>NC_058522.1:476246689-476562073 GCF_904849725.1 Hordeum vulgare subsp. vulgare
CGTGAAACACAGATGCGCTGCATTATTCGTGTGGAGTCTGAACCAAGGTCCGGGATTCTGATGAATCTGGAAAGGACGGCTAGTGCTGTTTCCCCGAGGACAGCATGGCATGGCATGATCAACAGCAGCCGCATCTGTTCATGCCTTTCATCGTCCACCACAGAATCTCTCACTGCAACTGCAGTGCATATATGTACCTCATTGGTTGATGGCCGCTTGACCGCTCACGATCGGAAATGCAGAGCAGTCAAGGAGGTGTTCACGAGTGCAACAGAAATTCGTTCAAACAACCTAGTCTAAAGACTTTGATCCTTTGGTGCTTCCTACGACTGGACGTGCACGATGGATGATGTACCAACGATGACGGCGTTGAGCAATATTGGAGGTGTGGCCTTAACCCCGTCTTGTTCCACCGTAGCTCAACGTCTGAGCCGGAGCTGCGCTGCCTAGTTTGGTTTGTGTGGAATATTGGGCTGCAACTATTAGTGCTGCTTTTTTTCTTTTCTTTGATCTTCGGATCTTTGGTCCTAGGACCTTCATCATCTTGTTGTTTTTCGTTGCTTCCTGCTATTATCAATGAACGCCAACGATGTTGGATCTTTATAAAAAATAAGTTCCTCGCTCTTAGCGGAATACGCAAAGCAGTATGTAGGAGTATATCCGCCCGTGCAGAATATGTACTCGTCCTTGTGATTCAAGAAAAAACTGGTCTCGGAACGTCTGATCCCATTTTCCTGTGAGGCATCTCCAACAGCAATCTATAAATTTCCTCTCGACATTTGATGTTATCCGCATATATTTCAAACACGACCAACCGAATGTTAAGGCCATCAGGCTTTGCTTCAACGGGAGGGGAGAGCGGTGGCCTTCTTTTAGACCCGAGCGGCAGCGACATACAATGCACTACTCTTCCTCGTTGTCGCTCACGCCTGCGGACGTGCCAGCTTCGTGGTCGTGGCGGCGAGCAGCTGGCTGGGTTCCACCGGCGATCTCCTCGTCGTCTCTCTTGCCGAATACCTCATCCTCGTCTCGTCGAACTCCTTGTTGGCAGCCTCCGGTTTCACTTGACGCTGATGGTACCGCCAGCGGTCGAGGCAGATCTGGCACACGGAGCGGTAGGACTCGAGCAGCGCCGCCTGCTCCACCAGGTCCGCTTCCTGCGCGATTGCCCTGCCGACGACGAGTTGCTCCTTCACATGTTGGTGCTCCTAAAGGAGGTGGTGGTTGTAGGCGGCGTCGACCTGCACCTCCCGCAACTCCTCCTCCTGCATCGTGTCCATGTAATGGGCACGAGCCTCGCCATGGTCATGGTGCAATGCACCGGCAACGGTGGGGCGGAGGAGAGGAGGGTGGTGTCGGCTCGTCGATGAACGCGTCTTTCATTGTGTCGTCGTCCTTCGATTGCGTGCCAGCCAACCAGCGGGAAGCAATGATGGCCATCTTCTTCTTTTGGTCCGTCCTTAGCCCGTCCCACGGAAATTTAGAGCACGAGGAAGCCATAGTGTGAGTGGTTCGAAGAGAAGAAATGATCGGAAGCGGATGACTGCGGCTATGGCGGGGACATCGGTTTATATACCAATGAAGGATGCCCAAGCGACAGACGGGTGGCGTCAGAATAGACACCTTGTAAATAGTGTGGCACTGATGGGGAAGGCAGACGGACAGACGGGCGACCGTTGTGTCGTTTGAACACGGAGTAGTCGCTTGCACCGGGAAGCAACACGGGCGACACTCTCTCGATCAGCGTGCTGCTAAAATCCCGGTGGTAGTGAGAGCTCGTGTCCGTTCTGGCCAGGAATGAATGCGAAACTCGCACTCTGGAGCGACGCTGACTCGTTCGGGCGGGAAGCACGCGCGGGCGATGAAGGGAGTTTTGGTGGTCAGGGTGGTCGGAAGCGGGCTTGAGTGCGGTCAGAACGCTCGCAAAGCCCCCACATTTTTCTTTGGTTTACGGAAAAAGTATGTCTGGATCGTAATTTAAACCGATACAGAACCGCATTGCATGGCTTCCACGATCCGAACAACATGACTTGAACGTATGCACACGGTTTGCAGATCGCCGTTGGAAATGCCCTCCAACGTTGCGTTGTTAGACGTCCATAAATGTCTAACCAATGTGTGTGGATGTTTTTATCCATCGAACACGGTGTCATATACGTTTGTGTGTCCGAAATCTCGCAGATCGGCACCAAACCTAGGAGGATTGTGCGCGTCCGGACCTCCGCCACGTACTCGGCTGACACCAAAAACCACTTCCGCGCGATTGCTTCCCTCTTCAACACGGCCGCTCCAACCATACCTCAACGAAGAGGTATTGCATTCATGTCGGTTAAGAGGATTATTGATTTTTTTTATGATACTAAACTGATCACCGATAACGCAAGCTTAGGTAAGCATATCGACCCTTTCCTCGATGCGGTTGTATGAGCTCGATACGATGGTTGAATGAAATTCCTTCTGTAAAAAAGTAAAGGTATGGATGCATTTGGTAGCCTCCATTAGGCCATGCAATTTTGACGCGTTTGGTTGCGTGATTTGCACCAAAATCTTGTCACGAACCTTAAAGCCCTTTTGGGCTTGGCTCTGAGGAACGCTCGAATCGACCATTTCCAACGAGGTAGGACCTAGTGATGCAATCGAGCCCATGTGAGTGGGTATGACAACACGAGCTAGGTGCACCCGGTGTGTTTGAGGCTTTTTAGACGAATTTTGGTAAATTCTTCGCAAGCGGTCGACCGTATGAAATTTCCATAAGCGATGAACAAAAGCATATATCAGGGGTCAGCTTTGAGCCCTTATATTTTTTACTTTGGTGATGGATGAGGTCACAAAGGATATACAAGGATATATCACATGGTGTATGCTCTTTGCGAATGATGTGGTGCTAGTCGATGATAGCCGGATGGGGGTCAACAGAAAGTTGGAGTTATGGAGGCAAACCTTGGAATCGAAAGGTTTTAGACTTAGTAGGACTAAGACCGAGTACATGAGGTGTGCTTTTAGTACTACTAGACACGAGGAGGAGGGGGATGTTAGCCTTGATGGACAGGTGATGGCTCAAAAGGACACATTTTGATATTTGGGGTGAATGTTGCAGAAGGATAGGGATATTGATGAAGATATGCACCATCGATCTAAAGCCAGATGGATGAAGTGGCGCCAAGATTCTGGCATTCTTTGTGATAAGAGGGTGCCATAAAATCTAAAAGGCAAGTTCTATAGGACGGCGGTTCCACCCGTAATGTTGTATGGCGCTGAGTGTTGACCGACTAAAAGACAACATGTGCAACAACTAGGTGTGGCGGAGATGCGCATGTTGAGATGGATGTGTGGCCACACAAGAAAGGACCGAATCCGGAACTATGATATACAAGATAGAGTAGGGGTAGCGCCAATTGAAGAGAAGCTTGTCCAACATCGTCTGAGATGGTTTGGACATATTCAGTGCAGGCCTCCATAAGCCCCAGTGCATAGCGGACGGCTAAAGCATGTTGATAATGTCAAGAGGGGACGAGGTAGACCGAACTTGACATGAGAAGAGTACGTAAAGAGAGACCTAAAGGATTGGAGCATCACCAAGGAACTAGCCATGGACAGGGATGCGTGGAAGCTTGCTATCCATGTGCCCGAACCATGAGTTGGTCGCGAGATTTTATGGCTTTCACCTCTAGCCTACCCCAACTTGTTTGGGACTAAATGCTTTGTTGTTATTGTTGTCATTGTTGTTGATGAACAGAAGCATATATCGGAAGGGTTCAATCTATAAATACATAATGTATTTGAACGAAGACTGGATCTGAGCAGATTCACAAAAGACAACCACCGACCAAATCCTATGAGATCTCTCGAAGATGCACCTCCACGTGCCCTCCGGCGATTCTAGACACATTACCCGGATGGAGGCTTGGTGAGGAGAACCTTATTCCATCTTTAAAAAGCCACAAACGTCTCGTCTTCTTCACGAGGACACAAATCCTAAACAAACTCAAAGAAATATCTAAAAACAGAGCACTCCTATGAGCAAGGGCTGGGATACACCTCGCCTCGATGGCCTCAAGACCACAAAAGACGAGGTAGACCGATGGCAACGCCGACGGAAGGCATGAGAAACCCTAGAGCTTGGTTGCCCTTGTGTACTATGCGCGAAGGGGTGCTGGATCCTTGTTTCGCGTCTTGCCTACAGCCTTTTTGCCTGTAGCTTTATTGATGCGTGCATTCACGGAGGGCAACGCTCTGCACCGACCCGATGCTTCGTCCGGTTGCATCCCATCCATTGTATGTGAGTCGCGCGGCTGCTGGATCCTCGGAAAAAACGGTTCGCTCTGCACCTTCTTCTTCCTGGAAAAAAAATGGTTAGCCCCTGCACCTTCTTCCTCGGTCTGCATCCACATCTTGTCCCCACCGGTGGCCATCTTCATCGCTGGTCCCCACACTCGTCGTCGGTCCCCTTGCCGACCGTCCTCATCGCCGGTCCCCACCCTCGTCGGATGTACTCGTCAGCGACTCACACACGCAACAGCTACACCCGTGGTTGCAGCTCTCAACGACGACGGTTGAAGCACATGACGCAACTGGTTGAAGCAAAAACGTTGCACCGTGACAATGATTGCAGCAAACATGGTGGCCGGTTTCAGCAATTCAAAATGCCAGTTGTGGCAAATCTCGAAGCCGGTTCCACCATTATCACGGCTGCCCCGCATCCAGCCGCCCACTACATGGGTTGACTCTTCCATGGGGATGTTGCAAATTTTCATCATCGTAGTAGCCAAAAACAACCAACACAGTTGTAGAAAAAATGTCAGCAACCAAAATTCAAGCGATCGATTGAAGCAAAACAAAAGGCCGGTTATAGCATATTCGCCTACTGGTTGTAGCATCTGTCATGAGGGGTTGTAACATCTCACTGCCGGGGGGTTGAAGGTGGTATTGGCACATCCACGACGACTGTTGCATCATCGTTGATGGGGGAGGGTATCGAGAGGTGTGGTGTGGGAGACGGCGGCAAGCTTGTCGGAGGAGAAACAAGTGAGGAACGGGAAGGGGATCTCCCCCCGTGCGAACGGGGGTGGGGGCGACTTCATGACGGCCGATGAACCAGATCTGACAGAGGAGACTCGTCGGCTTAAAGGAATAGCACGAATCTGATAAAAAACACTCAGCGAGGAGTCCGCCATGAATGAGAGCTGCGGTGTTTTTTTTTCAAAACAAAGAAAGAATGAAAAGAAAATGCGCGTGGGTGAAGGCAAGCGGCCGAAACTTCGCGCCTTTTCCCAAGCATTTACCATCCACGGAAGATCGTTCCGCAGAACTGTGCTCCATTTTGCACAGGCATACGTAGCGGCTACACGAACTGATCAAAAACTTCGCGCCTTTTGCTTCATTTGTCAGGCGCAGCGGCTACACGAACATGTGATTTTGAATCAGCCTAGGACGGGCAGTACGTACGTAGCTTTTCAACCGAGAAAACCGAGAATCCCCTGACGTCTTCCATGTTTATTCACTGTCCAAACAATAACTGCGGTGTAGCATTCGTTGCCCATTTCTCAGCGCTGAAAGATTCTAAGAGGTGTTTGGATAGACTAAAAGTAATAAGACTAAAACTTGCTAGCCTCATCCATGCTTGGATCAAAATATTAAAGAAACTAAAATCAAATTAATGAGCATTTATTATCCTTCAAACCCTTCAATCCAGAACTTGCATGAGAAATTAAATGAGGAGAGAGATGACTACTGCACATTTTAGTAGGAGTATCCTTGACTAAATTTTTTTAGCCTCAAGACTAGTTTTAACCTCTCTTTAATCAGGGGTACTTGGAACTTTAGCCTATTAAAGAGACTAGTTTTAATTAAACTAATTTTAGTCTCTTGAATCTAAGCACCCTCTAAGCCAACTTCAATCGTTGAAAGATTCTAAGCCAAAAATCTACTGCCAATCTTCAATCCCCACGAAAAACATGGCTAATGCTTTACTACTGAGAACTGGGATGGAGTTATCGAACACACTCCACTTGTTAACCGGCCAGTTTTGACCAGTTTCACAAAACCGGGGCCAAACCGACAAAGGTAAGGGCAAGTTCAACGAGGCGACCCAAACAGACGCGCGTTTGTCCGCTTTTCGTCCGTTTGAGTTGTCCATCGGTCTGTCCGTGTTCGTTTTTTTAAATGCATCGACACATGCGTCCAACGGGAAGCAAGTGAGCAGCAGCATTGTAGTATTATCTTATCTTATCTTACATACTAATAAAGCAAATAGTGCTTCTTCCGTACGTCATCTAAATTACCCTTAAAGTTGACTAAAATTACCCACCAATGCCCACCTATAAGTCATAAAAAACGTTTCAAACATGAAAATCTCCGGACTGCGCCGGCCCATGTAGGCACCTCCTATATTACGCTCTGGGCGTTAGAAAAAGATGCAGCATGTTTGGGCTGGCCCATGCGTGGGCGCCTGTTTTTTTAGTTTAGTTTTTTTATTTTTCTTTTCAGTTCCATTTTGTTTTTCTACTTTAAATAATTTAGAACTTCAAACAACTTTTCTCAATTTTAATAAACTGCTAATTTCGAAATAAAATATAAAAAAACATTTTTTTTGAGAATTCAAAAACTACTCACGAGTTTTGAAAAATGTTTGCATATAAAAAAATGTTTAAACTTTGAGAAAATGTTCATAAAATAAAAAAGTCAACAATTTTAAACAAAAGTCCGTGTAAAAATCTTAAAAACATTTCGTGCCTCTGTTTTTAGTCTCATTTTTTATTTTCATTTTTCTGTTCCATTTTTTAGTTTAAATAATTTAGAACTTTGAAAAACTTTTACAATTTATAAAACTGGGAATTTTGAAATAAAAATTTGAAGAAAATATAAAATGTTTGTGAATTCAAAAAATGCTCAGGATTTTTGTAAAATATTCGCATATTCAAAAAAATGTTCATAATTTTGAGAACAATATTGGTGAAAACAATAAAAGTCCATGATTTTGAAAAAAAGTTTGTGTGTTATTTTTGAGTGCAATTGAAAAAAATGTTTGCTTATTCAAAAAATGTTCATGCATTTCAAGAAATGTCCTAAAATTTTAAAGACATAATATGATCAGCACCATTGGATATTATTATTGTTTTTCTCCCGTTGCAACGCACGGGTTCTTTTGCTAATAATAATAAAAGAGAGATGGATGAGAGTGGCAAGAGATGGATGAGAGTGGACCAGCGAATTAAATAAGCAGGTAGAGGTGGGTGGATGGTTGTGTGACAAATAGGCCAGGCCGGCCACATGCGGACACAGAGAACACACGCGCGTGTCCGCTTCGTGTCCGCGCCGACGCATTTCAGTCTCAAATTTAAGCCAGAAAAGTTTTGAAAATGGGTCCACGCGTTGGGCCATCACTTTTGTCCGCGCGGATTCAAACGAACGGCGACAGATGAAATTGGTCGCTCTGTTGGGGTTGCTCTAAGTTGCCATGCAACAACAATGTAATGTAAAACAAACGCAACGCTGAGGATCAACAAGAACCAGACTCCATGAACAGCATCCGAACCGCGGATCTGCAACTTGTTGCCATTGCCTAAGAGATGTTGCAGTTACATGCATCTGTTGTTGCGGTGGCACCAGCTATACAGGGTCACAATGCGCGCACATCTCACTCCTTCAGGCCCTGTTTGGATTCGAAGCAAATACCCCGGGAGCCCACACAAAGTTTGCGATCGATCCAAACAGGGCCTTAGGGAAGAAACAGAACATTAACATGATAAAGGAATCGATGGCAAGTTAACAGGATGTGCAATGAAAATGAACCTTGCTCTCTTCTGACTCCACCTAAATTAAGGTTAAACGACCGGGGACGCTAGCTTTCCATACATACAAATCAAACCACGACAGCCTAATCTTTAAGCTCTACTAGTAACAGATTTAAATGAGATAGATAAGGGTTGTTGCTAACTCGATATATACACAATGTACCACTTTGGATTTCCCACAGCCAAGCGCCTACCACGTACCAAAGCTGCAGCTCACATGCTCCTGTGTGATCTTCTGCAGCTGGTTTTGCATCACCTTGAGGGATGGATATGGGGGGAGGCAGAGGCGGTAGAAGCAGGTATGCGACGACGGGAGATGGTCGGCTGACTCCGTTGTCTTGTATATGTACAGCTTTGAGCTCAGCCCACCAAAGCCTTCCGAGGGCAAATACTTCACTGAAGTCCAGAAGAACAGGAGCTGCCTCTGTTGCTCAACTGGCATGCTCTCAACAGCCTGCCGTGTGAATAAATAAGTACACAAAACTGATTAGAGATGCATACCTTGATTATTATGCTACAAAAGAAAGATATACAAATTTCAACTGAAACTTTTCACACATACACACAAGATATAACAGCGGACACAGAAAAGGACAATGTGCTGGCACTTTGCCATTAAATTTGCACAATAACTCCGATAAGCTAGAAAAATGATGCAATCATAGTTGGGATTTTAACATACGCAGGATCACATGTTAACAGTCTTGTCAGTGAACACTACATACGATCTCCCAGTTCCTTGCACCAACCAGCAAGAATACTGGCCAGGGTTTGTTTGATTACTTGCCTCGGTCACACTAAGGATCAAAAGAACCACTTAAAAACTCTTTGTGCAATGATAGAAGAAGCTCAACCATTTTTGTTGGGAAAACAATATACAGGATGGCACATAGAAAATACTGTGTATCAAGTGAATAGATCCTAATAGATACATGGATATTAGGATTGTCATCAAAATATCTCTTGCACATTGCACCACATGTATATGCCTCACCTATTTATCTATGGTTGATAATGTTTCCTCCTATAACTACATGGAGTCAAAGTGAGAGATGACATGAATCTCAAAAAAAGAAAAGAGAAGTGAGAGATGGTATGTTGCCCATGAGAAATTGAGAAAATGGGATGAGCATGTGACTAAAGCATATCATGGCATGGAATAAAATAAATGAAAATCTATGACTAAGCAATACACGGCATACCTTCCAGAACCAGTTAACATGGCGATCTTTTTCTTTGTAGCCATTATATTGAGTATGTGATCTCCAATCTTTCAGATTTATAGTGTTGTTGCTTCCCCCTAGCATTCGGTCAAAGTCTTCTAGATCCAAACACCCGAAAAATACCTCCCGGTGTTTCGGATTAGCTAATATGTCACTAAATCCCTTCGCAAAATTAGCTAGCTGATCAGAAATAGAGTCGACAAAGATATTCTTAATAAGAAGATCAATGTACTGCTCTCTGTTACTGATGTTCACAGAGATATCCTGCCCTCCTTTGCAAAGCTCAACAGTCTTTCGAGACCCCAAGGTATGAATATCTCGGGAAAATGTTAAAGTTAAATCATCAATCTCGGCAGCACCCATCTCTAGAATTCTTTTACAGCTTGCATATGTGAAAGGATCTGCAGCAGAAATGTCTTCCAATGTAATACTTCTCCCAGCAAGATACAAAAATAAGGTGCGGTCCAAAACTATCCCTACTTGCACTTTATGCATCAATGCTAATCCAATTACTCGTCCCGAAAAAATGAAGTATTTCAGGTGCAGTGGATCAACAACAGATGCTGCAAAGCACAGATAAGTACCAAAAGTTAGAAGATATCCAATCAGCACCAGTTTGGTTTGCGCAGATAACTTGTCTCATCAATATTGAATGCATAAGAACCACATTTAAGTAGAAAAAAGACGGAAGATTGCTCATTTGCTCGAATAACTAGAATTAAGTATAGTTTGATGTGATGTTTATTTCAAAAAGGAAAATTGCACAATAAGCCCCTAACTGTTTCAGCTTGTCAATCAAGGCTCTTCCAACTTTCTGCCCAAAGAAAGAGAAAGCCTCCTCCAACTACCAATTTGTTGATTTGAGCCATGAACTGTCCAGTATCTGCAATTAAGCTCCCCAAAACTGATTGGTAATTACAGCATCCACTGTTTGTTTTTGCTCTAATTAAGCCACTGCTAAAGAATATCTAGTTAGACCCTTACAACTACTACGTCTTTTATATGGGCGTTATTTGAGCAAATGAGTATCTGAATTTTCAGAAGGTTTATTGGGGCTTCTGAATGTTATTAACTAAGTTTCCACAAAAAAACAGTAAATTAGCAGAAAAAGTGTAGAGGGCAGGCCTGGCGCAGTGGTGAAGTACTCCCCACTGGCGCAGTGGGTTCGAACCAGCCTCTCTGCATTGCGCTGTAACAGGGGTAAGACTAGGTTCCTATAATCCCTCCCCAAACCCCACCTTGTGTGGGAGCTTCTATGCACTGGGTCTGTCCTTTAGCAGAAAAAGTGTGAACACAAAGACCTAATATCGGTAGAAGAAATATCTCAAAAACATGTTTAAAGTTTGAGCAATAGTTAGCATTCAATATTAACAACTCTCTGTATTTGTGCTGCCAATTGTTAACCATGTAAGCAAAATGGCCAAGTCAGCTAAGCTAAAAGGGGTAGTTTATGGGTAAAAAAAAAAAAAACTGAACAAATCAGCCTGAGGAGCTCACATCAGCAGCATTAACTCCTTGATCACCCAGATGGAAATAGGTTGAAGGCATAAAGTGGTATTTTGCCTTTCTGAAAATAAATGTGCTACTATATGCCTACAGGGTAGACAGTTTGGTTGCTACTCCCTCTGTAAAGAAATATAAGACCGTCATTTCTTTACAGAGGGAGTACTAGGCTAACCAGATTATCAAATTTATATTTGTTCGAATGCAATGTGAAATTATCACTGTATTTAGGCAAAAGGGTAGTTAACTCACTACAAACGCTTTAGCATTCCTCTATATAAGAAGTTTGTAAATCATATGAAAAAATAGTTTTCAGAGACTTGGGACAGATCCGCAATAATTGATATGGTTAGTGTTATTTCACACAATTTCAAATGGATATCAACATGTAATAGAGTATTCCTAACAGAACCACTGGGAGCCACCGTGCAAGGTTCAAGCTGGAGAGCAGAATGTATAATCTGCCTCTTGGTACGATTTTTAATTGCAGCCTACTAATCAAAGCAAATAGGGTATGTGAATAAAAGGGATTATAGATTTTATCTCAAGTTTTAAACTTGTGCAGATAAAAATAAAGTTCAATCGACCATATTTTTCTTTAGACCAAGTATCTCTTCATTGCATATTAAAAAAGGCTACTTGTGAGCTATGAACAAGCCATTGTTTGGATTGCAAACAGAAACAAAGGGTAGCCACAACAAATTTACAAAAAAAAATGCCTACAGCCTAACCCCTATATGGACATCCTCACACCCAACATGCGTGCCGTATTCAGAATAACTTGTACCAGCACATACATATGATAACCAGAGTGTGTAACAGGCATAGACACACAAAAAGTTAGTGAAACATCTCCTTAGGCTTAATATACTCAACCAAGCAGATAAGTAAAGGCAAGACTACAATATCCCAGCTTTGGTTTTGTAGAGCATGTTAGATTGGTAACATTGTGCCTGCCAACTAGTACTATAAGTACACACTGTAACTAATAAAACAACCATCCTTTATTTGTGTGCAAATGAAAGTATAGCCCCATAAGCAGCCATATGATTTGCAGATCTTCAACAGTTAAATTCATTTCAAAATACTAAGTGGATGTTTCAACATACTGATCAAAACAAATGCATTTTGCAATCATTAGTTCTTTTAAATTGAGAAGAACGTGCCACTTGCAGAACATCCGACAATAGAGCAAACTACAATTTTTCTTTTGTTAGCTTATACTACTGGGCAATGAACCTACATTCATCAAAACCAGTTGCAGAGTCTGTATGTAGTGGGCAATCATATATATGAGAGTTTCAAGAAGAAACATGCACCGTGTCATAGAAGATTCAGATGAACCGATCCTATATATCCCACTAAGAAGATATGCAGTTATTTATTATACCACACATGTAGAAAAAAAAAACTGGGTCAGCAAGCGAGGTACACTCATCAGCTTATCCAATTCAGATTTCCGAGTTGTTCAGTCAAAATGCCGTACCAAATTACCAATATAAGTATAGAACTGGATATAAAGTGGTAAGTTAATACCGAGAGAACTTACTTCCATTCAAGTAGAACCTCCGCTGATCATTAGGACAAGGCAAGAAGAGTACTTGCTGTGGGCTGAACAGAGCTTGAGACACCATGCAGAACCACTCCCTCAGAACACCAGGACCAGTAGCCTCTTCATTCTTAAACTCCATAAACAGACCACTGTGAAGCTCGCTGGGTTTTGCCTGTGTGATGTACTCAAAGGACTCATCCAGTAAACGAGACCGGTCGATCAACATCTCATGCAGCTCCCCATAGTCATCCTTCCCCTCAGAAAACAACATTAAGACCAAATTCCTTCTTGCTTCGAAGCAGAGCAGATCCTTATGCTTCATGAGCCACTGGAGATGCTCGTTCCTCTTGGAACAGCGCACGAGCGCATTGAGAGGCGCATTGTGTGCCAGCAACACGAACCGCAGGTGGTGTGCAACATCCTCGAATATCCCTGAGATGAAATCCAGTTCTGTCAATATGGCAAGGATATGTAGTCGGGTGGCCCAGATGGGTTGATTTTCTATGACCCCCCTGGTGTCAGATGAGAAAGATGAAAGATCCATTTCCAACCTCTTGAGACACTCATCCACCCTTTTCAGCAGGTTCATGGACATTTCGTGCAACTCCCACACCCATGTGTCGGTACGCTTACACTCCCTGCTGTACATGTTCTTTGGCATTGGGCCGTCAGGCATCCAAAGGAGTACCTGCTGGCGCAAGACTTTGAAGAAGTTTGAGAGCTCCTCAAGGTCTGTCCTTGGCACCAACATGGTCTCTGATCCAAGTCCATTGAGGACCAATTCAACGATTTCTCTGGCAAACGGGAGGACCTGCTCGATGGCCTTGGTAGGCGATTTGGAGGCAGGGACCACCGGGAGTGGCACGCAGAGCACGGATGCAAGTGTGTACCGGCATGACTTGTAGAGGGAATCCTTATTGCCCGAGGTGAGCGCAAGCAGGCGGCAGAACTCGAGCAGCACGGGCGCGGTGACGAGCATGACATTAGGCGGCAGGGTGGCAGGGTCGGTGCTGAGGAAGCACCTGATGGCGCGCTCGGCGAAGGAGCGGGAGAAGGTGAAATCCGAGAGGTAGAGGCGAACGAGCGCGATGGCGGCGCCGGACTGGAGGAAGATGTCGAGGTACTCCTGGGCCTGGTGCTCGGTGCTGCCGGCGTCGCCCTTGGCCTTGCGATCGTTGCGGTTCTGCTGGTTGCCGGGGTCGCAGCAGGCGATGAACTCCTTGACGAGGTCGTCGAGGGAGTGGGCGGTGTCGGCGCCGGCGACCCCGGAGGCGGCGGTGGCGGCGATGTGGGAGGCGAGCTGCCAGGCCTTGGGGTGCGGGGTGGAGCGGAGGCGGGCGGCGAGGTGGAGGGTGGAGTCGGGCGCGAGGCCGAGGGAGGCGACGGTGGCCTCCGGCTGGAGCTGGCGGCCGGCGTAGAGGAGGCGCAGGTCGCGGCCGTAGCCGCAGTCGGCGAGGTGGGAGAGCACGGCGGCGACGGTGTCGTCCGCCGCCGCGTGTATCGCGATGGTCTTGGAGTCGGTGGCGCGCACGAAGAAGTGGAGGCGGCGGGGCGGGGGCGGGGGCGGCGCGTAGAAGGGGGAGGAGGAGGAGGAGGAGGAGGAGGAGGCGCCCGCCGCCGCGCCGCCGGCGGCGGAGGAGGAGGAGGCGGCGGAGTGGGCGGCGGTCATGACGGGCGCCTTGGAGGAGGCCGGGAGGGCATGATCGGGGGCTTCGCGGCGGCGCTTGGCGTGGCGGCGGTACATGCTTAGATCAGGACCATCGGAGGGCGGGGGGGAATCGGGGAGGGTTTTTCAGCGGAAATTGGGGGAAGGAGGACGACGCGGAGAGGGGAGGGGAATTGTGGGGGAGTGTATGATGATATGAGTAAACAACCCCTCTTCTCTTCCGTTCCGTTCCCTTCCCTTCTACTCTCCCCTGCTCTGTTGTTCGGGTCAGACCTCCTCTGCACCCGGTCCGCTTTGGTGATCGCCCTCGGCGTTTTCCCTTGGCCTTTTCCTTCTCCCTTTTCTCTTTCGTTTCATCCCTTCTTTCGACCTCTTTTGTCTCCAAATGACTCACGCTCCTGCATAAACCTACAACAAACCTAGCCACTAGCCATCGTTTGCGGCTAAAATTGTTACTCCCTTCGTCCGAAAATACCTGTTATAGAAATCAATGTATCCAGATGTGTTTTAATTTTACACGCATCAATTTTTATATATTTGTGTGGCAAGTATCGTCGGAAAATATTTGTCATAGAAATGAATTTATCTATATGTATTTTAGTTTTTAGATGCATTCATTTTTATACATTTATATGACAAGTAATTTTGACAGAGAAAGTATTACAGTCCTAAACCGGATCTATATAAAACATGTTTTAATGTGTCTATTCACTCGTTTCAATCCGTCTCAGTCTATAGTCCGTATTGATCAACAATATAATCAAAGGGAGTATACTAGTAAAGGGAATGGGTACCTTCACCTTACCTCATCGGCGTCCCTCTTACATTGGTCTTTTTCCTGCATTAACTCAATCAACTCAAACCAAATTTTACCAAAATCTAAACTAAATCAAAACGTTTCTTGCCTTTCTCTACTAGACCAAAATCAAACCAAATCTTATCAAAAGCTTAATTAAATCAAAGCTTTCCTTGCCTTCCCATGCCCAGACTCAAATCTTATACTGAAAATTTAGAATATGGTGGGCGTAAGGTACATATCAAGGGATAATTAATTACATGCCCTTAGTTGTGTCACACTCGGTAGGTTTGCTCCTAGTTTTGAAAAAACCTCGTTTTTGTCCAAACCACTTTTCTCATCATATGTTTTTACTCTTTCGTCACGGTTCCGTCCTAGTGTCGTTTGACCGTGTGTGGACTTTTTGTTGGACTATTTTGCCCCTGCTTCTTCACTTTTTTTCTCTCCCGTGAGTCAAACCCTAGTCCAGATGCCCTCCCCTTCTCTCTCAAATACTATCCCCTTCCTCGCGCACAGTGCTTCGCCATCACGGTTCGAGCAGGCCACGACGTGACCAACCACGTCGGCGTCCCAGTCGGTGGCCACGCCAGGGCGGTGGCACCATGGCCACGACGATAGGGCCGAAGGGGCGGAGGCTGACGAGAGGCTGCGGGGGCGGCCGGATCTGGCCGGCCGACGCCGGATCCGGGCAGAGGTAGGGGCGGCACGAGGTACGAGCCTCCCCACTGCGGGGATATTCTCGGGAGAGGCCAGCAGGGTTCCCGACGACGGCGGCACCACATATCTCGTTAGTGGGGGAGGCCACTGGAGGCTACAGCGGCGATGGTCGGAAGCTAGAGCACCAGCCCAGCCCTGCCTATGCTCCTTTCTCCCCTCCTTCCCTCTCCCTTTCTTTCTCGATTTCTCTCTGTTGATCTCACCCTCCCCTTTTCTCTTCCCCGGCAGGAGCAAGGGGCAACACCAAAGGCACCAGGCCGCCGCCCATTGAGGTCTATCTCTTGATCCAGATCCATGGGGGAGGACGATGGCGCTCCTCCCTCAGGCCTCCTTCCACGCCGCAACGGTGGTGGCCAAGGTCGAGCTCTGCTCCACCACGGTACGTGCATGCCATGGTATCCGACGCGATCTGCCATGGAATCATCACCAATGGCGCCAGTGAGCGCATACTCCTTCTATGTTGTGATGAGGTGGATTTGGTGAGCTCCGGCTAGCTCATCCTCCTTCTCTCCTTCGACGAGGTCGATTTGGTGAGCTCCGGCGAGCTCATCCTCCTTCTGTGTTGTAATGAGGTGGATTTGGTGAGCTCCAGCGAGCTCATCCTCCTTCTCTCCTCCAACGAGGTCGATTTGGTGAGCTCCAGCGAGCTCATCCTCGTACTACAAAGGGCATCCTCTAATCATTGACGTACTGCAATTTTTTAACACTTGACCAATGTAATTAGCTAGTATATTTAACTAGAAACTGTACTAATGTTTACTTATATTCGAGATAACGACCTTAAGTATCGATTGGTGTTACTGCTATTTTAATTAGTTTATGGTGTGTCAATTATTGCATGAAAAAGTTATGCAAAATTACTGTAATGTGTACAACATGGCATATTTGTTCAGTTATGGGCCCCACAAGTTGGAAGAAAGAGAGATGGTTTTGTCACTGATTGGTCCCACTTAGCAGTGTCCCTCAAGAGATTGAGGAAGCAGGGGCAAAATGGTCTACCAAAATGTCCACATATGGTCAACACACGGTCAAACGACATTAACTGGATGGAAACGTGATGGAAGGGGAAAACTATAAGAGAAGCAAATGGACTTGGACAAAACCGAGGGTTTTTGAAAACTAGGGGAAAAAGTGCCGAGTGGGACACAACTAGGGCTATAAAATAAATTTTCCCAAATATCAAATATGATTGGTGGCGAACCACTAGAATGTGTATGCCTTCGTTGCCACGCACAAGCAATTAGCTAGTTACTCAAATAGGAGGGGTTACAATGAGTTTGAGTACAATTAGTGATGAAGGTGGGAATATAATACTTCCTCCATCCAGAAATATTTATTGGAGAAATGGATGTATCTAGATGTATTTTAGTTTTGTATACATCCATTTTTATTCATTTATCCGACAAATATTTCCGGACAAATGGAGTATATCGAGATACATCTCCTCCAATCATATGTGCCTTGTTTGGCGCATCGATGGGCCACTTCATTAGCTTTCCTTCGCTCAAAACACAACACACAACTAGTAAACCCTTCCATAGGCTCTTTGATTTCGTGCCAAACAGTTGCGATAGATGATCTTTCTGAATCCTCACACTTGAAAATTGTGACCAAATCTTTAGCATCATTTTCCACGCATATCCTTCTATATCCCATATCTCGAACAAGCAGGAGACCATATCTGATGGCATATGCCTCCATAACGTGAGCACTGAATCGCTACTAGATAGCATGCACCCTTATCAATTTTCCATCTAAATCTTTGATCACCAGGCCAAGGAACTCTTGCTCCTTTCATTTCCCCTCGTCGATCTATTCTTTACACGACAAGCCACACATCTTCTTCCATGGATCCGTTCTTACTCCCATCTCTAAGATTTTAACATGATATGATCAACAACATTCACAAGTTGGTTACTTTGCATTTTGTAAACATCACACATGTAAATAAGTGTAGGTCTTTGACAAGGTTGGCCAAGGGAGCAAAACACAAAATATGAATTTCTAGGGAGGCAAAAGTACTCTGATTTTTGTGATCTAATGATCCCCTAAAAAGTCTTCACAATTGTGTCCAAACTTTGTTGTGGGGCAGGGGAGGGGGCGGTGGCCCTTGTCGACATGTGTGTAGGTATGCATGTGTATACTTTTTTAGTTTTTGAGTGGGTTCACGCAAGCTCGCTGAGAATCAAAGTTGAAACGTAAGCCGATAAACAACCACTAAACCACCAAAATGATCCATCTGTTACAAACTTGTTTGATATGAGTGCCCTTACTATAACTATTTCATCTGACAACATGCAAAATGACAAAGAATACTATGAAAAATACTACAATCACCATCTTCAAATGCACTGGATTTTTTAAACTTTTACTGTAGTATTTAAATACAATGGTATTTAATACCAACAAGTTAAAATGCTAAAGTTTTGCCACATTCTAGTTTTTATAATTCTTTGCATTGAAAATGAAGTCCATGTACATGTTTGGTCTTTGTCATGTGGTCCTCATTCACAACATCAAAATTATGTTTATCTACTTCATTAAATTTGGTGACAAACATAGAGGCTAACTGGGTTGATTCCATTTTTCCATTGCCAATATTTAACAAGCCAACATTTGACAAAATCAAATATTGTCAAAAAATGGTAAATTTTATTTATAGATTCACAAGAATCAATTGGTAGTCATCAATTGCTTGCCAATTTCTTATACTTACCAAAAATTGGAATGCCAAACATTGGCATCAAACCAATTAGGCTCATAGACCAGTCGAGGGCTCTTAATCACCCATGAATACATTCCAAAGAGTGTCGGGATGCAAAGGACTACAAGTATACAAGAAGAAGTGAAGGCATGCGGTCAAGTTTGTTTCGAGAAAAGTTATAAATTGTTTTGACTTTATTTGGAATTAAAAAAATCCCATATAAGGTGCACGTACACCTGAGAGCTGAGACGTCTTCAACGTATCTATATATTTTTTATTTTAAATGCTATTATATTATCATTTTTGTATGCTTTATATGTCATTTTACATTATTTTTCTGAACTAACCTATCAGTGCCACTTTCTGTTTTTTCAAGGTTTTTTGTTTTCGCACAAAAACCATGTCCACACAAGTCTAAACACGAAGAATTTTTTTCAAAAAAATTTCTTGACAATAAGAAACCGTGAAAGCTTCAGCGGAGGACGAGAAGATCCATAGAGGCCCCACAAGCCACCAGAGCTGACTTATGGGGCCCATGTAGCTCTATTTGCCCTAAGTCTTGGCCTATAAATTCCTATCTATTTTTAAATCCTTGAAGCAGAACCCGAAACAAATTTATTGCCGCCGCAAGCTTCTGTTCTACTGTGATCCCATCTGGAGCCCTGTTCCTTTACTCTGCCGGAGGAGGGAATCATTGGGGAGGCCATCTTCATCAATATTGTTGCCTCCATAATGATGTGTGAGTAGTTCTATGGGGACTTATGGGTCCATAGTAGTAGTTAGATGTCCGAAAAAGCGTAGTAGAGGTCTAGCTCCACAGAGCTCTTTTTTTCAATGAAAATACTATTTTCACATATTGAAAAAAATCTGAAAAAAATTATATATATAGATGTATATTTTCAGTATACACATACAAAATTTCATGAACATATATGTTCACATGTAATTTATACAAAATGGGCTTTATCTTTGTTGTTTTGGGGCCATATTTTTATCTTTTTTGTGTAGCATGCAAATAATCGAATTACATGATGAAACTTTTTACATACTTGGCGAACATGCATATGTATTTGTAAAAAATGATATATTTTGAAACTTTTAAATATATATTTTTGGTAAAACGGTGTCACGCCCAAGATGCGACCCTATCCTCAATTTGGCACAAAGGCCTCGTCAGGGATAGAAGCGCATCTCATCGTTTCGCAAGAATGGATATCGTTACAAGTACATGTACTGAAAAGAAGAGATATATAAATAGAGTTGGCTTACACTCGCCACAAGCTACATCAGAGTCACAACAGTACAAAACATAATCATCATGAAGAAGAGCAGGGTTCGACTACGGACGAAAACAAACAAGAAAAGAAGAACGACGTCCATCCTTGCTATCCCAGGCTGTCGGCCTGGAACCCATCCTAGATCGATGAAGAAGAAGAAGAAGCAACTCCAAATGAACACTCAACGCGCTCGCGTCAAGTAACCTTTACCTGTACCTGCAACTGGTCTTGTAGTAATCTGTGGGCCACAGGGGACTCAGCAATCTCATTTCCAAAGGTATCAAGACTAGCAAAGCTTAATGGGTGAGGTATGGTTAAGTGGTGAGGTTGCAGCAGCGGCTAATCATTATTTGGTGGCTAACTTACGAGTACAAGAAATAAGAGGGGGAAGATCTATGCATAACGCACGTAACTACTGATGATCAAATGAATGATCCTGAACACCTACCTACGTCAGACATAACCCCACCGTGTCCTCGATCGGAGAAGGAACTCACGAAAGAGACAGTCACGGTTACACACACAGTTGGCATATTTTAATTAAGTTAACTTCAAGTTATCTAGAACCAGTGTTAAACAAGGTTTGCACGTTGCCACGTAACCGCGAGCACATCTTTCCAAAAGATTTAACCCTGCAGGGGTGCTCCAACTAGTCCATCACAAATTACCACAAGCCGCATAGAAATCCTCGAGCACGACACTCGCGATCTCATCGGATTTCTTAGTGGAAAACCTCAACTCTGAGTTTACCCAAAGCATCACCGGAATCCCGATGCACAAGATATCTCGTCAAAGGTAAAACTAATCCAGCAAGGCCACCCGACATGTCGACGATCCCGATGGGAGCCGCGTATCTCGTTCTCAGGACACGACGGATAAGCGAAGCATACGGTGGCCTGATAGAAATCTCCCGGGTTGCCCCGGGTTGGCCCCTCACGGTGCTCCGTTTTGGACCAACACCATGAGCACCGCCCCCCCTGTATTATGTAGAATTACTCCTCGGGTAGCGCTAACTCCCTATGCATTTCAAATTAACAGAATTATTATGTTGGGCAAATGTAGTACCAATGTTGGGCCTTGTCAGACCAGCTTTAATCTAAAACGAATTATCAAGGGGGTCCCCATAACAACCCCGATTGTGTTAGGAGCGCTCAATTATGGAACATAACACCGGTAGCCGAAACTAAGGGGGCAAAGGTGGAACAAAACACCAGGCTAGAAAGGCCAAGCCTTCCACCTTTTACCAAGTATATAGGTGCATTAAATTAAATAACATTAATATGGTGATATGACAAGGGACCCATGTAAACACATGGAAGCAACTGCACCTGCAACTAGCAACGCTAACACAGGGTTAAGCAAGCAGTAACATAGCCAATCAGTGGTTTGCTAGGTTGTGAACAGTTGAAGGTTGTCATGGCATTATTGAGAGGCTGATATTTAACATGTGGTAGGCAATGAGACATAAACGATAGAAATGGTAAACTAGCATGGCAATGATAGTAATGGTATCTGGGGAAATGGTCATCTTTCCTGAGATCCCGCTTGGAAGCAGAGTGCCTCCGTGAAGCAGACGAACCGATGTAGTCGAACGGGTCCTCACAATCCGACACGCTTGCGGAACTCTATCGAGACGAAGCAAACCAGAAACACAAATCAACACACGATATTCACCACACGATGCACAACCCATATGATGCATGAGCAGCTGAAAACATGCAAGACACGGCATGACAATTCACGACAAACAAACACTACACATTAAGTGAAGTTCAATATGCAACGAGTTGCATATTGATGAAACTCCACGTTTATTTATTTAGTTCTATCCCGATTAGATACATAGCAATATTAAATGTGGTTAAACATGGCAAGAGGTGAAGCGTAATTAAACTACCTATCTATGCATTTTAAATGAGTTCGGAAATGACATATAGCATCTCCGAGACGACCTCACATCTTAATTTACAATTCTGTCCAGATCTGACTAACACATTTAATTAGTTGTTAAACAGCAAAACAAATAGGTTCACATGATTCTACGCGTTGTTACAAGCAATTTACACATAGAGAACATCTCCAACGGAGCTACGGTTCAAAAGATACAAGCACCGCAAGATATGATGGCATGAATGCAATATGTGTGCAACGACGGTCACGAGCACTTCAAAACGTACAACCAGTAAGAGAAAAAGAAACTACACAAGATTCTAAGCAAGTTCCATATAGGACACGATCAAAACGGAGCTACGGATCAAAAACTACGAGCTAAGCAAGAAATCACTATAATCTGCCAAAATAAGCCACATAGCATTTACTACACCCCACAACTACGAGCTACTCAACTCCAATATAATCAACCAAGGCATGACACGAAAGAGGGCAAGAAGCACTACAACAAACAACTAACAACAACTAGCATGGCATCATGGATCACTAGGGAAAGAAGTCACAAAATGGCATCTCACACACTAGTTCAGACTTAGTGAAAATAACACTTCATGAAAGTGCAGTTTTCGATCTGAAGGCATATTGACAGCAGCAAAACCATAAGCTACATGACTCCAAATGGCATCAAAATTCAGAGAATGCTAGAGAATCACAATGTGTACAACTAACTCTATTGCACCAACCCCAAAAGAGCTACAGATCACAAGTTAGAAGCAAAACAAAACATCAACAAAATATAACAGATTTCAGACTTAGAAATATTTCAGCACCTCCAAATCAACACTATTTCTAGCAACTTGAGAGCAAGCAAACCACACCTAAACATGCATTTCTATTGCAACCAAAAATACCAGGGGCTAGAGTAAACACCCAAGAACAACTCCCTAGTTGACAACTTAATCAAACGAAGCACGAAATAAATCCTACAAAAAAGACAAGAGGGCAACATAGAAAAATGTCGCGCGAACTAACTTGCTCAAAAGATAAAACTACCCCGAAAACATATAAAATATGTGGGGTTGCACAACAAAAATAATACCACACGTAAATACGAGATAATCACCTATACACGGAAAAATAAACTAGAGGCAATCCCTACACGCAAAAATGCCAACGTCTACTCTAAAATACATGAAAAAGTGGTTCCTAAAACATGGACATTTCTACTACGGCATTCGAGCAATACGGACACGCACGAGAAATTATTACGGGACAAAATCTATAGAAACAGCACGTTAATCTATGCATATGGCGGCTCAAACCACGTCAAATAAATATGCAAGTTACAAATTCGGATTCTACGCGAAATTCTACACCAAATACATATCTAATTCATTGTGATCCGACATACGGATTAAAAGATACGAGCGTTCTAAAATCTATATATTTTCTGGAATTAAAATAATTCCGAAAATCCTAATAACCTAACCGGGTCAAATCTGAGAGGCGCAGGATATTAAACGCCGCCTAGGCGAAAAAAACATAGAGGGTCGGGGGTGGCTCACCTCGGTTGGGCCGGCCTGGAGGGGCTGCTGCAGATGGGCCGTTGGAGGGGCGCCCTGGCCTGGGGAGGCCGAAGCTGGCCTTGGGAGCCGGTCCAAGGGGGGTGAGCTGGGCTGAGGCCCACGCGGCCAGGAGGCTCCAGGCGCGGTCAACGCCAGCGATTGCCTCGTCCCTCCCGAGTCCAGGATCCATGGCGGCGCCGCCACACGGATCCGTCGGAGGAGGTACAGGCTCCGTCTGCGAGGGGACCAGTGGGCAACCTTCTCGGCGGGGTAGAACCGGCCACCGGGGCTCCATCCCCGGTGGCGGCGGCTCGAGGCGGCGGCCGGACGGAGAGCTCGCGCGGCGGCGGGGCTGGGAACGGGACCGGCGGCGAGGTGCTGCGGGAGGCACTCCAGGCAGAGGGCGGCGGCGACTGCGCAGGCACGGAGGGGCGGCAGCTGCTACGGAGGCAGGGAGAGGTGGCGGCGGCTACGAGGTCCGACAACGACGGGAGCAACACGGGGCTCGGGCATGGCTGCCATGGAGGAGCTCGGTGATGGAGAAATTTTTGCCAAGAGGCGGTCTGGTCCGTCGGATCCTCGATCTGACGGTCCAGATCGTCCCGAGCGGATCTGGAGGAGGAGGAGGAGAAAGTGGGGGTGGCTGGCATGGATTTCGAGGTGGAGAGGGTGGCTGTCCCAAAATGGATAGGAGGGGAAGATTAAATAAGAAAGGGGGTTAGGGTTACCCGAATCCACTTCCGTTTTCGACCGCGGGATCGCGATCGGGTGGTCACGGACGCGGGAATGGAATAGAAGGGCTAGACTGGATGTGTAGAGTGGCTAGGTGGGGACGAGAGGGAAAACGGGCGACGCGGCAACGAGTTTTAAAACACCGACAAACGTCCGACGAATAACCGAAGACGGTGCCGCTACGGTTGACCGTCCGGGTACCAGACGAACTCCGATCACGCCGAAACTTGACAGGCGACCTACCTATAAGTAATTACGACCGCATGCCAAGTTTCATCCCGAACAGAGAAAGTTTTTTTAACACACTTTTTAAAACAAGATTTAAACGATGCCGCGGGCGCGTGCGAGTGCGCTCGGGCTCAGAACGGACAACGACGAGAACCGGCAACTAACAACGGATGCATTTTTGAAAACTGGCGGCAACGGGATGCCGATGCAATGCAGATGATGCACATGATGCGATGATGATGCGGCAAAAGAAAATAGACACACGACGAAAACGGAAAGAAGGGGGGAATCTTCTGGAGCGTCGGTCTCGGGCTGTCACAACTCTCCTACACTACAAGAGGATCTCGCCCGAGATCCAAGAATAAAAGGGGGAGATGATGGGAAATCAAGAGGCAAAACTTAGTCGCTTCTTTGACAAACGAGTGAAACCCACGATCCTTGAAGGTTGCAAGGAGATGAGGAATGATATGAGAAAGAAGCAAGAATTCACGGAAAATTTCGGCAGCACTTCGGTAGGAAACTGGGCAAAAAATTCGATAAGATGGAATAAATAGACAAGATTCATAACAAACAACTAAATAGAACAAGGGAACACCATTATCTTGATAGAACAACAAGATTGACCCAAATGAGCAACATCACAAGCCCGTGGAACAAAAGAATAGGAACTAGCTCATACGGAAGAAGAGAATGAAGAGAGAATGACAACTATATCACAAATGAACTTGGCAAGCATCCTTGCAAGAAGAATTGAACGGAGTTGTTGGAAAAACAACAACGAAAAGAACAAGATAGTAGTGGGCTTATGGAAACCTTTCAAACTAATGAAGTGGCAACTAGCCACTAATAGAAACAAGGATTGTTTGGGAGAAACAAGATATTGACAATTTCTTACACCAAGAGGATACATTGAGAACTTGGATTAATGACAAGCACCATGATAGCAACAATCCATAGGAAAAGCTTTAGGTGAAACCCAAACCAAGATAGCTCAATGAAGAAATCATGGGTTGAAAATATGTCATGATCATAGGATTGGTGGGTTTAATTATCTCATTCTTGAAAGGAAATATCTTCGAGGCTCCTACACTAACAAGAATGCTATAATACCACCTCAAAGGATAAAGGAGAACAATTGCACATAGAAATGCAAGAGAAAGGATACTTGAGGTTCTCCAATAAGAATCTTGAAGAACACTTGAGAATGGATTGAAACCTTGATGAACCACCATGAAGGACCTCCGTATACAAATGAATGATGCAACGATATGAAGGTAGAAAAGAATAAGAGTATGACCTTGCCAAAATTTAGATGAAGCCTCACAAAGAGATACTTAAAAGAACTTGGAACTCCGGAAAAGAAAGATAAGCACTTGAGAAAAAAATTGAAACCATAAGCCACTCCGGACGAAGAATTCAAATTACCATTAACAAGAATAAGAATTATGTTATGCTTATCCTTCATCAAGTTTAATTGATGACAAGCAACGGATTTAGCATATCACTTATTCTACTAGAAATGAATCTTGAAGAGGCAGAGAGATAAGCACCACTTGAGGCATGATTGAAGGATGCACCGGTAAGAATCCACAACTGAATGGGAATTCCAAGAATGCATGGAAACACATGAGAATGAGGAGATCATGATCCACCTGAGAGAAAAAACTAGAACAAGGCGCCAGAATAATTGAGAGACGAACGAAGAGACAACAATTGAGAAGAATTGAGGATGAAAGCTGAAAGCTGAGAACGAAGAATCTTCTAAAATGATGACCTTCGGAGGAACGAGAAATAAAACAACTCAGAAACACACCGGATCACAAGAAAGGGATACTCATGATTGGGAATAATTCAAGACGATGCGAGAAGGCTAAAACGATGAATCATGAAGAGAATGGACCAAGATTGAGAGAAACACTCCTTCGAATAGCAAGCTGAGAATGAAGAGGAGAACAACACCAAGAATTACTGAGACACTCCGGAATAGAGAAGAATGAAAGGTTGAGCCAAAGAATGAATTAATTCAAATAGATCTTGAAGAAGGGATATGACTGATGGAAATCATACTTACGTCATAGTTGAAAAGGTTTAAAGATCTCTGGAAAAATATTAAAAGAGCCATGTAAGGTCCTGGGAAAAACCTGTGGGTTATGGGCCCACTCGAAGAAACCACCGTTGAAAATATTGCTAGAAAGATTGATATAGCACTGGTACAAAGGAAACTTGATGAGGTTGAGCACCTCAAAATAATTGAAAGGATTAAAAAAGAAGAACTACTGAGATAACTTCAACGCTCCGGAAAGAATAGAGATAAATGCCAACAGAAGACTGGATAAGAATCTCCAACACAGGAAAGAATTACAAGGACGAAAAGGATATGAAGAACACGGACAACTGAATTGAATTCACCGGAAAATATGACAAGAATGAACAAAGATGAACACGAAGCTCCTGAGAATCTTCACAATGAATCATCGGATACGAAAGGAAGACGAGATAGCGGAAGATCACTGGAATGAAATGCACTTGGATGAAGTCCAATCACTGAAGAAAAAGGGCGGGAGGGCGGGGAAAAACAAAGACAACTTGGGACAGATGAGATGAACTCCGGAATAAATGAGAGAATGATCTTGCAAAATTCAGAAAGGATAGAATTCACTTGCACTACAGGAATCAGCTTCTTTGCCGTCTGCCATCACAGACGGCAAAGACTAAATCCCGGACGGCAAAGACAAAACAACAGACAGCAAAGAATCTCACGACCGGCAAAATTTTTGCGTCAGCCTACGACGGCATAGGACCTTCTTTGCCGTCTATCCCCCCCAAAGCGGACGACAAAGCTCTTTGCCGTCAACTTTCCTTAGGAGCAGTCGGCAAAGTGCTCGAGACGACAGCCGACAGGCGTTGCCTCCGTTAGGGGTTAACGGAGGCTTTGCCGTCTTCCTCCCCCTTATTCTTTGCCGTCAGCCTCCTCCTTATTCTTTGCCATCTGCCTCCCCCTTATTCTTTGCCGTCTGCCTCCTCCTCCCCCCTCCTCTGTGCCCTCTTCTTTGCCGTCTGCCCACCTTGGAGGCAGACGACAAAGAGCCTATATAGACACCCCAGGATGCACAACTGGGTGCCATGTGGCACCTTTGCCATCTGCTAGCTGATGGCACATGTCTTTTCCATCAGCTGGCAGACGACAAAGAGCCCATATAGCACCTGTTTTTTTGTTTTATATTATTTCACAGCACACACACACACACACACACATATATATATATATTTGACATCACATTTATATAATTCACCACACATATATGATATATAGTTCACCACACATATACTTGCCAACACATATATATATAATTCACCACACATATATGATATACATATAAATCAATGTACATCCCCATATATCGAAAGAACCAACATACAAAGTATTGCACTGTTTATCCATATATACATATACATATAGTTCGACATTGTTCATCAACTCAAATGAAAACTAGATGATATACATATAAAGTTCATCCATCGACATTGCTCAACTCCATGAATGCCAGCTTCCATGCATGTAGTATATCCAATCTGCAAAAATGTGAATAAGAAAGTCAGAAGAAGAACAAAATATGATATTTTTCAGCTAATTATGTTATTTTTAGCGGAAAACAAGCTAATAATATAATATTCATGAGCTAACCAAGGTTCTTATGCCATTTTTAGCTTATTATGGCATTTTGGAGCTAAATGGGTTTAATTAAAGCAAGGATAATATGGAAGAGGAGAAGAGAGAGGAGGAGGAGGATAAGAAGAAGAAATCAAGAAGAAGGAGGAGAAGGAGGAGAAGGACTAGAAGGTCCTTGGCCTTCTCCTCCTCCTCCTTCTCCTTCTCTTCTTCTTCTTCTTCTTCTTCTTCTTCTTTCTTTTCATTTTGCCTATTTCTTCTCCTCTTCTCCTCTTGTTGGAGCTAAATTACCTAATTATGTCTTTTTGGAGCTAAATGGGTTAATTATCCCATTTTAGAGGAAAACAAGTGAAGTATATAATATTCATGAGCTAACCAAGGTTCTTATGCCATTTTGAGCTTATTATGGTATTTTGGAGCTAAATGGGCTAATTATGTCATTGTTGGGGAAATTAAAGCAAGGATAATATGAAAGAGGATAAGAAAGAGGAGGAGGAGGAGAAGAAGAAGAAATCAAGAAGAAGGAGGAGAAGGAGGAGAAGGAGGAGGAGGAGAAGGACTAGAAGGTCCTTGGCCTTCTCCTTCTCCTCCTCCTCCTCCTCCTTCTCCTTCTTCTCTTCTTCTTCTTCTTCTTCTTCTTTTTCTTCTTTCTTTTCATTTTGCCTATTTCTTCTCCTCTTCTCCTCTTGTTGGAGCTAAATTACCTAATTATGTCTTTTTGGAGCTAAATGGGTTAATTATCCCAACCCCCATTAAGAATAAATACGTATCCGGTTTGCGACTTAGAGTCGTCCGGATCTATGTCAAAGCTTGCATCGACGTAACCTTTTACGGCGAGCTCTTCGTCACCTCAATACACGAGAAACATCTCCTTAGTCCTTTTCAGGTACTTCAGGATATTCTTGACCGCTGTCCAGTGATCCGCTCCTGGATTACTCTGGAACCTACCTGCCATACTTATGGCCAGGCTAACATCCGGTCTAGTGCACAGCATCGCATACATGATAGAACCTATGGGTGAAGCATAGGGGATGGAGCGCATATGCTCTCTATCTTCATCAGTTGCTGGGCACTGAGTCTTACTCAATCTCATACCTTGTAGAACTGGCAAGAACCCTTTCTTGGACTGTTCCATTTTGAACCTCTTCAAAACTTTATTAAGGTATGTGCTTTGTGAAATTCCTATCAGGCGTTTCGATCTATCCCTATGGATCTTAATGCCTAGAATGTAAGCAGCTTCTCCTAGGTCCTTCATAGAGAAACTTTTATTCAAGTAACCTTTTATGCTCTCCAAAAGCTCTATGTTGTTTCCAATAAGTAATATGTCATCCACATATAATATTAGAAACGCCACAGAGCTCCCACTCACTTTCTTGTAAATACAAGATTCTCCAACCACTTGTATAAACCCAAATGCCTTGATCACCTCATCAAAGCGTTTGTTCCAACTCCGAGATGCTTGCACCAGTCCATAAATGGATCGCTGGAGCTTGCACACCTTGTTAGCATTCTTAGGATCGACAAAACCTTCGGGTTGCATCATATACAACTCTTCCTTAAGGAAACCGTTAAGGAACGCCGTTTTGACATCCATCTACCAGATTTCATAATCGAAAAATGCAGCTATTGCTAACATGATTCTGACGGACTTAAGCATCGCTACGGGTGAGAATGTCTCATCGTAGTCAATTCCTTGAACTTGTGAAAAACCCTTTGCCACAAGTCGAGCTTTATAAACGGTCACATTACCGTCAGCGTCCGTCTTCCTCTTAAAGATCCATTTGTTCTGAATAGCCTTGCGGCCCTCAGGTAGTACCTCCAAAGTCCACACTTTGTTCTCATACATGGATCCTATCTCGGACTTCATGGCTTCTAGCCATTTGTTGGAATCTGGACCCACCATTGCTTCTTCATAATTCACAGGTTCATTGTTGTCTAACAACATGATTGACAAGACGGGATTACCGTACCACTCTGGAGCAGCATGTGGTCTCGTCGACCTGCGTGGTTCGACTGAAACTTGAACTGGAGTTTCATGATCATCATCATCAACTTCCTCCTCAACCGGCGTCGCAATGACAGGGGTTTCCCCTTGCCCTGCGCCACCATCCAGAGGGATGAGAGGTTCGACAACCTCGTCAAGTTCTATCTTCCTCCCACTCAATTCTCTCGAGAGAAACTCCTTCTCGAGAAAAGCTCCGTTTTTAGCAACAAACACTTTGCCCTCGGATTTGAGATAGAAGGTGTACCCAACTGTCTCTTTTGGGTAACCTATGAAGACGCACTTTTCCGCTTTGGGTTCCAGCTTTTCAGGCTGAAGCTTTTTGACATAAGCATCACATCCCCAAACTTTAAGAAACGACAACTTTGGCCTCTTGTCATACCATAGTTCGTATGATGTCGTCTCAACGGATTTTGATGGTGCCCTATTTAAAGTGAATGCAGCTGTTTCTAATGCATTGCCCCAAAATGATAACGGCAAATCAGTAAGAGACATCATAGATCGCACCATCTCTAATAGAGTACGATTACGACGTTCGGACACACCATTACGCTGTGGTGTTCCAGGCGGTGTTAACTGTGAAACAATTCCACATTGTCTTAAGTGGCACCAAACTCGAAACTCAGATATTCACCCCCACGATCAGACCGTAGGAACTTGATCTTCTTGTTACGATGATTTTCCACTTCACTCTGAAATTGCTTGAACATTTCAAATGTCTCAGACTTGTGCTTCATCAAGTAGACATAACCATATCTACTTAAATCGTCAGTGAAGGTGAGAAAATAACGATATCCGCCGCGTGCCTCCACGCTCATCGGACCACACACATCGGTATGTATGATTTCCAACAAGTCACTTGCACGCTCCATTGTTCCTGAGAATGGAGTTTTAGTCATCTTGCCCATGAGGCATGGTTCGCACGTGTCAAGTGAATCAAAGTCAAGTGACTCCAAAAGTCCATGAGCATGGAGTTTCTTCATGCGCTTTATACCAATATGACCTAAGCGGCAGTGCCACAAAAATATGGCGCTATCATTGTTAACTCTAACCCTTTTGGTCTCAATGTTATGTATATGCGTATTATTATCAAGATTCAATATGAACAATCCTCTCACATTCGGTGCATGACCATAAAAGATGTTACTCATAGAAATAGAACAACCATTATTCTTTGACTTAAAAGAGTAACCGTCTCGCAATAAACAAGATCCAGATATAATGCTCATGCTCAACGCAGGCACTAAATAACAATGATTTAAGTTCATCACTAATCCAGACGGTAACTGAAGTGACACTGTGCCGACGGCGATTGCATCAACCTTGGAACCATTTCCTACGCACATCGTCACTTCATCTTTCGCCAGCCTTCGCCTATTCTGCAGTTCCTGTTTCGAGTTGCAAATATGAGCAACAGAACCGGTATCGAATACCCAGGCACTACTACGAGAGCTGGTTAAGTACACATCAATAACATGTATATCAAATATACCTGATTTTTCTTTGCCCGCCTTCTTATCTGCCAGATACTTGGGGCAATTGGGCTTCCAGTGACCCATACCCTTGCAATAGAAACACTCCGTTTCAGGCTTAGGTCCAGCTTTGGGTTTCTTCGTCGGATTGGCAACAGGCTTGCCGCTCTTCTTCGAATTGCCCTTCTTGCCTTTGTCGTTTCTCTTGAAACTAGTGGTCTTGCTCACCATCAACACTTGATGCTCTTTACGGAGTTCAGACTCTGCGACTTTCAGCATCGCAAACAACTCGCCGGGAGACGTGTTCATCCCTTGCATGTTGTAGTTCAACACAAAGCCTTTATAGCTTGGCGGCAGTGATTGAAGGATTCTGTCAGTGATAGCCTCTTGCGGGAGTTCAATCCCCAGCTCAGCTAGACGGTTTGAGTACCCAGACATTTTGAGCACATGTTCACTGACAGACGAGTTTTCCTCCATCTTGCAAGCATAGATTTTATCGGAGGTCTCATACCTCTCGATCCGGGCGTTCTTCTGAAAGATAAACTTCAACTCCTGGAACATCTCAAATGCTCCATGACGCTCAAAGCGACGTTGAAGTCCCGGTTCTAAGCCATACAAGACTGCACATTGAACTATTGAGTAGTCCTCCTTACGTGCTAACCAAGCGTTCTTAACATCCTGATCAGCCGTAGCGGGTGGTTCATCTCCTAGCGTAGCATTAAGGACATAATCCTTCTTCCCAGCTTGTAAGATTAGCTTAAGATTACGAGCCCAGTCTACAAAGTTGCTTCCATCATCTTTCAACTTAGCTTTCTCTAGGAACGTATTAAAATTCAGGATGACAGTCGCGTGAGCCATGATCTACAACACAAATATATTCAAAGTGGACTTAGACTATGTTCAAGATAATTAGAGTTTAACTTAATCAAATTATTCGCTAAACTCCCACTCAAAAAGTACATCTCTCTAGTCATTTGAGTGGTTCATGATCCACTTACACTAGCTCAAGTCCGATCATCACGTGAGTTGAGTATAGTTTCAGTGGTAAGCATCCCCATGCTAATCATATCATCTATATGATTCATGATCGACCTTTCGGTCTCATGTGTTCCGAGGCCATGTCTGCACATGCTAGGCTCGTCAAGCTTAACCCGAGTGTTCCGCGTGCGCAACTGTTTTGCACCCGTTGTATGTGAACGTTGAGTCTATCACACCCGATCATCACGTGGTGTCTCGAAACGACGAACTGTAGCAACGGTGCACAGTCGGGGAGAACACAATTTCGTCTTGAAATTTTAGTGAGAGATCACCTCATAATGCTACCGTCGTTCTAAGCAAAATAAGGTGCATAAAAGGATTAACATCACATGCAATTCATAAGTGACATGATATGGCCATCATCACGTGCTTCTTGATCTCTATCACCAAAGCACCGGCACGATCTTCTTGTCACCGGCGCCACACCATGATCTCCATCAACGTGTTGCCATCGGGGTTGTCGTGCTACTCATGCTATTACTACTAAAGCTACATCCTACCAAAATAGTAAACGCATCTGCAAGCACAAACGTTAGTATAAAGACAACCCTATGGCTCCTGCCGGTTGCCGTACCATCGACGTGCAAGTCGATATTTCTATTACAATATGATCATCTCATACATCCAATATATCACATCACATCATTGGCCATATCACATCACAAGCATACCCTGCAAAAACAAGTTAGACGTCCTCTAATTTTGTTGTTGCATGTTTTACGTGGTGACCATGGGTATCTAGTAGGATCGCATCTTACTTACGCAAACACCACAACGGAGATATATGAGTTGCTATTTAACCTCATCCAAGGACCTCCTCGGTCAAATCCGATTCAACTAAAGTTGGAGAAACTTACACTTGCCAGTCATCTTTGAGCAACGGAGTTACTCGTAACGATGAAACTAGTCTCTCGTAAGCGTACGAATAATGTCGGTCCAAGCCGCTTCAATCCAACAATACCGCGGAATCAAGAAAAGACTAAGGAGGCCAGCAAAACGCACATCACCTCCCACAAAACCTTTTGTGTTCTACTCGAGAAGACATCTACGCATGAACCTAGCTCATGGTGCCACTGTTGGGGAACGTCGCATGGGAAACAAAAAATTTCCTACACGCACGAAGACCTATCATGGTGATGTCCATCTACGAGAGGGGATGAGTGATCTACGTACCCTTGTAGATCGTACAGCAAAAGCGTTAGAGAACGCGGTTGATGTAGTGGAACGTCCTCATGTCCCTCGATCCGCCCCGTGAACAATCCCGCGATCAGTCCCACGATCTAGTACCGAACGGACGGCACCTCCGCGTTCAGCACACGTACAGCTCGACGATGATCTCGGCCGTCTTGATCCAGCAAGAGAGACGGAGAGGTAGAAGAGTTCTCCAGCAGAGTGACGGCGCTCCGGAGGTTGGTGATGACCTTGTCTCAGCAGGGCTCCGCCCGAGCTCCGCAGAAACGCGATCTAGAGGAAAAACCGTGGAGGTATGTGGTCGGGCTGCCGTCGAAAAGTCGTCTCAAATCAGCCCTAAAACCTCCGTATATATAGGTGGGAGGGAGGGGACCTTGCCTTGGGGCTCAAGGAGCCCCAAGGGGGTCGGCCGAGTCCAAGGGGGAGGACTCTCCCCCCCCAAACCGAGTTGGACTAGGTTTGGTGGGAGGGAGTCCCCCTTCCTTCCCACCTCCTCCTTTTTTTTCTCTCTTGATTTTCTTCTCCTTGGCGCGTAGGGCCCTTGTGGGCTGTCCCACCAGCCCACTAAGGGCTGGTGTGTCTCCCCAAAAGCCTATGGGCTTCCCCGGGGTGGGTTGCCCCCCCCCCCCCCGGTGAACTCCCGGAACCCATTCGTCATTCCCGGTAACTCCGAAAACCTTCCGGTAATCAAATGAGGTCATCCTATATATCAATCTTCGTTTCCGGACCATTCCGGAAACCCTCGTGACGTCCGTGATCTCATCCGGGACTCCGAACAACATTCGGTAACCAACCATATAACTCAAATACGCATAAAACAACGTCGAACCTTAAGTGTGCAGACCCTGCGGGTTCGAGAACTATGTAGACATGACCCGAGAGACTCCTCGGTCAATATCCAATAGCGGGACCTGGATGCCCATATTGGATCCTACATATTCTACGAAGATCTTATAGTTTGAACCTCAGTGCCAAGGACTCGTATAATCCCGTATGTCATTCCCTTTGTCCTTCGGTATGTTACTTGCCCGAGATTCGATCGTCAGTATCCGCATACCTATTTCAATCTCGTTTACCAGCAAGTCTCTTTACTCGTTCCGTAATACAAGATCCCGCAACTTACACTAAGTTACATTGCTTGCAAGGCTTGTGTGTGATGTTGTATTACCGAGTGGGCCCCGAGATACCTCTCCGTCACACGGAGTGACAAATCCCAGTCTTGATCCATACTAACTCAACTAACACCTTCGGAGATACCTGTAGAGCATCTTCATAGTCACCCAGTTACGTTGCGACGTTTGATACATACAAAGTATTCCTCCGGTGTCAGTGAGTTATATGATCTCATGGTCATAGGAATAAATATTTGACACGCAGAAAACAGTAGCAACAAAATGACACGATCAACATGCTATGTCTATTAGTTTGGGTCTAGTCCATCACGTGATTCTCCTAATGACGTGATCCAGTTATCAAGCAACAACACCTTGTTCATAATCAGAAGACACTGACTATCATTGATCAACTGGCTAGCCAACTAGAGGCATGCTAGGGACGGTGTTTTGTCTATGTATCCACACATGTAAATGAGTCTTCATTCAATACAATTATAGCATGGATAATAAACTATTATCTTGATACAGGAATTATAATAATAACTATATTTATTATTGCCTCTAGGGCATAATTCCAACATATAAAACATTCAAAATAGATAATATAATAGTATGAAACAATCAAAAATTATAGATACATTGGAGACGTATCACTGTTCTACTCGTGATGTTATTTACGCATAGACCTTGTTGTGATACCACTGTTGGGGAACGTCGCATGGGAAACAAAAAGTTTCCTACGCTCGCCAAGATCAATCTATGGAGCCTAACATCTAGGAGAGGGGGTTGCATCTACATACCTTGTAGATTGCTAAGCGGAACCGTATATAACGCGGTTGATGTAGTCGTACCTCTTCACGATCCAATCGCAATCCGTCCCGATTTAGCGCCGAACGAACGACACCTCTCCGTTCAGCACACGTACGGCTCGATGACATCTCCTTCTTGATTCAGCAAGAGAGGAAGGGGAAGTAGATGAGATATCAACCGACACGATGACATGGTGGAGATGATGGTGGAGCAGTACCAGCAGGGCTTCGTCAAGAGCTATCGGAACCGATCTGAGGAGAAAACGTAGTTATGTGAGAGGTAGGGCTGCCACCGGGGCGTGGGAATTGGTGTGTTCAGCCCCTCCCTCTCCCCCACTACATATAGGAGGCAAGGTGGAGGGTTGGGTCGCAGCCCTAGCCCCTCCTCCAAGAAGGGGGCGTGGGCCTAGGGAGGTTTCCTCCCTCTTCAAGGCACCTAGGAGGTGCCTTCCCTTTAGGGACTCTTCCCTCCCACCGCATGGGCCCTTGGGGCCTGGTCCAACAAGGCTTGAAGCTCCCTTACAGCCCATGCACGTCCTAGGGGCTGGAGCGACCCTTCCGGACTCCTCTGGAACCCTGTGGAACCTTCCGAAACCTTCCAGAAGCTTCCCGGTACAATTCCGATAAAAACCGAAACTTTTCCGGTAGCCAAAATATGACTTCCCATATATAAATCTTTACCTCCAGACCATTTCGGAGCTCCTCGTGATGTCCGGGATCTCACTAGGGAATCCGAACAACATTCGGTCACCAACGTACATATCCCAATACTACTTTAGCGTCACTAAATGTTAAGTGTGTAGACCCTGCGGCTTCGAAAACTATGCAGAAATGACTGAGACACCTTTATGGTCAATAGCAACAGCAGGACCTTGATGCCCATATTGGTTCCTACATATTCTACGAAGATCTTTATCGGTCGAACCATGATGTCAAGGATTCAATAAATCCTGTATGGAGTTCCCTTTGTCCATCGGTATGTTACTTGCCCAAGATTCGATCCATGCCAACTCAACAGACACCCTCGGAGATACGTGTAGAGAATCTTTATAGTTACCCAGTTACCTTGCAATGATTGATACACATAAGGTACTCCTCCGGTGTCAGTGAGTTGCATGATCTCATGGTCATAGGAACATATACTTGACATGTAGAAAACAATAGCAATACACTGACACGATCATATGATACGTTCATAGTTTGGGTCTTGTCCATCGTATCATTCTCCTAATGATGCGATATTGTTATCAAATGACAACTCATGTCTATGGCTAGGAAACCTTATCCATCTTTGATCAACGGGTGATGACGAGATGATGGATATACTTCTCGCTCCTCGTTGGTTACCCCAAGTGGAAGGTGGAGATGTAATCAGCAGCAAGTTTTCCCTTACACGGAGACTGTAAGGTTATCGAACCGGGTGGACTCCAAGGATCAACAAGTAGGTGTCTCCTGCCCTGGCGCTAGCAGAAGACATGGACTTGCACACACACAAATAACTTTGCTCCCAACGAGTACAGAGAGGTTGCCAATATCTCCGGCCTTGTAGTTTGCAAAGGATCAAAACACAAGCGGGAATAGTGATAGTGATTGCAAGAGAAAAGTAAATGAAAGCGGTAAATGATGGAGGTGTAAGCAATGGTGGTGATATGGAACGGAGTCACATGATGTTCACTAGTGATGTCTCTCTCCCAAAAGACGATAAACAACTATGCTTTGGTAAACAAATTATAGTTGAGCAATTGACAGAATTATAAACTGTTGGGGAACGTCGCATGGGAAAAAAAAATTCCTACGCGCACGAAGACCTATCATGGTGATGTCCATCTACGAGAGGGGATGAGTGATCTACGTACCCTTGTAGATCGTACAGCAGAAGCGTTAAAGAACGCGGTTGATGTAGTGGAACGTCCTCACGTCCCTCGATCCGCCCCGCGAACAATCCCGCGATCAGTCCCACGATCTAGTACCGAACGGACGGCACCTCCGCGTTCAGCACACGTACAGCTCGACAATGATCTCGGCCTTCTTGATCCAGCAAGAGAGACGGAGAGGTAGAAGAGTTCTCCGGCAGCGTGACGGCGCTCCGGAGGTTGGTGATGAACTTGTCTCAGCAGGGCTCCGCCCGAGCTCCGCAGAAACGCGATCTAGAGGAAAAACTATGGAGGTATGTGGTCTGGCAGCCGTGAGAAAGTCGTCTCAAATCTGCCCTAAAATCTCCATATATATACGAGGAGGGAGGGGGACCTTGCCTTCGGGTCCAAGGGACCCTCAAGGGGTCGGCCGAGCCAAGGGGGGGAGGACTCCCCCCCAAACCGAGTTGGACTTTGTTTGGTGGGAGGAGTCCCTCACCCTTCCCACTTCCTCCCTCTTTTTTTTTCTTTTCCTTTGATTTCTTTTTCTTGGCGCATAGGCCCACTTGGGGCTGTCCCACCAGCCCACTAAGGGCTGGTGTGTCTCCCCAAAGCCTATGGGCTTCCCCGGGGTGGGTTGCCCCCCCCGGTGAACTCCCGGAACCCATTCGTCATTCCCGGTACATTCCCGGTAACTCCGAAAACCTTCCGGTAATCAAATGAGGTCATCCTATATATCAATCTTCATTTCCGGACCATTCCGGAAACCCTCGTGACGTCCGTGATCTCATCCGGGACTCCGAACAACATTCGGTAACCAACCATATAACTCAAATACGCATAAAACAACGTCGAACCTTAAGTGTGCAGACCCTGCGGGTTCGAGAACTATGTAGACATGACCCGAGAGACTCCTCGGTCAATATCCAATAGCGGGACCTGGATGCCCATATTGGATCCTACATATTCTACGAAGATCTTATCGTTTGAACCTCAGTGCCAAGGATTCGTATAATCCCGTATGTCATTCCCTTTGTCCTTCGGTATGTTACTTGCCCGAGATTCGATCGTCAGTATCCGCATACCTATTTCAATCTCGTTTACCGACAAGTCTCTTTACTCGTTCCGTAATACAAGATCCCGCAACTTACACTAAGTTACATTGCTTGCAAGGCTTATGTGTGATGCTGTATTACCGAGTGGGCCCCGAGATACCTCTCCGTCACACGGAGTGACAAATCCCAGTCTTGATCCATACTAACTCAACTAACACCTTCGGAGATACCTGTAGAGCATCTTTATAGTCACCGAGTTACGTTGTGACGTTTGATACACACAAAGCATTCCTCCGGTGTCAGTGAGTTATATGATCTCATGGTCATAGGAATAAATACTTGACACGCAGAAAACAGTAGCAACAAAATGACACGATCAACATGCCACGTCTATTAGTTTGGGTCTAGTCCATCCCGTGATTTTCCCAATGACGTGATCCAGTTATCAAGCAACAACACCTTGTTCATAATTAGAAGACACTGACTATTATCGATCAACTGGCTAGCCAACTAGAGGCATGCTAGGGACGGAGTTTCGTCTATGTATCCACACATGTAAATGAGTCTTCATTCAATACAATTATAGCATGGATAATAAACTATTATCTTGATACAGGAATTATAATAATAACTATACATTTATTATTGCCTCTAGGGCATAATTCCAACAGTCTCCCACTTGCACTAGAGTCAATAATCTAGCCCTCACATCACCATGTGAATTACATTGTAATAAATCTAACACCCATACAGTTCTGGTGTCGATCATGTTTTGGCCGTGGAAGAGGTTTAGTCAGCGGGTCTGCTACATTCAGATCCGTGTGCACTTTGCATATATTTACGTCCTCCTCCTCGACGTAGTCTCGGATGAGGTTGAAGCGTCGTTTGATGTGTCTGGTCTTCTTGTGAAACCTTGGTTCCTTTGCTAAGGCAATGGCACCAGTGTTGTCACAGAACAAGGTTATTGGATCCAGTGCACTTGGCACCACTCCAAGATCCGTCATGAACTGCTTCATCCAGACACCCTCCTTAGCCGCCTCCGAGGCAGCCATGTACTCTGCTTCACATGTAGAATCTGCTACGACACTTTGCTTGGAACTGCACCAGCTTACTGCACCCCTATTAAGAATAAATACGTATCCGGTTTGCGACTTAGAGTCGTCTGGATCTGTGTCAAAGCTTGCATCGACGTAACCTTTTACGGCGAGCTCTTCGTCACCTCCATACACGAGAAACATCTCCTTAGTCCTTTTCAGGTACTTTAGGATATTCTTGACCGCTGTCCAGTGATCCACTCCTGGATTACTCTGGAACCTACCTGCCATACTTATGGCCAGGCTAACATTCGGTCTAGTGCACAGCATCGCATACATGATAGAACCTATGGCTGAAGCATAGGGGACGGAGCGCATATGCTCTCTATCTTCATCAGTTGCTGGGCACTGAGTCTTACTCAATCTTGTACCTTGTAAAACTGGCAAGAACCCTTTCTTGGACTGTTCCATTTTGAACCTTTTCAAAACTTTATCAAGGTATGTGCTTTGTGAAAGTCCTATCAGGCGTTTTGATCTATCCCTATAGATCTTAATGCCTAGAATGTAAGCAGCTTCTCCTAGGTCCTTCATAGAGAAACTTTTATTCAAGTAACCTTTTATGCTCTCCAAAAGCTCTATGTTGTTTCCAATCAGTAATATGTCATCCACATATAATATTAGAAACGCCACAGAGCTCCCACTCACTTTCTTGTAAATACAAGATTCTCCAACCACTTGTATAAACCCAAATGCTTTGATCACCTCATCAAAGCGTTTGTTCCAACTCCGAGATGCTTGCACCAGTCCATAAATGGATCGCTGGAGCTTGCACACTTTGTCAGCATTTTTAGGATCGACAAAACCTTCGGGTTGCATCATATACAACTCTTCCTTAAGGAAACCGTTAAGGAACGCCGTTTTGACATCCATCTGCCAGATTTCATAATCGAAAAATGCAGCTATTGCTAACATGATTCTGACGGACTTAAGCATTGCCACGGGAGAGAAAGTCTCATCGTAGTCAATTCCTGGAACTTGTGAAAAACCCTTTGCCACAAGTCGAGCTTTATAAACGGTCACATTACCGTCAGCGTCCGTCTTCTTCTTAAAGATCCATTTGTTCTGAATAGCCTTGCGGCCCTCAGGTAGTATCTCCAAAGTCCACACTTTGTTCTCATACATGGATCCTATCTCGGATTTCATGGCTTATAGCCATTTGTTGGAATCTGGGCCCACCATTGCTTCTTCATAATTTGCAGGTTCATTGTTGTCTAACAACATGATTGATAAGACGGGATTACCGTACCACTCTGGAGCAGCGCGTGATCTCGTCGACCTGCGTGGTTCAACAGAAACTTGAACTGGAGTTTCATGATCATCATCATTAACTTCCTCCTCAACCGGCGTCGCAATGACAGAGGTTTCCCCTTGCCCTGCGCCACCATCCAGAGGGATGAGAGGTTCGACAACCTCGTCAAGTTCTATCTTCCTCCCACTCAATTCTCTCGAGAGAAACTCCTTCTCGAGAAAAGTTCCGTTCTTAGCAACAAACACTTTGCCCTCGGATTTGAGATAGAAGGTGTACCCAACTGTCTCTTTTGGGTAACCTATGAAGACACATTTTTCCGCTTTGGGTTCCAGCTTTTCAGGCTGAAGCTTTTTGACATAAGCATCACATCCCCAAACTTTAAGAAACGACAACTTTGGTCTTTTGCCATACCACAGTTCGTATGGTGCCGTCTCAACGGATTTTGATGGTGCCCTATTTAAAGTGAATGCAGCTGTTTCTAATGCATAACCCCAAAATGATAACGGCAAATCAGTAAGAGACATCATAGATCGCACCATCTCTAACAAAGTACGATTACGACGTTCGGACACACCATTACGCTGTGGTGTTCCAGGCGGTGTTAACTGCGAAACAATTCCACATTGTCTTAAGTGAGCACCAAACTCGAAACTCAGATATTCACCCCCACGATCAGACCGTAGGAACTTGATCTTCTTGTTACGATGATTTTCCACTTCACTCTGAAATTGCTTGAACTTTTCAAATGTTTCAGACTTGTGCTTCATCAAGTAGACATAACCATATCTACTTAAATCGTCAGTGAAGGTGAGGAAATAACGATATCCGCCGCGTGCCTCTACGCTCATTGGACCACACACATCGGTATGTATGATTTCCAACAAGTCACTTGCACGCTCCATTGTTCCGGAGAACGGAGTTTTAGTCATCTTGCCCATAAGGCATGGTTCGCACGTGTCAAGTGAATCGAAGTCAAGTGACTCCAAAAGTCCATCAGCATGGAGTTTCTTCATGCGCTTTACACCAATATGACCTAAACGGCAGTGCCACAAAAATATGGCGCTATCATTGTTTACTCTAACTCTTTTGGTCTCAATGTTATGTATATGCGTATCGCTATCAAGATTCAATATGAACAATCCTCTCACATTCGGTGCATGACCATAAAAGATGTTACTCATAGAAATAGAACAACCATTATTCTCAGACTTAAAAGAGTAACCGTCTCGCAATAAACAAGATCCAGATATAATGTTCATGCTCAACGCAGGCACTAAGTAACAATGATTTAAGTTCATCACTAATCCCGATGGTAGCTGAAGTGACACTGTGCCGACGGCGATTGCATCAACCTTGGAACCATTTCCTACGCGCATCGTCACTTCGTCTTTTGCCAGCCTTCGCCTATTCCGCATTTCCTGTTTCGAGTTGCAAATATGAGCAACAGAACCGGTATCAAATACCCAGGCACTACTACGAGAGCTAGTTAAGTACACATCAATAACATGTATATCAAATATACCTGATTTTTCTTTGCCTGCCTTCTTATCTGCCAGATACTTGGGGCAATTGCGCTTCCAGTGACCCATACCCTTGCAATAGAAGCACTCTGTTTCAGGCTTAGGTCCAGCCTTGGGTTTCTTCGGCGGATTGGCAACAGGCTTGCCGCTCTTCATCGAATTGCCCTTCTTGCCTTTGCCGTTTCTCTTGAGACTAGTGGTCTTGCTCACCATCAACTCTTGATGCTCTTTACGGAGTTCAGACTCTGCGACTTTCAGCATCGCAAACAACTCGCCGGGAGACTTGTTCATCCCTTGCATGTTGTAGTTCAACACAAAGCCTTTATAGCTTGGCGGCAGTGATTGAAGGATTCTATCAGTGATAGCTTCTTGCGGGAGTTAAATCCCCAGTTCAGCTAGACGGTTTCAGTACCCAGACATTTTGAGCACATGTTCACTGACAGACGAGTTTTCCTCCATCTTGCAAGCATAGAATTTATCGGAGGTCTCATACCTCTCGATCCGGGCGTTCTTCTGAAAGATAAACTTCAACTCCTGGAACATCTCAAATGCTCCATGACGCTCAAAGCAACGTTAAAGTCCCGGTTCTAAGCCATACAAGACTGCACATTGAACTATTGAGTAGTCCTCCTTACGCGCTAACCAAGCGTTCTTAACATCCTGATCAGCCGTAGCGGGTGGTTCATCTCCTAGCGCAGCATTAAGGACATAATCCTTCTTCCCAGCTTGTAAGATTAGCTTAAGATTACGAGCCCAGTCTACAAAGTTGCTTCCATCATCTTTCAACTTAGCTTTCTCTAGGAACGTATTAAAATTCAGGATGATACTTGCGTGAGCCATGATCTACAACACAAATATATTCAAAGTGGACTTAGACTATGTTCAAGATAATTAGAGTTCAACTTAATCAAATTATATGCTAAACTCCCACTCAAAAAATACATCTCTCTAGTCATTTGAGTGGTTCATGATCCATTTACACTATCCCAAGTCCGATCATCACGTGAGTTGAGTATAGTTTCAGTGGTAAGCATCACTATGCTAATCATATCAACTATATGATTCATGATCGACCTTTCGGTCTCATGTGTTCCGAGGCCATGTCTGCACATGCTAGGCTCGTCAAGCTTAACCCGAGTGTTCCGCGTGCGCAACTGTTTTGCACCCATTGTATGTGAACGTTGAGTCTATCACACCCGATCATCACGTGGTGTCTCGAAACGACGAACTGTAGCAACGGTGCACAGTCGGGGAGAACACAATTTCGTCTTGAAATTTTAGTGAGAGATCACCTCATAATGCTACCGTCGTTCTAAGCAAAATAAGGTGCATAAAAGGATTAACATCACATGCAATTCATAAGTGACATGATATGGCCATCATCATGTGCTTCTTGATCTCCATCACCAAAGCACCAACACGATCTTCTTGTCATCGGCGCCACACCATGATCATCCATCAACGTGTTGCCATCGGGGTTGTCGTGCTACTTATGCTATTACTACTAAAGCTACATCCTAGCAAAATAATAAACGCATCTGCAAGCACAAACGTTAGTATAAAGACAACCCTATGGCTCCTGCCGGTTGCCGTACCATCGACGTGCAAGTCGATATTTCTATTACAACATGATCATCTCATACATCCAATATATCATATCACATCATTGGCCATATCACATCACAATCATACCCTGCAAAAACAAGTTAGACGTCCTCTAATTTTGTTGTTGCATGTTTTACGTGGTGACCAAGGGTATCTAATAGGATCGCATCTTACTTACGCAAACACCACAACGGAGATATATGAGTTGCTATTTAACCTCATCCAAGGACCTCCTCGGTCAAATCCGATTCAACTAAAGTTGGAGAAACCGTCACTTGCCAGTCATCTTTGAGCAAAGGGGGTTACTCGTAACGATGAAACCAGTCTCTCGTAAGCGTACGAGTAATGTTGGTCCAAGCCGCTTCAATCCAACAATACCGCGGAATCAAGAAAAGACTAAGGAGGGCAGCAAAACGCACATCACCGCCCACATAAACTTTTGTGTTCTACTCGAGAAGACATCTACGCATGAACCTAGCTCATGATGCCACTGTTGGGGAACGTTTCATGGAAAAAAAAAATCCTACGCGCACGAAGACCTATCATGGTGATGTCCATCTACGAGAGGGGATGAGTGATCTACGTACCCTTGTAGATCGTACAGCAGAAGTGTTAAAGAACGCGGTTGATGTAGTGGAACGTCCTCACGTCCATCGATCCGCCCAGCGAACAATCCCGCGATCAGTCCCACGATCTAGTACCGAACGGACGGCACCTCCGCGTTCAGCACACGTACAGCTCGACGATGATCTCGGCCTTCTTGATCCAGCAAGAGAGACGGAGAGGTAGAAGAGTTCTCCGGCAGCGTGACGGCGCTCCGGAGGTTGGTGATGATCTTGTCTCAGCAGGGCTCCGCCCGAGCTCCGCAGAAACGCGATCTAGAGGAAAAACTATGGAGGTATGTGGTCGGGCAGCCGTGAGAAAGTCGTCTCAAATCTGCCCTAAAAGCTCCATATATATAGGAGGAGGGAGGGGGACCTTGCCTTGGGGTCCAAGGGACCCTCAAGGGGTCGGCCGAGCCAAGGGGGGGAGGACTCCCCCCCCAAACCGAGTTGGACTTGGTTTGGTGGGAGGAGTCCCCCTCCCTTCCCACTTCCTCCCTCTTTTTTTTTTATTTTCCTTTGATTTCTTTTTCTTGGCGCATAGGCCCACTTGGGGCTGTCCCACCAGCCCTCTAAGGGCTGGTGTGTCTCCCCAAAGCCTATGGGCTTCCCCGGGGTGGGTTGCCCCCCCCCCCCCGGTGAACTCCCGGAACCCATTCGTCATTCCCGGTACATTCCCGGTAACTCCGAAAACCTTCCGGTAATCAAATGAGGTCATCCTATATATCAATCTTCGTTTCCGGACCATTCCGGAAACCCTCGTGACGTCCGTGATCTCATCCGGTACTCCGAACAACATTCAGTAACCAACCATATAACTCAAATACGCATAAAACAACGTCGAACCTTAAGTGTGCAGACCCTGCGGGTTCGAGAACTATGTAGACATGACCCGAGAGACTCCTCGGTCAATATCCAATAGCGGGACCTGGATGCCCATATTGGATCCTACATATTCTACGAAGATCTTATCGTTTGAACCTCAGTGCCAAGGATTCGTATAATCCCGTATGTCATTCCCTTTGTCCTTCGGTATGTTACTTTCCCGAGATTCGATCGTCAGTATCCGCATACCTATTTCAATCTCGTTTACCGGCAAGTCTCTTTACTCGTTCCGTAATACAAGATCCCACAACTTACACTAAGTTACATTGCTTGCAAGGCTTATGTGTGATGCTGTATTACCGAGTGGGCCCCGAGATACCTCTCCGTCACACGGAGTGACAAATCCCTGTCTTGATCCATACTAACTCAACTAACACCTTCGGAGATACCTGTAGAGCATCTTTATAGTCACCCAGTTACGTTGCAACGTTTGATACACACAAAGCATTCCTCCGGTGTCAGTGAGTTATATGATCTCATGGTCATAGGAATAAATACTTGACACGCAGAAAACAGTAGCAACAAAATGACACGATCAACATGCTACGTCTATTAGTTTGGGTCTAGTCCATCACGTGATTCTCCCAATGACGTGATCCAGTTATCAAGCAACAACACCTTGTTCATAATCAGAAGACACTGACTATCATCGATCAACTGGCTAGCCAACTAGAGGCATGCTAGGGACGGAGTTTCGTCTATGTATCCACACATGTAAATGAGTCTTCATTCAATACAATTATAGCATGGATAATAAACTATTATCTTGATACAGGAATTATAATAATAACTATACATTTATTATTGCCTCTAGGGCATAATTCCAACATAAACGCACCACAATGCTAATTATGCTACTTGAAAGTTAGAGGCTCAATAGTAATGGGCCGTACGCCAAGACAAGTAGACCGTTTATTCATCAGCATCTACTTACTAATCATCCACCTTGAGATATCTATCCAGAACATCTCGCTGGTATTAAGTTGCGAGCCCCACCCAAAGTGTAAACTCAAAGCAACGGACAACTGCATTAACGAACTATGCATAAGGTACACAATCCTTGCAACTGTGGTCACAAGCACCGTTGTTTTCTCCCTGGTGGCAACACCACATCCCCTAGTCTCATGTTTCTGTGACTCAAGCTAGACATCAGGGGGCACGAACCCACAATCATGCATAACGCTCCCTCTTGGAGTAACAATCTACTACTCGGCCATAGCAATAAAGAGCAATAGAGAACATGCATGAATCACTAAGGGACATAATATAAAAGGATAATCAAATATATAACTCATAAAAATCTGAACATAATCTATCGGATCCCAACAAACCGAGCAATAGCAATAGCAAGAAAATTACATAGATGCCTTGATCATGATTGGAGAGAAGACATCACATAGCTACTGGTCATGGACTCATGGTCCAAGGAGGACTACTCACGGCACGCCCGGGAAGCGTCCATGGCAGTGGAGAAGCTCCCGGAGGTCAATCCTCCCTCTGGCAGGGTGTCGGGAAGAGTACTCCTGACCCTCCCGATCTCAGAGGCGTTGCGGCAACGGAACGATGGAGAAATTAGCGATTCTGGATGTTGTGGAAGGGTTTCCTCGCGGAGGAGTAAATATAGGCCAAAGGAGGACGTCAGAAGAGGTGGGGTCCACCCAGGCGGCTTGTGGGCGCGGCCAGGGGCCAGGCCGCGCCGGGAGGTCGTCTGGGCAGGCCCTGGCCCATCTTCGATGAACTGGAAGCTTCCATTACGCTGTTTTTATATATTTTTCTCGGGATTTTTGGTGCTCCGGAAAATTGGATAAAAGCCCTTGCAAAAAAGACATTAGCACACAGAAACTGGCACTGGCTGCACTGAGTTAGTAGGTTAGTCCAAATATGTGTAAAAAGATATAAAAGTTTAGCAAAACATATAACAATGTCACCCAAAAGATCATCAAACAAGCAGAAATTATAGATATGTTTGGGACGTATCAATGAGCTAGTTTAATAGAGGCGCACTAGGGAGACGGTGTTGTCTATGTATCCACACATGTATTTATTATGATAATAACTAATTTATTATTTCCTCTAGGGCATATTTCCAACAAACATACCCTACAAAAGAAAGTTAGACGTCCTCTACTTTGTTGTTGCAAGTTTTACGTGGCTGCTATGGGAAACTATCAAGAACCGTTCTTACCTACGCAAAGCCAAAATGGTGACAATCAAGTTGCATTTTAACCTTATACAAGGACCCCTTTTGTCGAAGCCGATTCAACTAAAGTTGGAGATACAGATACCCACCATCCACCTTTATGCAAAAAAAATTGCATGTCAATAGGTGGAACCAGTCTCTTGTGTGAGGACAAGTAAGGTTCGTCAGAGCCGATTCATCCCAAAATTCTACTGAATCAAAATAAGACGTGGGATGCAAGAAATTTGAACATAAACGCCCACAAGTTCTTTGTGTTCTACTCGTGCATATCATCTATGGATAGACCTAGCTCATGATGCCACTATTGGGGACCGTTGCATGGGAAACAAAAAATTTACTATGAACTCCCAAGATATATATATAGAGATGCATCACAACAAGAGCGGAGAGTGTGTCTACGTACCCTCGTAGACCATTAAGCATAACCATATATTATGTGGTTGATGTGGTCGTACTCTTCATGATCCAACCTGATCCAGCGCCAAACACACGACACCTCTGTGTTCAGCACACGTGCGGCTCGACGATGTCTCTGTCTCCTTGATCTAGCAGGTGAAGGCGGACAAGTAGATGGGATCTTGACCATCACGACTATGTCGTGGAGATGGTGGTGGAGTAGTGCCGACAGGGTTTCGTTGTGCGCTACTGAAACTATGAATGGAGGATCAACAAAGTAACGGGGGAGAGGGGGCACCAAGGGGCTGGTGTGTCCTCTTGGGGCGCCCCTCCCCTCTATATATAGGTGGAGTGGCGTGGTGGCAAGCCCTCCAAGCCCTAGGGGCGAACCAAGGGGGAGGAGTTGGACACCTAGTCCAACTCCCTCCTTTCCAGACACGGGTGGACTTTTCCACCTTTCCCAGCCGCATGGGCTTTGAGGGACTTGTGCGCTTGGCCCGATTAGGCCACGGATCCTCCCCTCAGTTCATGTCGACCCTTGGGACATGGTGGAGTCCTTGGTGGACTTCGGGACTCCTCCAGAAGTTTTAGGAACCTTCTCGAAGCTTCCTTCTACAATACGAAAAAAACTAAAACTTTTCCCGGAACCCTGAAAACAACTTTTCATATATAAATCTTTACCTTCGGACCATTTCGGAGCTCCTAGTCATGTTTGTGATCTCATACGAGACTCCAAACAATATTCGGTCACCAATATACATAACCCAATAATATTATATCAGCATCGAACGTTAGGCGTGTGGATCCTATGGGTTTGAGAATCATGTAGACATGATCGAGACACCTCTCCGGTCAATAACCAATAGCGGGACCTCGATTTCCATATTGGTTCCTAGATATTGCACGAAGATCTTCAGCGATCGATCCATGATGCCAAGGATTCAATCAATCTCGTATGCAGTTCCCTTTGTCTATTGGTATGTTACTTGCGCGAGATTAGATCATCGATATCTCCATACCTAGTTCAGTCTCTTTACCAGCAGGTCTCTTTACTTGTTTCATAATACGAGATACCGCGACTAACTCCTTAGTCACATTTCTTGCAAGCTTCTTGTGATGTTGTATTACCCAGAGGGCCGAGAGATACCTCTCCGTCATACGGCGTGACAAATCCAAATCTCGATCCATGCCAACCCAACAGACACCTTTGGTGATGCATGTAGAGTACCCTTATGATCACCCAATTATGAAGTGATGTTTGATACACACAAGGCATTCCTCCGGTGTCACGGAGTTGCATGGTCTCATGGTCTTAGAAATAGATACTTGACATGAACAAAGCGATAGCGGCAAACTAAGTGATATGATCAAATGTTATGCTTACGGTTAGGTCTTGTCCATCATATCATTCTCCTAATGATGTGAACCCATTATCAAATGACAGCTCATGTGTATGGTTAGGAAACCTTAATGATCCTTGATCAACGAGCTAGTCTAGTAGAGGCTCACTAGGGACACAGTGTTGTTTATATATCCACACATGTATTTAAGTTTTCGGTCAATACAATTCTAGCATGGATAATAAATGTTTATCATGAACAAGGAAATATGATAATAACCAATTTAGTATTGCATCTAGGGCATATTTCCAATAGTACTACCGTGATACCGAGCGGTACTACCGCAGATCATAGAAAAACTGTCGTGGCACTAAAATTGCCATAACTTTCACATACGAGCTCCGAATTGAGCAGACTCAAGCTTGTTGGATAGAGTACAACAAGTACTATCCAAAAGTGACAATAGAAAAATGATGAACCATCGAAAACTTGATAGAAGATTCGTATGAACTTCGTTTTCGATGAACCCAAGCTTGTCATGAAGATAACCATAAGCACTAAGACCCACAAAGATAAAAGCCAAACAAGAATAAAGAAAGATGATGATGCCAATAATGCAATAGTTTGATCTCTCTATGAATGATAAGATCAAGCTACTTACTTGAGAGCGCCCCTTGAAAGTACAACAATCGATCCTATAACCCGGCCTCCCAACTACCACCATGACATCGCTAAAGTAGAAAATGTATCAAGGGCAAACATTTGACTTGAGCATAGTCCACTTGATCTAGATGATGATGATCTTGTCCTCCTCAAGATGGACGACATTTCTTGATTGCGTCGGCTCGATGAAGACTAGTAGATTGCTCCCTCATAGTCCACTATGGGTGAGAAATCTACTAGTCTTCCATCTTGGGTGAGCAATACACTTCTTTCTTGAAGTCCATTTCTTGGTTTCAAGGAGTTTATGTGATGACCAAGGTGGTATTCTAGGATTTATCCAAAGATTGGTCATGTGAGAGTTGAGCTTATTGCAAGCATGTCTTAAAGAAGTGTATTGTGTGAACATTCATGTTTACCTTCAAGACATCATCTTTATAGAGAGAAGGTAAGTCTCAAGGTTGATCAAGACTAAGTCAAAGAGTGGATCAAGTTGATCAACACACCAAGCGTACATGATGTACCAAGAGGGATCAAGTGATCCCATGGTACGGTAAGCATTGCCCATTATGCTTTGTGTACTAACCCATGGTCTATGTGAGAGTTCTGTGTGGGGTTAGGTATGTGTCCATGGGATTGCGTCAAGAGGAAGATCTCATACAACCGATGGAGGATGCCATAAAGTGGTGATCTTCATCAAGTTTGTGGTGTGCAATTTCAAGTGGAGCTTCACGAAGAGATCATGCTTGAAACTTGTTGTCCATTCTGGTGACAATGGACTTGTGAAGATGTGTCGGAGAGTGGCTCACTGATACGTCTCCAACGCATCTATAATTTTTTATGGTTTCATGCTATTATCTTGTCAAACTTTGGATGTTTTGCATGCTTTTTATTTATTTTCTGGGACTAACTTATTAACTCAGTGCCAAGTGCGAGTTCCTGTTTTTTCCATGTTTTTGACCCCTTTCAGAGAGATTTTGAAACGGAGTCCAAACGGAAGAAAATCCTCGAAAATATATTTTTTGGAACGGAAGAAGATCGGAGAACTTGGGAGACAAGCCAGAGGAGCTCCAGGGGCCCCACAAGCCCCCACCCCGCGGCCAGGGGGCGCGCCATCCAGGCGTGTGGGCCTCGTGGAGGTCCCCTGACCTAGATCTTTTGCCTATATAATCACATAAATTCCAGAAAAAATCAAGAGATCATCGCAATCGCTTTCCGCCGCCGCAAGCTTCTGTCTCTGCAAGATCCCATCTGGGGCACATCCCGGTGCCCTGCCGGAGGGGGGATTCGGATACGGAAGGCTTCTTCATCAACACCATGACCTCTTCGATGATGCGTGAGTAGTTCACCATAGACCTACGGGTCCATAGCTAGTAACTAGATGGCTTCTTCTCTCTCTTGGATCTTCAATACAAAGTTCTCCATGATCTTCATGGAGATCTATCCAATGTAATCTTCTTTTGCGATGTGTTTGTCGAGATCCGATGAATTGTGGATTTATGATCAAATTATGTATGAATCTTATTTGAGTTTCTTCTGATCTCTCTTATGCATGATTTCATATCCTTGTAATTCTCTTTGAGTTGTGGGTTTTGTCTGGCCAACTAGATCTATGATTCTTGCAATGGGAGAAGTGCTTGGTTTTGGGTTCATACCGTGCGGTGACCTCACCCAGTGACAGAAGGGGTAGCGAGGCACGCATCGTGTTGTTGGCATCAAGGGTTAAATATGGGGTTTTCATCATTGGTTTGAGATTATCCCTCTACATAATGGCATCTTGCTTAAAGTGTTACTATGTTCGTCATGAACTCAATACACTAGATGCATGCTAGATAGCGGTCGATGTGTGGAGTAATAGTAGTAGATGCAGAAAGTATCGGTCTACTTGTCTCGGACGTGATGCCTATATGCATGATCATTGCCTTAGATATCGTCATGACTTTGCGCGGTTCTATCAATTGCTCGACAGTAATTTGTTCACCCACCGTGATATTTGCTATTATGAGAGAAGCCTCTAGTGAACACTATGGCCCCTAGGGTCTACTCCACACCATATTTTCAGCCTTACACTTTTTATTTCGTTGCACTTTCCGCCTTCATATCTCACTTTGCAAACAATCTTGAAGGGATTGACAACCCCTTTGAAGCGTTGGGTGCAAGCTTGTTTGTGTTTGCGCAAGTACTTTGGACTTGACGAGGCCCTCCTTCTGGATCGATACCTTGGTTCTCAAACTGAGGGAAATACTTACTGCTCCTGTGCGGCATCACCCTTTCCTCTTCAAGGAAAAACTGACACAGACCAGAAAAGTAACAAGAAGAATTCCTAAGCGCCACAGAAGGACTTTTGTTGCTGCATCACTCACCCATAGTGGAGTATGAGGGAGCAATCTACTAGTCTTCATCAAGTCGGCGCAATCAAGAAAGGTGGTCCATATTAAGGAGGACAAGATCGTCATCATCTAGCTCAAGCGGACTATGTGCAAGGCAAAGGTTTGCCCTTGATAGGTTTTCTATTTTACTTGTCTCATGATGGTAGTTGGGAGACCGGTTTATAGAATCAATTGTCGTGCTATCAAGGGGGGATCTCAAGTGAGTAGCTTGGTTGTATCATTCATTGAGATCTCAAACCATTTGCATCCTTGCATCATATTTATTGGATCTTGTTTGGTGCTTCTCTTTGTGAGTTTTAGAGCTTATGGTCATCTACATGATAAGCTCAAGTTCATCAAAAACAGACTTCATATGCAGCTTCTATGATGTTTTTGAAGTTGGAGTTTATGTCGGTGCTTCTCTAGATGGAGGTTTAAATCCTCTATATCATAGGCTTACTCCCCTTGCCTCTACTTAATATAACTAGCTTGAGATTGCTCAATTCGGAGCTCATTTGCAGAAGTTATGGCAGTTCTCTTGTTCATGCATTCATCTGTTTCTTATGTTCTGTTCGTGAAGGAAACAAGTGGTTGTACCATGCTCGTCAGCGGTAGTACCGCCTACAGCCTAAGAGGTAGTACAACTCTGAGTAAGCGGTATTACCGTCCCCGGGCAGTAGTACCACTACCCAATACCGTGCGCTGTATCGCTGCAGTGAAGTCTCAACTTTTCGTCTCGGACTAGGCGGTTGTTGTGACGGTAGTACAACGTGGTAGTATCACCTATAAGCGGTAGTACCGCCCGCCACTACCAATTATCTACCTCCTAACCTTCTAGACTCAGAACTCTCAGCGGAGCACTGCCGCCCGAGCGGTAGCACCACTTGTGTGCGGGCTGAGGGTATAACAGTTGTATTTTCCCCTCCTATAAAAGGGGGTCTTCTTCCCCAATGGATTGTATCCTTTGAGCTTGTGTGCCCCCCCCACCATTGACCTTCTTCGACCTTGTTATCTTGCAATCCCTCTAATGATTCTTGTTATTTATTGAGGGAAAAGAGAGAGTAGATCTAGATCTACGTTTCCACGAATCACTTTCTCCTCTATGTGAGGGGAACCCCTTGGATCTCGATCTTGGAGTTCTTTGCGAGCTCCTTGTTCTTCCTCTCATATTCCTCCATAGCTTTTGTTGTTGTGGTGGGATTTGAGTGTGAGGGACCTGGCCACTTTGTGTGTTCTTTCCATTGCATTAGCTGCATCGGTTTGAGTTCTCCATGGTGATACGTGGAAGTGAAGTTTGAGAAGAGCCTTCAAGGGCACCACTAGTGAAATCACGGGATCTTGAATTGTGCGAGGGCGTGAGGAGATTACGGGGCCTCTAGTTGTTTATTAGGGAGCATTGTGCCTACACACCGCTTCAAATGGAGATTAGCATCCGCAAGGGTGTGAACTTAGTGTAACTTCTCGTCTCTGCTTGCCTCGGTTATGTTTTACCCGATTCCTTTACTTATGCACTTTACTTTGTGATAGCCATATTGTTTCTTGTTATATATCTTGATACCACTTAGTTGTTTATCTTGCTTAGCATAAGTTGTTGCTGCACATAGGCGAGCCTAGTTGTTTTAGATTTTGTGCTTGACTAATTAAATGCTAGTTTTGTTCTGCATGTGTTCAAGCCTAAACCGTAATTATTTTAAAGTGCCTACTCACCCCACACCTCTAGGCGACATCCACCTGCTTTCACTATGGACAAATCCTTCGAATATAACTCAAGTTAACCATTAGTCCATAGGGATTGCCATCAATTACCAAAACTAAACATGGGGGCACATTGTTCTAACACACATGCTCTCTCACACATAAGCCTCATAATATCCATCCTCAAAACAACCACCATACCTACCTATCATGGCATTTGCATAGACATTCCGAGATATATTATCATGCAACTTCCATTGTTACTACACATGACTTGAGAATTCACTGTCATATTGCTTTGCTTGATCATATAGAGATGACATAATATTTGTAGCAAAGCCACAAATTCATCATTGTAATACATGTTACACTAAAGTATATTTCTAGTCATCATAGTTTTTATATTTTTGAGTTGTAAGTAAAATAAAGTGTGATTCATTATTAGGGTGCGTCCTACTTGTGAGCATAAAAAAGAAAAAAATATGCTAGAGAGCCCAAAGGGGTGTAAAGAAAAAATGAGAGAGGGTGCGCATCACTGTCCTCTTACCACATTTGTGCTTCAAAGTAGCACTTCCACTTTGCATCTTATATAGAGAGTCCTCATGATCTTCATTTTCATATACCAGTGGGAATTTTACATTATAGAATTTGACTTGCATATTCTGATGACAAGCTTCCTCAAATGCTCGAGGCCTTCATAAGCAAGTAAATTGGATGCAAACCCACTTAGTTTCATATAGAAAGTGTTCATACAGTTGAATCTCTAGTGCATCGTTTGCATGGCAAGCCCTGCCCCCCTCATCAACATCAATTTTAAGGCATCTCCATTGTCTCAATGATTAAGCCTCATTAATGTGAGACTTTTTTATACATTTTGTCTTTCCTTATAAACCCCTATCATCATTCTCTTTGCCATACTAAGTGTTAAAGACCTTGGCTCACGCTCAAGTATTGTGAGAAAGTTTAAAAGGTTGAAGCGAGAAAAGGTATGATTTAATTGCTTGGTTTGACACCAGGGTTGTTCTTAATTTGATACCTCTATACTAGGAAGACTAAGAGTGACATGTATTTCGTGATTAAGTGTGTATAGATCATTTTCTTTAGCTTCATTATTTTGAAAGGCAATGATTATCCATTTGCATGTTTATGTATTACTGTTTGGATGTTAAATTGATATAGTATTGCCTTGAATCGTTCGTATCCCGATATCCATACCATGGTTACATCAATTGATCAAGGACATGTTAGGTAGCATTCATCATAAAAAATTGTTTTTGTTATCATTTACCTACTTGAGGACGAGTAGCAATTGAGCTTGGGGATGATGGTACATCTCCAACTTATCAAAGCTTTCTTTGGCTTTGCTTAACCATACTAAAATCAAACCTTATCAAAATCTAGAATATGATGGGTGTAATATATATGTCGAACACGTCTGAGATTAAACCACTTTAATATATATGTCATTGTTGGAACGCACAATCAATTAGCTAGTACATACAATTAAAGGGAGTTGGTACGTTTACCTCACCTCCTGTCGCATCCCCATACGTCAGTTTCCCTGCATTAACTCAATCAACTCAAATCAAATCTTACCAAAAACTCAACTAATTAAAATGTTTCGTCCCTTCCTACCAGCACCCAAATCAAATCAAATCTTATGAGAAACCTCTACTAAATCAGAACTCTCGTTGCCTTTCCATACCCATATTCAAATCAGATCAAATATTACCAATATCTAGAATATGGTGGATTTAAGGTAAATACCATACATGATTGGTGATGAACCATTAGAATATGTATGTCCTGTTGCAACACACTAACAATTAGCTCGTAACTGAAATAGGAAGGGTTACAATTAATTTTAATACAATACGTGATGAAGGTGGGAATCTATCTCCTCCAATCCTATGTGGATTGTTTGGCGCATCGATGGGTTGCTTCATTATCTTTCCTTTGCACAAAACACAACACACACCTAGTAAACCCTCCCATGGGCTCTTTGATTTTGTGGCAAATGGTTGCAATAACTGATTCATGTGAATCACCAAAGTTGAAAATTGTGACCACATCATCAGCATCACGTTCCACGCATATCCTTCTGTATCCCATATCTCTAGCAAGTAGTAGGCCGTATATGATGTTATATACCTCCATAACCTGAACACAAGCAATGATCGGTACTAGATAGCATGCACCCTTATTAATTTTCCTTCAAGGTGTTTGATCACAAGGCCAAGGAACTCTTGCCCTTTCATTAATCCCTTGCACATCTGTTATTTACATGGCAAGTCATGCGTCTTTTTTCCCTTGGATCTGTTCTTACTTTTGTTTTTGATATTTTAACATGATAAGATCAATGACATCCATAATTTGGTTACTTTCCTTTTTATAAACATCAAACATATAAATAAGTGTTGGTGTTTGACAAGGTTGCCTTAGGGAGAAAAATGCAAAATGTGAATTTATAGGAGGCAAAAATACTCTTATTTCTCTCATCTAATCACCCCTAAAAAGTCTTCACAATTGTGTCCAAACTTTGTTGTGGGGTGGCGGAAGGGGAGGTGGCCCGTGTCGACATGTGACTAGGTACACATGTATGCTTTTGTAGCTTTCGAGTGGTTCATGCAAGTTCACTAAGGATCAAAGTTGCTAAGTAAGATCATAAACAACGACCAAACTACAAAAACGATTGATTGATTACAAACTTATTTGATAGGAGTGTCCTTACCACAACTTTTTTATCTATCAGGATGACAAATGAAAATGAATACTACGAAAAATACTACAATCACCATCTCAAAATGCCCTGTGTTTTATTACAATCATTATTGTAGTTTTTAAAGATGGTGGTATTTAATGACAACAACAAATGCTAAAGTTTAGTGACATTCTAGTGTTTACAATAATTTGCATTGAAAATGAATCCCAAGTTTGGTCTTTGTAGTGTGGTCCTCGTTCACAACTCCAAAAATATGTTTATCTAATTTCATTTAGTTTGGCGTTAGATAGAGGCTAACTGTTTTGATACCAGTTTGGCATTGTCAACATTTGACAGAATCAGATGTTGTAAAAAATGGCAACTTTTTTTATAGATTCACAAGAATCAATTGGCAGCCAACCAATTGATAGCCAATTTTCTTATACTTACCAAAAGTTGGAATGCCAAATATTGGCATCAAACGAGTTAGACATGTAGATCCAAAAGTCTCAATAGCAAAGAACATGATTTCATTTTTTCTCATTGCCTTTTCCCACAAGTCAACTCTCATTGTTTGGAGGACCAATTTTCTAATTATTTTGTGTGTGTGTGTGTGTGTTTTATGTGTGGACTTCGATGATCTTAGGTTATATACAGATACACGTAAAGCCTACTCATCTTATAGTTATTTAAAAGATACCATTTGATAAATTGTCGTTCAAATTGGCGATGGCATGTAGCTTCCTTCTCTCTAAATCCATATTTTAGAGATTAGTAGTATAGTTTACCCGTATGGTAATAATAATTTAACATAAGATTTCATCTTGAACATCCAAAACATTTTATATTTAAGAACCGAGGTGGGAAGACATCTCATCAATTTGGTAGTGCCTTTGGCCTTGGTGTCGAGTACTTGCCGATGTGACTATCAAACGATCAATCTTCAAGAGCTGATTGAAACATTGTTTCATGTTTAGAGTGAAAACTAATGTTTCAACTTTTATTGATTGGGCGCGACGAACTTGCATCATTATCTTATCGAAGGCGTTATCTACTATTGTCGTACTAGTTTCGTTGACTGGTCTCGGTACGAGGATGAAAACCCCTGTCTAGGCCATATATGGTCGGATGTGAAGATGATGACGCATATTTTTTTGAAGGTATTTCTACGGAAGAAGTCGATTTAGTCGTAGTTGTTTATTTTATATCTGTTGAGGCACTGGTTACTTTTAGTCTACACTCTACTAAATAATTCATAAAAATGGATGTGTACATCGCTCGATGCATAGGTTGAAGATTATCCATATAAACATGTGGAATTATTTGGATTTTTTGAAACTTCAAAATACCATTTAAACACTATTTAGAATATAGGACCCCAATGCTTCGGTCCACCAAAGTGACTTTTTGTACTCCCTCCGTTTCTAAGTATAAGTCTTTCTAGAGATTTTAGTAGTAAACTATATATGGATGTATATAAACATATTTTAAAGTGTAGATTCAATTATTTTGCTTCGTACGTAGTCCTCTAGTAAAATCGCTTAAGAGATTTATATTTAGGAACGGAGGGAGTACTACTTTTACGATTTGGCATGTCAGAGTCGTGATGTTTTTACTACTTTTGTACAACTTTTACGATTTTATTTTTTGTACTACATATAGGACTCCAAAGTTTTGGATTAATTCTCTTTGGAGGAATAGATCCGCCTAGTGTCAATCACCAACTTAGTTCCTTCAACGTCAATTTTTGTATGCTGGCACAAGGAAGTTTCCGCGTACGTATATAACGCAGAACAATTTAGCAACGCGTGCAGTGGACATCAAAGTGGAGATGATGCCTTCCACAAGATACAAAACTCAGTACTTTTTTTTTTATCAATACAAAACTCAGTACTTGTCACCGTGGAAGATCAAAATGCCTTGTCATGAAATGATTAAATAGTGGAGGGCGCAGATGCGCGAGCATAAAAAGGGAAAAGGTATATGAAGTGCTGGAAAGTTTTGGGAGTACTGGATGTCCCGATAGGGCACCACCATGCGGACGTGGTTGCTTTGACAAATGAAGAAAAGACATGCTCACGCCAAGAGGATTGAAGCACTCCGGGCGCTCTAGAAATAGGCCATTGCTCCGTTTTACAAATAAAGCACTTGAGATGCTCCATTCCCATATATGAGTGATTACTTCTAAAAACAAATCATGAAATTAAAAAAAAAACACTAAAATTTTAAGATATTATTCCTGCGTGTTCAATCTACTTCCTGGTTAAGTTTCGTGGAAAAATATCAGCAAACGTATTCTCAAAAAAAAGGCTTTTTTTTAATTCGTGAACTTTGAAGGAAGGCGGTTGGTTCTTTCCGTGAACCTGTAAATTTATATTCCTGTGCAAGTGGTCTTCGAAGATTCTACCTTAAAGTATGCATAGGTTTTGGGAATTTCGAACTGTTTTTTATTTCTTTTTTCCAATCTTTTTTTAATCCATTTGTGGGTTCAATTTTCTTTTTTATTTTTATTTTTCCATTCTTTTTCGAATTCATGAATTCTATTTTTAATCTTTCCAGTTTTAGTGTACTGACATTTTTTACATGTCATGATGTTTTTTAAAATGATTGTGCAATCATTTATTTTAATTTTAAAACATTTAAGTGTTATGAATATATATTTAAAATGGCACATGTATTTTATTTTGTATGCCATGAGCATTCTTAGAAACTTCTACTAACAAGTTTGTACTTTTCATGAATATTATTTTTAAATACACATAACACTTACAAAAGTTGAACATCTAATATTATTAAACACGCATTGAGTATTTCTAATACATGTTGAACATTTTTCATATACACGTTGAAATTTTCTAAAATAAAATTTTAGCATTATTATAATCCATTCTTTAAAATTATATTTTCCACGAGACATTCCTAAAGCATATGCACTATTTTTTATAAGGAACGGGCATGATTTATATGACATTGTATTTTTAGAAAGTATCAAACATAGTTCACTTTTTTAAATTTCATGGACAATGGCATAAAATTCACTTTTTTGTGGAATGATACGAACATTTTTATAAATGCATGAACATTTATTAAATGTTATTTTTTTAAGATGGGTGGACAAATTTGTAAATAAATATTAGCATTTTTAATATATATTTTTTATATAATTTATAAAAAATATTAAGAATGAAAATAATTGAGAGGAAAATGTATGTAGATGCGTTAGATCCGGCCAGATGCATGCCTGACTCGTGGGATGGCCTAGCCCATCTAACTAGGCGTTGGAGATGAGGAGATCTTGTGTCTTGCAATAAACGAGATAAAAAGTTCAACTAGCCCCCCTATTGGAGGTGAGGATATCCTCTAGGCATCGCCATCGGAGCCCACATAAACCTGTCATCTCATTCGAACGAGAATCCTGTCAATTTTGAGTGTGCAGGGGTGCTAACATAGCGGATCTCGCAAAGTTAAGAGACGGGGCAGGAATAGAGGTAGGTATATGTGGAGCTCTTGCTTGTGTTTTTCAGTTTTATTTTTGGGGTTTTGCATGTTTTTTCTATGTTTTTGTGAGCTTTTTTTAAATTTATGTGTTTCTTCGCGTGAAACAGCCAGTGTGATTTTTTTCTTTTTCAATATTAAATTTCCAAAGACACGCTGACCTTTTTTTCATACATGTTGTACATTTTCTGTATACATGTGGAAGATTTATTGTTAGATGGTAAAGATCTTTCAAATACATAATGAATTATTATTTTTGAATATATGTTAAACATTTTTCAAGTATACGCTTACCAGCTTTTTGAATGGTATGAAACTGTTTTTAAAACTACGTGAATATTCTTCCTTACATTGAATATCATGTTTTAGAAATATAGCAAACATATTTTTGGACCACATGAATATTTATTTCAAATATCACGAACGTTGTTTTGAATGGTACTAATATTACGTGCTTTCTTACATTTTATAAACACTAGCAAAAGAGCCCGTGCGTTGCAATGGAAGCAAACCATACAACACGTCTTAACCTAATAATCATGACTTGAGATCTTTATTTAAACTTACTGCATAAATAGAATTTAAAGAATGTTAAATAAGTAAAATAACATCATATTTAGATTATACACATCACTATAGATTCAAATTACATTATAACTAGAAATTTAAAAATTAAATAGGTAAGATATATTAGATTTCGATTCAACACATTTTTTGAATGAAAGTTCATATGTAATAATTTAAAATTAGAGTTACAGTTTAGAAGATATAATTGTTTATAGTATTTGTTAATTATAATTGGACCACGGATTAATTAACAACATGGATCGGCCTCGTTATGAAAAATGGATTGTACGCTATTGATTAAAATTACAGCATAAATATTATTTAAAAATTATTAAATAAATAAAATTATATTATATTTAAATTGTGCGCATCACTATTGATTTAAACTACATTATAAACAGAATTTTAAAAAATTAATAGATAAACTAACATTATATTCAGATTTTACATATTTTTCTAATAAAATTTCATATATAATAATGTAAAATTGGAGTTACTGTTTAAAAGATATATTTTTTTAAAGTATTTTGCACTTATAATTTAACTACAGATTAATTAATTTAAAATTGTAGGAGTGTTTTCGAAAACATACGGAAAATGATTGGTTTTTTTTACTCAAGTATGTACTGCGGGTTTATTTTATGAAACTAAAGGAGGTTTCTACAAAAAATTCAGAAAACGATTCGTTCTCTCACTGTGTTATGTACTGCGGGTTGATTTCGAAAAAGCACATGGGGTTTCCTGTAAAAACGAAAAAAACGATTCATCTCTCACTTAAATCTGGACTGTGGGTTGATTTTGGGAAACTTCAAGTTTTTTTTTGCAAAACGACCATGACAGACGGAAGAAGCACTGCGTACTTTATTATTAGGGAGAGATTTGATAAATGTAATGGACAATTATTTGTACTACTTGAACATTTTTCCTATTTCATGAACATATTTTTGAAAGATACAAACATATCTTAAAAACTAGGTGAACATCATTTTTATATTGTAGTAACCTTTTATTAAAGATAGGGTCAATGATTTTTAAAACTTTAAGTAAAGTCATCAATTTTCTGTACAAACTTAAATCATTTCAGAATATAAACAAAAGTAAGAAATAAAAAAAACATGAAGAACAAAACACACAGCTTGGGACGCAAGTTTCATGATGATGGGTCTGGCCCACTTAGGCCTGCGCACGCCTGTCGACTCGCTACATGCAAAAGAAAGATTCACCACGGCGTACCGTCCGACTCCCACACAGGATGCTCTGCTCGGGACTGTGTCCGGTGAACCGGTGCAACTGGTGCTACCGGTGCACCAGACCACCGTTACATATTTTAAAATATTCGAAAAAATCCAACAAAAATTTAATGCATTGACACAACATTAATATACGCTGTCACAAAATTCAAAACAATATTCGAAACATCACTTGAGATAGAAAAATAACAAATTCGATACTAAATAATACATAACACAAGTTGGGCTCCAGGTTTGGCCCATTAGTACATTGATGCCGAATTTGTCATTTTTATATCTTGAGCAATGTTAATAATTTTGATTTGATTTTTTTGTGACAACATACAATGATGTTATGTAGATGCATTGATTTTTTTCGAAACTTTTCAAACATCTTAAAATGTGTAATGATGGTCTGGTGCACCGGTAGCACCAATTGCCCCGGTACACCAGATACATCCCCTGCTTTGATTGGACCGACCATGACAACAATATTGTAGCTGGATAAATTTGTCTTATATTTTTTGGTAGCGGACCGACTACAACAACTATTAGAATACTGTAGCTGGATAAATTTTGTAGCAGACCGACTACAATAGCTTTTCTTATATTTTTTTAAACTAGCATATGCATGTGCGTTGCAAAGGAATAATCGAATGTGTAAAATGTAAAAGTCAGGATGTATGGATAAAATAGAGTTAAAAAAACTTGCGAGAATTTTTGAGCCCAAAACTTTTGCCGGCATGTCTTCTAGTGTGGTGGTGCTCTCTGTAGTTTTTCTTATTCATCTATAATAAATAGTCTTCCATTTCAGTGAGGACATACACATGAGATGGTATTGGCAACTCCTTTTTTTACTGCGTTCTTCCTTCATCGAGTAGCTCAGCCAGTCAGCCTCTCGATCTTCCCAATCCAAGCTCGCCACAGCTTAAATAAAAACGACACAAATAAATAAGTACTCCCTCTATAAACTAAAATAAGACTGTTTAGATTATTAAAATAGTATTTTAAATGCTTTTCTATTAATTTACGGAAGAAGTATTTGCTAACTCCTATATCTGCAGATGTAGTAACTGAGCCAGGGACGGAGCCAGGAATTTGGTATAGGGGGGGGCGAGTTCCACAATTTAAAAGTGTGCAAAAGGCATAAGTCTGAACTCATGCTTTCACTGGTGTAAACACTACAAAAGTACTAGATTTTTTTAATTTTTTTCAATACAAAATGCTTCTCAAGTTAGCTATATAGAAAATTTTAGTGTATGGTACTAGAACTACGTGATTCCAAATCAAATAGTACTAGAACTTTTAGACAAAAAAAACTACGATTTGAATCTAAGGATAATTGTGACAGTGGACTTATCATATAGGAATATTATAGGATGTGGTACGTCGTCAGATCCCTGGTCGTTCTTGGTGGTGGTGCTTTCCCTAATCCTGTATATGTTGGGTGACCGTGATATGATAGATTGGGGATTGCAGGCCTCAAGCTTTGGACGTAAATAGCACATAAGCAACTCCTTTTCAGTGTTCTCTTCCTCTTCATATCCATACAAACATAACTAAACAATCAAGAAATTCCTAATTAACTTGTAATCCTTGTAGGATTTTAATGGTACAGCCGTAAAGATTTAAACGAAATAAAAAGAAAGAGATGAAGCAATAGAGTAAGGGTTAACCTGAACCTATGCAGTCATGCTAAACCTCAATCAGCCCTGATCTTTGCTTGGAGGCAGGGGAAAATTTCTCCCGGCGGCTGTAGGCGGAGACTCAAGCGGATGATGGATAGAAACATTGCACGAAGCCACGATCTGGGTGATGCTGCGGTCAAATCTATTGATCGAGCTGTCAGGAAACAAATGGGCTGTGTGCGTGCTTCTACTGGGTTTCACGTTTGACAGTGGGCCCTTTTTACTTTCCTAGGTTTTAGTTGTACATGGGCTGGGGATGGGTCCCTTAGGAGCTTCACTTTGTATCCGCTAAAAAAACATGGGGGGGGGGGGGCAGATCGAGCAAAAAGGAATCGCTAATTGCGATCTGCCTAATAGTTAACACTGGGCAACGTGATCGTTGGGGGGGGGGAGGTGGTCTCTTCCCCCCTTGGATCCGTGCCTGAACTGAGCTAGGCCCACAACACCGCTACTTATTTGTGTGTGATAATGTGAAAGACAATAAAACATCGGAAATTGTTTTTTGGAGCTGGGCCTCTATGGTGGCCTTTAAATTTGAAATCCAAAATACATTAAAATTCATATTTTTACATTTCAAATTTTTAAGGAAAATACAGAGATAAGTCAATGCGTAACACACATGTATGTAAATTTTTAGAAAAAAAACGTTCAAATGAGGTCTGTACAGAAAAGACAAATCCACAGCTTTTTAACACATGATACTATTTATAGTCCCAGGTCATGAATTTGTCTATTTTGTGCAGATCGTATTTTAAGGTAATTCATTCTTAAACTCTACACACATACACATAACATCCTTCTTTACTTGCATATTTTTTCAGATTCTTTTGAAACCAAAAAAGATTGAAATTTGATTTTTTCAAAAATTTCAAGCTCCATGGAGCTCGGCCTCCAAACGTCCATTCTCATAAAACTTGGTCTATAAAACTATACTCTCCTCTATGTCTACACATTCCTTTATACATAGTTCTCTTTCTCTCTCTCCTTTTATAATCCCACTACAAAGTAATTTAGCAGCAGCATTACGCGCACACACACTCCCCTTAAAGACACACACACGCATGCACACACAGCCAGCAATTTAGCAGCAGCACACACACATGGATATTCTTTTTTCCAGTGTTCATCTGGTCAACCAGGGACGCTCACGTCAGCGTGAACCCGCACCAATGCAGTCGTGTGTGATCGATTGCTAGGCTGTCTATTCCATCCAGTCGATAGATACATCATTCCCTGAAAAAGAAGTTGGGCATCTCTGGGATCACAACCCTGTAACGAACATTTGTTTTGTACTATTTGAACATTTTTCAGTTTCATGAACATATTTTTGAATGACAAGAACATACTTTAAAAACTGCACCAACAATATTCCTATACTGTAGTAACATTTTAAAAATATGCGGTCAATGGTTTTTAAAATTTTAAGTAAATCCAATTTTTTATACATATTTAAATTATTTCAGAATATAAGTAAAAGTAAGAAAACAAAAAAAAAACTTGAGGAGCAAATACCAGCTTATGACACTCGTCTTTTGCTGTTGGCCCAGGACCATTTACGCTGGCGCGCGCCTATTTGTCTCTCGTATTCAAAAATGTGCATACATTCCAAAACAAATGCTCGCTAATTCAAAATTAATGGATGAACATTTTTTGAACTTGATGAATTTTTCTACTCAAGAACATCTTTCACTCATTTAAAATTATTTGATTAACAAATTTTGCATTCGATGAACATTTTTGAAAACGTTTGTGTCCAAATTTTGAATTTGATGAACATTTTAAAAAACTTACGCACCAATTTAGATTTTGACGAACATTTTTTTAATATTAGAATTTTTTTAATATGATGAACAATTTCTAAATTCTATGAACAAAATTTAAATCCGATCAAAAAAATTACGTGGTTGATTTTTTTAATCTGATGAACAGAATAATGTTCGCGAATTTTCAAATAAAGATTGAATAAGTAAACAATAAAAGTATGAAAAAACTGAAATGATAAAAAAGAAAATAATAAAAGAAAGCGGGAACAACAAAAAGTCAAAAAAGAAACCCAGGTTGAGAGATGGTTCATACTGTAGATTCCAGCGCGCCAGGGGGTTGCGCGCACGGTGGCTCTGTGCTGCCTTACGCGCCGTATAGGAGCCACCGTTACTCGCCACTACAGCCGGCCTGCGACACGGCGAGTGCTTCGACTGGACCAGCTATCAGACTACTGTAGCTAGATAGCTTTGCAGCGGACTGACTACGCGCTTCTTTAACATTCCTTTTTCCGCGGAAAAACCCTAAAAAATTGTTTTTAAAAAGTGCTTCGTTTTTTGAAATTTTGATTTTTTTTACAAAACACTGATATTATTAAAATTTGTGAATATATTTTGGAAAACACGAAAACATCTTGTAATTTTTCTTGGAAAGCGCGCTTTTCTGAAAAATGTGAATAGTTATTTCAAAAAAAATCGAAAACTAATAAAATTACATTTTCTTTAAAATTAAATTATTTCATCGAAAAATGAACAAATATTATTTTTTGAACATTTTTTCAAAACACAAAAAATGTATAAAATTTTCATTTTCTAAAAGCACAAACAATTTAGAAATTTGTAAAAAAAATAAAATATAGAAAAAAGTTAGAAATGGAAAAAACACAAAAATAAATACCATACAAAAAAACTATGGAGATAGAAAACTGGTTGACAAACCATGATCCCTCAGCATGTAACTAGCTCTAAATGGGACAACCGATCTAAAGTCTGTTACCCTATAAAAACGGAACCTTAGCTCAAAAAATTAATAATATACAGAAATAGATCCTGATAAGTACCTAACGTGTGGCACAGACACATGATAATTCTGAATATGTTTTAGGGCAAGTTTGTGACGTGGGAATGACAACTTTAATTATACAAAATGGCAATCAGGATTGAAGTGCCACGCACGTGATGTGGGACACTTATCATTTCCTGTCTTCTTTTGAGAAAAGACGTTTTTTATTAACTTAAAATGTAATATTGAGTGAATACAAAGTATAAAGAGTGACATTCGATTTTTAAAATGCACACAACCATCAAACCAATAGCCTAACAAATAATATAAAAACGATAAAGTGGCAATAGTAAATTCAAATTAGGCCGAACTATGGCCATGTCGACGGAGATTATGCTGTCACCCACGTTGGGTAAAAAACCTTCTTGACCATCCGCTCCAATTGCATACACACCACTAAACAGCGATTGTCGATTGATACTCCGTTCGATGCAGAGTAAACCAGGTAAGAAGTCAATGTGTACAATGATAAATAATGTGCATAGGAGAAGATATTTTGCCATTAAAAACATAATAAGTTTTACGTAGCCAAAACGACATAGTGAGGCACATGCTCCCACCTGTATTAGTGTGCTAAATGTGTTTGGTATTTCATCAAACCAGTGATCATATACATTAACACCACTTGTTGGTGGATATAAATTTGACACTCATCATTTGGGCACTCGCAGAAAGAAAAGAAAAAAAGAAACTCCTGATTTGAGGAAAAAAGATTCTAACATTTGCTCGTGACTCGCCCGAATCCTCAACAATATTAGGCCGTAGAAGCGTTAAATTGGGACTATTAAAGGGGAAATGATTATAATCAATTGACGTTTCGTCACTTGTGTAGCCGTCAGATTCAAATTTCATCGGACCATGCACGACATACATATTAGTGCAACACAATAGGTGTTACAAACCACGGGATTACAACACACTAAATATTGTGAAACTCTCGAGTCTTCTGTCTATATCGTATCCGGAGTCACGACACCAATTCTCTTGACTCAATTCAAGGGTGACGCGTGCCTCTGCTGCTTTAATATTTTTTCGCAACATCATCTATGTTGTAGAAGTCTTTTCGTAACAACATCGAAGTTGCAAAAAATTGAAGGCCAAAAAATATTCCGTAACATCATCTGTGTTGAATAAATCGTTTCGCAAACACACCCACATTATAAAAAAATAAAACAAAGAAATAATAACTCCGTAACAGAATATGTGTTGTAAGTGTTTCTGCAACATGTGATATACTCCCTCCGTTCCTAAATATAAGTCTTTCTACAGGTTCAACTAATGGACTACATACGGATGTATATAGACATACTTTAGAATATAGATTTATTTATTTTGCTTCGTATGTAGACACCTAGTGAAATATCTTAAAAGACTTATATTTAGCTACGGAGGGAGTATTACATAGAAGGATTCATGTCTTTGTTGTAATAGTGAGGAAAAATACATGTCACTGAAGCACAGATTTTTTTTAGAAGATCCGCCCTCGCGGGATCCTCTGCTCAAGCTTCTGCTCGACGCGGCCGCAGGTGGCGCCCGGGAGGACGACGCCGATGGGTTGGAGAATGACCGGGCAACCAGCAGCCGTAAACCACAGCTCCCGAACGTGCAACCGAAACATGACATCAAATCGGCAGCTTTGCACCACCTTCCCTGCTGATTCCCATCACAAATACAGTATATCCGTGGATGAATTTATAATATGGCGACGAGTTACCGGACCGCCGTCAAATCAGCCATGGTCGGGGCGACCCCGACTGCACCAGAAAGGTTTCTAGAAGAGATCGACGAGCACGGCAACTGCAGCCTGCAGGTGAGCATCGGCATGGCGACCCGGAAGGCCGTCAAGGATCGCGTCGGCGTCACCGTCGGCACTTGCCATCACCACGGACGGTTAAACAAACCTGAGGCTTTCGGGCGTCGAGCGTGGTTGCCCCTCGACTCCACAACGAAGGTTATTGCACGCCGTCGTACGATTTTGATGGATAATTGGTGAGCTTGCTGGCGAAACATGATGATTGCCTAGGATTATGCTACTTCGGTCTACTCCTGAACCGGGTTCACTCGAGCATGTAGTGACTAGTTCAATCCTATAAACAGTTAATTTTCGGTTGATACTAATAGAAGTGTGAGCACGATCTTTTCAATCTTTTTTTACTTGCACGAAGCAGTGATTTAGAAATACTTATTTTCCTTTCTATTTAAAAAACGGATCCATATATCTATATAAAGGTTTATAGGAAGTAACTAGGCAGCAAGCCTGGTAAGCTATCTCAAAAAGGTTTATAGAAAGTACAAAGCACATTAAACATGATAAAAAAAATACATTGAGGACCCTACACCATGGAACGACCATTGTCGTCGTCATAACAAGCTAACAACGTGTCCCTCTTGTCGCTTCCATATCAGAGTCGTACTACATGAATCAGTTTCTTTGCCGTCTACCATAGCGGACGTCAAAGGTCTTTGTCGTCCGTTGGTAGATTGCAAATTTTTCAGCACTGAAAGTCACGGTAAAGACCTTCTTTACCGTTTGCTTGGAGGAAGCGGACAAAGATCTTTGCCGTCTGATACGAGTGCTAGAAGTGCAACAAGTGGTGTAGTAGCTCATGATGATGCAAGAAACTTGTTCGTCTGATACCAAGGGATTTTGTCCCTTATGCAATCGAACTCCTTGCACTTCGGGATGCGATGGTGTTGGCTACAGAGAAAAGCTGGCATAGGGTGATCGTTGAAACAGACTGTCGAGTGGTTCATGGTGATTGGAAAAAGCTGAAAAGTGGTCGGACGAAGGGCATGTCATCCTAGAGATACATTCATATCTCTCACACTTTCAGGAATTCAAGATTCACTATGCTTGAAGAGAAGCCAATGAGGTTGCTCATCGGGGTGTGAAAGGAGGTCTTTGTGTGTCTTCGAATGTAAATCACTTTCATGTAATTCTTGACTTTCTAATTCCGTATGTGTAATTATATTTTCTCCGTCTAAACGAATGAATAAAGAGCCTTAAGAGCGGATTGCAAATAAAATAAAATAGTGGAGATAGCATGACTATTCAACATTTGTACGAACGAACTATAATCTCAGTACATAAGAGCAACTCCAGCCAGGCGACCCATTTCGTTTGAGAATGTCCGTTTATGTTGCCCAAGACACAAAACTCGGTCTAATGTGACGATCCAAACAAACGTGTGTCCGTTTTTTATCCGCCCGCGACCCATTCTAAGCCCAAATTCGGGTCGCATTTGGTTCGGCATGGATACATGACGAACGCGTGGGACACCCGCCCTTCCCCCTCACCCGCGAGTCGATGGCACACAGGCCAGTCTGCTCTTTCTCCCATCGCGTCCGACTCACCTCGCCGCCCCACCACCCGTCGCTACCGTCCAATTCCGCCGACGTCGCCAGCCTTCCATCCATAGAGAGGTCACCCTCCCGACCGCCTCATCTGCCGGCGTCGCCACCCAGTTCCTACCTTGTCCCGATGGGGCGTGAGGCTCTTCACCGGCTGGCTTCTTTCAGGATGCCCGCAAGTTGTTTCGTCCATTTGCCCGCAAGGTACAAATGGATTTTGATGACGAGTTCTTTTTCTACAACGTTCTTTGCAATTCAGGTGATTCTTGATCCAATGATGAGGATAGCAGAAGGCAATTGCCTGGAGGTCAATGTTGAGATCAATGGCCACAACTACAACAATGGATACTATCTAGCTAACGGTATCTATCCACAATGGACTATTCTTGTCAAGACAATCCCCAACCCTCTAGGAGAGAAGAGAAAGAGATTTTCCCAAGAGCAAAAGAGTGCTAGGAAGGATGTTGAGCGTGCCTTTGGTGTTATGCAATCTCGATGAAGCATTGTTCGGTATCCTGCAAGAACTTGGAGCATCCAATAGCTTTGAGAGGTGATGAATTCTTGTGTGATCACGCACAACATGATCATAGAGAATGAGCACCCAGAACGTCTCTATGATCAAGGATTTGAGTTTAAGAGTGACAATGTTGTGCGTGAGCATGAAGAAGCGACAACGTTTGCACAGTTTATACAGTTTCATCAACAGATGCGTGATTGAAAAACTCACATGTAGCTGCAAAATGATTTAGTTGAACATATGTGGGTTTATGTTGACAACCAATAGATGTATCGAGCTGACGGCCACATTTTTTTTAAATGTATTTGAGACAATTTAATTACTATTTGGCTTCTAAATTATGAGATATCTTATGTGGTTTTCAAACTATGCAATATTTGTATTTTTATTAAACTATGTAAGGTCAAATTTATACACATGTGACAAAATAATCAAAAAATAGTCGCAAGCCAGCCACGCGGACGAAAAAAGGGTCGGCGTGTTGGCCGTACTGCCGATCCAAACAAAAACCGCGGCGAACATATCAATCCAAACGAATAAAAAATGAACAAATGAACATAATCCGTTCCCCTTTTTCTTTGAAGCGAGCTATTTTCGTCATAGTAAGCGTACATGGCTATGGGGGCGGGGCCGGAAGAAAAACTGCGAATAATGGGCGTGGACCTCTCAACCCATTAAAGAGTGTGTTCCATCGTCTCGTTGGCAAGTTGCCCTGTGCTCTCTCGGTAGTTCCGTTCCATGTCCAGAATGCGAACGTTGGCATGAGTCACGGAGACGTCAAGGCTCCAACACCATGCTCACTGTGTGCAAGCCGATATGCACACGTGGTGTTACGTGCTACTAGTACTCATCCTGGGGCACGGAAGTCCTTTTCATGTTGGCGTCGAAGAAAGTTCCCCCCGATCGACCGGCCGATCGTCTGCTCCATTAATTCGTCACGGCCCGTGGTTGATGGCATGGCATCATCTCCTCCAGGTGAATGTGGCGCGCATATTTTATGCGCTCCGGTCGAAATCTCAATCTCTAGGTGTCTTTTCACGGCCGGTTTTCTCGATCGCCCCCGGAATAGGCTCGTCGCTTTTATCATCGGATGTTCGAAAGTGAGTTTGCCACGAGTAATATATGGGCAAAGCGGGGGAGGGCCGTCTGGTGGCCCGAAATTAAAGAAGGTTCTACGGCTGATTGATTGATCTATTATTTATACCAATGCTCCCGTCCTCACCTTTGAAGTCCTCGTGTAGCTTTGTTAAGAAAAAAGAGCGAGACACTTGACCCACGTCGTATTATAAAACTGACGGAACTCACCGCCGGCGACTGGAAGGAGTAGATGAGAAGCTGCTCCCTCCGGGCGATCATGACAGGACGGCGCCGTCGATCGAGGCGAGCGCGTCAAGAGATCTCGCACATGGCGGTTGGCTAAGCCACGGAAGCTCCACGAGGCCTGGTTAATTATTTATTTATTTATTATACTCTAGGAGAGCACGGGAGAACTGCCAAAGGATGATTAACCAGCTAGCGTGAGCTCACCTGTACGTCATGTTGTCACAAGAGGGAAATTTAGATCTGTTCGATGCAAAGGATTTTCATAGGAATTCTTGGTATACTTATGAAACTTTTCCTATGTTGATTGCCCATTGAGAGTTCGTCGGACAGGTTTGTGTCCCGAACCCATTGTTCGGTTGGAACTACGGGTTTTAAATGATTGGGCTTTGGTGTGAGATCTGGCACGACGATAAGAATACTGATATATGTTGTTAATAAGATGAATTCATAATTATTGATATACTTCCTTAGAAAACTAATATAAGAGCATTTAATCACTATTTTAATGATCTAAATGCTTTTATATTAGTTTACAAAGAAAGTATTATTTTATAAGGTCCTAATCAGTCATTAATAAAATAAATGTATGGACCATCTTGATGCAGGGACCGGGGTCGTCCTCCTTTTCAAAAAAGGACTGAATCCTATAAAAAATCTAATGTATATTTTATTACTTCTCGTAGGATTTGTAGCATCCACTTAATCCTCTTTGGAAGAATCCTTTGTTTCTTTTATGATATAATCAAAAAACCAAAAATCTATAGATGAGCATGACATTTTAATTCTATGTTTTCCTTATTCCGTATTGTTTAGAAACCTGCGAATCAAAGAAGCTCTTAGTGAATTCACATAGGAAAGCATGTTACTTTACCATAACTTTTGGGTTTTTAGAAGGCAATGTATGTGATGTTTTCTTTCCTCCTCCCCAAGAAAACACCTAGACGATTAGGTTTCCTCCTCTCCCGTAGGTGCCATCACTCGTATGCCTCGCATCCAATGACCTTTGGGCCATGGAGCTGTGAAGGACATCAGCCCCCGCCTGCAGGAGGGACCTTGCTCTGTTTCTTGTTAGGATCATCATCTTGGTTGCGGTTGTGGTTTCATCCTTCCCATCAAAAACTATCCTCGACGATGGTTGTCGTTATGTTGAATTGCTCCTGTGAGGCCTTAGCATGACGACTTTTCGACTACCTATTACGACAAGATTTTACCCGACAACGGTGCGGGCGGGGCGATAATAGTGACACATCTTTGGCTCGCTCTAGTACTTGTAGTCGTCGCTAGGTGGTCCGTAGACATGATTATGATTTCTTACCTATGGTGTTCTCTATACTGCCAAGATTAATTATGAATAGACTGAAAGTTTCTCCCATGAAAAAGACCATTATTTTGGAGCTAATGATTATACCTATAGAATGTTAAATATGACTAGATGGGCCCATCTATCAGGAGCATATGTGTTTCCTAATTCAAAAAAAATGTAGGGTAAAAGGATTGTATCACTTAAGAGGTTAAATTGTTACAATCTTAATGAATAGGTCATGATATTTCATTCGGGCATGAGGCTATCTAGATTGCGGTGTAACATTCCATGCGACCAAACCTAGCCATGAGATGGTTGTCATCATTCTAGCAACAAGGGATCTTGGCGAAGGAGATCAACGGGTTGGATTCATCATCTGTTTCACTTCCTCCACAAGATGGCTGAGCACAGAGCACTTTAGATTTTTTACTTAACATTAAGAGTTTCAACTAAATCAAAACAAATAAATGACGAACATAATAAACACTCCATTGACTATGCTAGAAAAGTTTCAGCTCATTTGGATGAGAAGTTTGAGAGAATCGTCGTCGTGGAGTATTTTGTTCAAACTTGAACGAGAAATATAAAGTTTTCAATAAACATCCAAATATGATCCTGAAACTCGTAAATATCCAGTGACTTGTACCGAAATTTCAGCACATTCGGATGAGCTATTTGAGGACATCAACATTTTGATGTTTTATGTCATATAAGTTGACTCATTTATGTATGGAATACAAGGGTTACATAAAAATCTGATTTTTTTTTCGAAAATCACAAATACTTTCGAGACTACCCTAGGAAAAGATTTAGCTCAAACGTCAACGGTTAATGTGGTGGCTTTTGCTAGCCTGACATGTGGGTTCATCCAGTCAATTTAGTAATCAAATTGTGGGTTTAGATGTTATGTGAATCGTTAGGCGGAAGTTGTAGTTCTGTGCAAGAAATGTTATGGTAAAAAAATGAATATCACCAATTTCTTCCGAAAACATCCCCATCACTTGACAGACGTATTTTATTCAACAAGATGGCTGAGCACAGAGCACTTCAATTTTTTTACTTAAAATTAGCAGTTTCCCAAAAAATACTAAAAATCAAATGATGAACACAATAAATGCTGAGTTGACTATGCTATAAAAGCTTTAGCTCATTTGGATGAGAAGTTAGAGAGAATCGTCATTGCCGAGTTCAAACTTGAACCATAAATTAAAGTTTTCAATAAATAGCCAAAAATGATCTAGGAACTCCTAAATATCCACCTACTTGTATAGACCTTTCAGCACATTCAGATGAGCTATTTGAGAGAACCTTTTGATGTTTTATGTCCTATACGTTGACTCATTTAAGTATGGAATGCAAGGGTTACATATTAATCTGAAAAATTCAAGAAAAACACAAATAGAGACTACCATAGGAAAAGATTTAGCTCCCATGCTCACAGTTAATGTGGTGGCTTTTGCTGGTTTAGCAATCAAATTGTGGTTTTAGATGTTATATGAATGATTAGGATGGAAGTTGTGGGTCTGTGTGAAAAATGTTATGGTAAAAATTGGAATGCTACACATTTCCGCAGAAAATATCTCCCGTCACTTGAGAGTCGTATTTTACTCAACAAGGTGACCGAGCACAGAGCACTTCATATTTTTACTTAAAATTAGGACTTTATTTTTTTCAAAAATAATGATGGACATAATAAATACTCTGTTGACTATGCTACTCCCCCGTCACGGTTTAGAAGGTGTGCTTCAAAATTCTCTGGAACCTAGGCGGTTATTGATGGTTGTGAGATGGGTTAAAAAATAACATTCACACTACACATGCATATGAAAGTAGTACAACGGAATACTAATTAGCTGTAAAAAAATAAATGCAATACGGCCTAATCCTTGTCTATTGTGAAAATGCATGTAAATTTAATCGTGCCTTCTAAACTATGACGGAGGGAGTAGAAAAGTTTCAGCTGCTTTGGATGAAAAGTTTGAGAAAATCGTCAGTGTGGAATATTTTGTTCAAACTTGAACTAAAAATTTAATATTTTCAAAAAACTTCCAAAAATGATCTAGAAACTCGGAAATATACACTGACTTGTACAGAAATTTCAGCACATTCCCATGAGCTATTTGAGAGACTTGTACAGAAATTTCAGCACATTCCCATGAGCTATTTGAGAGAATCAACCTTTTGATGTTTAATGCCCTATAAGTTGGCTCATTTATGTATGGAATGCAAGGGTTACGTAGAAATCTGAAAAATTCTAGAAAATCACAAATACTTCATAGACTACCTTAGAAAAAGATTTAGAGCATCTCCAACGAGCCGACACAAAAATGACGGTGATTTTGTCTGCTTTTCGTCTGTTTGGGTCGTCCGTCGACCTGTCCGTGTTCGTTTTTTTAAATTGATCAACACATGCACCCAACGAAAAGCAAGTGGGCAACATCACTGTGGCAATATAATAATAGAAGAAAGGTGGACGGGGGTGGGCCAGCGAATTAAGTAAGCAGACATAGGTGATTGGGTGGTTGTGTGACAAGTGGGTCAGGCCGACCACATACGGACACCGAAAGGCGCGCGCGTCCGCGTCGACCCATTTCAGTCCTAATTTTAAGCCGAAAATGAATCAGCGCAGACGCGTTTTAGCAATGGGTCCATGCATTGGGCCATCACTTTTGTTTCCGCAAATCCAAACGAATGGCCGCGCACGAAATGGATCGTCCCATTAAAAACTCGGTTTAGCAATCAAACTGTGGTTTTAGAATTTTTTTTTTTGAAACCCGTGGTTTTAGATGTTATGTGAACGGACATTGACACAACTACATTTTTTTACGTGACTTACGTATTAGCTCACTTGTACTAATTACACAGGTCTAGTATTTCTTTTAACATAGGACGAAAGCAAGGCGTGAACATGTACATACACGTCCTATAAATACCTTTGAGATATTAAATCCGCATATCATCATGAGATATAATAATGTCTCCGTAAACACATCATTAAAAATTCTAAAATAAATCAAAGGTACTACATGCGAGCATCAGAACTTAAATTCACATGATAGCATTATTGCACGTGAATCATAGAAATAGTGTTTTTGTGTAAAAAAAGATATCATGGTAAAAACTGGAACCTCACCAGTTTCCTCAGAAAATATCTCCCGTCACTCAAGAGCCGTGGATGAACCAGGAACCAGCTGATGGGCAATCATGGAGCCGTGGCTTCGAAGAACAAAAACCCTGGCGACGCCACGACACGCACGACCGTTGGTTTTCACGTCAAGGCAACATTTTTAACTTTTGACCATCCGGTAATTCCACAGCGAGGTGACACCACAGTCATTAAGACCAAAATCCGGGACGGCCGGTAACCACGCCGCTGACGCGACGCTGGCACAAGGCCGACGTACGCAGCTCGCAGAGCGTGCGTGCGCGTGGCGTCAGCGTGACCGGCGGACGGCGACGGCGACATCGAGCTGTCGAACACATGACTTTTTGGAGCGATGCGCCTCGGGACGGGCGATAGAAAAGGTCAAGAAACTAGAGAGAGAGAGAGAGGAGGGACGAACTGTCGCCCTCCTTCGACCCCGGAGAGGAGAGGAGAGGGGGTAACGGAATCAAACCGTGGTGCTATATATAAGAGACCGGCGACGAAGCCGTCGTAGCACTTGCATATCCGCGGCGAGGTTCCACCACACGCATACATCGATCCATTCGCCTGGCTTGTCCGGTGGTGTGGCATGTCGACGATGGAGGTGAGGAAGCCCCGGCAGGTGGCGAGGAGGTTCCTGGCGCGGCCGCAGCACGAGGGCGCCGGCGCCGTCGTCCGCCGCAGCATCGGAAGGTTCGAGCTGAGGTACTTCGACCCGTTCCTCGTCCTCGACGAGTTCTCAGGTCAGCCCTCCTCCCTCGGTTTGCTTCGGATGCATGCATGTTTCGTTTGGGATCGTCGTTAATGGATTCGTTCCTTCCTTGTCCGAATTTGCTGCATGCATGCAGCTTCTGCTCCGGCGGGGTTCCCTGACCACCCACACCGCGGCTTCGAGACCGTCACCTACATGCTCGAGGTACGCATGCATTTCTGTTGTTCTTGCGCGCACTTTGTTCTTGCCAAATGAACCTAACAGCAGCATAAAAGTCCGGAATATCCACACCGAAATGCATTGGCATCCTGAACCAATCCTTACTTAATTCCCATTGAGCAGAGCTGTAACGGTAGTGGCACCTTTGACAACCAAACATGCAACGGGAAACAAGCGCGTCCCGTTTGTCAAACCTGCAACTTTTCTTGCCCTTCACTCGACGAATCCATCTGAACGCGGGTCCTGCTTTTGGTAGCTTGGCATCCCTCTCCCTCCCTACTACGCCAACCACCCCGGCCTGCGCTTCCGTGCAGTGAGAACGAAATCTTCGTCCAAAGATAACTGAAAACCGTGTGAAAATTAAGTACTAGCAGTAGGAATGTTCAGGGGACAACGATGGCTCGCTGAGTACTTGTAGATTAGTTGGTTAACCGCCCTGACCTGACGACCTTTAATTTCCTCTGGCTGGTGCTGGCTGCAGGGAGCGGTGACGCACGAGGACTTCGAGGGTCACCGTGGCACGATCAAGGCCGGCGACGTGCAGTGGATGACGGCCGGCCGCGGCATCGTGCACTCCGAGATGCCCGCCGGCCCCGGCACCTCCAAGGGCCTCCAGCTCTGGGTAAACCTCGCCTCCAAGAACAAAATGTGAGCGTGTACCATCAATTCCGCCGTCCTCTCTCCGGCGACGCCACGCGCGCGGGCCGTCTGACCGCGTCATGCATGCGCGCCTCCATGACTAACACGTGCGCTCGATCCAGGGTGGAGCCGGGGTACCAGGAGTTCCAGAGCAAGGACATCGCGTCCACGGCGTCGGCGGACGGCGACGTGACGGTGCGGGTGATCGCGGGGCAGGCCATGGGCGCCCGGTCGCCGGTGCGCACGCGGACACCGACCATGTACCTCGACTTCACGGTGCGGCCGCACGCCGCCGCGCCCGTGCGGCAGCCGGTGCCGGCCTCGTGGAACGCGTTCGTGTACGTGCTGGAGGGCGAGGGCGTGTTCGGGGCGACGGCGGACCAGGCGGCGGGGGCGCACCACCTGCTGCTGCTCGGGCAGGGCGGCGACGGCGTGGAGGCTTGGAACAGGTCGGACAAGCCGCTCCGGTTCGTGCTCGTCGCCGGCGAGCCCATCGGCGAGCCCGTGGCGCAGCTGGGCCCCTTCGTGATGAACACCGAGGAGGAGATCGACGCCACCGTCAACGACTTCGAGTACTTCATCAACGGGTTCGAAAAGGCCAAGCATTGGAAGTCGCAGGCCATGATCGCGCTAGAGCTAGACTAGGGTGGAAGAAAGAATGGCAGGACAAACTGTGAAGAAAGAAAGAACGTACGCATTTCCTGTACGAGGTTATTTATTTGTTTATTTCCTTCTTTCTTTCTTTCTTTCTTTCTTTCATCCCGACATCACCCGTCGCTTTCATGTACATGCTCGATAACATAAAGGTAGAGTATGCTGATTCTCATAAAATAAAAAAACACAGTATACTGGACTGAAAAATAATAATGCATTTTTAGGGCCAAAATATAAGTAAAATACGTTTTGGTTTGCTGGGAGAATCGCTGGGCCTCCCCAAGCACCATTCTTTCTGGAAAAAAAAGCAAGCAGTATAAAAACAAAAGATCAGTAAAAAATGAGAAAAATAGAAAAACAAAAACGATTTCCATCATTAAAAAATTAGATTTGTCATGATATATAGCATGAAATTACGAACCGTCAGTAAAAACACATAATCAAAATTGTTTAATTTGCGATGCTTAAATTGTTATACAAATGTATACCATTTGCCATTTGGTATAATTGTTGCCATCTAGTAGTACAAATAAGTTATGTTCCATGTTCATAAGGAAAAAACGCACATGAAATTTGCATGTTTTTTAGAAAACACGCCTACTTGTTGAAATTATTTGGTCATTTCTATGATCTATGTATCAAAAGTTACCATGTTATATGGACCATTTTTTCATATTAAACACAACACAATTGCCTAGGTAACCATGTAAAAATTCCACTGGCACAGTTTTTCAAACAAGTAAAACACAATAACATGTTATTTTTTGCCATGATCCATGACAAAAAGTATATAATATCATGGAAATCTCTAATTCATCCCAAAAAGAAGAAAAGTTTGTTCGATTGACAGGGAAAATCGTGAAAATTAGATGCCTATATGTAGGCAAAATTTAGATTTTTTTTTGGCATACCTCTCGTTGTCCCTTTTCCTATATGATGTTCATCTTTAAACTCTTTGTGTATGTAATTGCCTCTTGCTCTACATGATAGGGGTGCCCAAAAAGTAAAGTATGGATGATGTTCATCTTTAGACTCTTTGGCATATCTCTCATTGTGTCCTGCCCTACATGATGGGGGTGCCCAAAGAGTAAGGCCAATAGGACTCCTTTCTCCTAGAGCCAACTTTTTTTTCGAAAAGCCTCCTTGGCAACTATACGGAGGCCCACTTAGGCAATGTAATTAATTAAAATTACATGTGGTTGGTCCAATAGGAAATGACAAATAACTTAATGTCTAGTGCTACTTTGTTTTTAAAGGAATGTCTATGAAGGAAAATCCAATTAGACGTCTGCATGCGTCAAATGGACGACGCGACTCCCAAGCCCGTGGTGAATTTGGGTCAGCCCACTTCGGAAGTTTCTGTTGTGTCTTACTCGCTACGCTACTGCATTGTGTTTTCTTGTTTTTCTATCCCTGTTTTTCATTCTGATATTTACTACTGTTCTGTTTCTTATTTTCAATTTGTTGTTTTTATTTCTGGTATTCTATTTCTGTTTCATTCATACAATGTGTTTTTGGGTTTTCAGTTGTAGTTGTTCTTCCAGTGTTTGTGTTTTACTGTTCTTTTCCTTTTTCATAGGTACATGGTGAACAACTTTTGAAACACGGTGACCATTTTTTGATACTTGGTGATCAATTTTTTTAACACGTCGAATACTCATGTAATGGACGATGGACAATTTTGTAGTACACAATGAACATTTTTTTATACATGGATAACATTTTGTTAAACAAGGTGAACAATTTTTTATACATGCCAAACATTTTTTTAATACACAGAGAACATTTTGTTTAAAAACAATGATCATTTTATAATACTTCCTCCGTTTCTAAATGCAAGTTTTTTAAGAAATTTCACTAATGGTCTACATACGGAGTTAAATGAATTAATCTACATTCTAAAGTATGTCTATATACATTCGAATGTAGTCCACTGGTGAAATCTCTAAAAAGACTTATATTTAGGAACGGAGGGAGTAGATGGTAAATATTATTTAAGTACATGGTAAGCTAGGAGGAGAACTCCTAGACAACACTTGTTGCGTTGCTAGCTAGCGAGCTGGCGTAACGTCCCATCGCTATTGGCTGGCCCAGCTATGGTTGTCCACTTTCTTGGGAGAGACACTGGATAACCTGTTTGACTTTTTGACCAGTTGGCCAACTGGCCATTGACTTGAAAAAATATATGGATCTAAATAAGTTAGAAATTCCAAAAAAAATCCGTTAACATTGACCTTTTTTGAAAATGTCACGACTTTGAAAAAGGCTCGGGTATTTAAAAAAAATGAGTTTGAAAAACACCATGGATTTTTAAGAAGTTCATGAATTTGGAAAAATTCATGTGTTTCACAGTTTTTTACTAATTTCAAATTTTGAGTAAACAAGTTTACAAACTTGAAAATATATATTCACGGATTAGACAAAGATTCACTTATTTGGGGCAAAAAGTTCACAAAATTAGAACAAGCTTTCAAAAATTTGGGAAAGCGTTCGTGAAGTCTAAAAAGTTTGTGAATTTTAAAAAATTGTGCATTTATAGTAGAAAGGAAAGGAATGAATAAAACCGAACAAAAAACCAATACAGATAACCTAAAACCAAAAAAGAAAAACAGGTGAAAAGCTTCGAAGCTTTCCAAAACCGGCTAGGAAGCTTTTGGGAGACTCCCAAAACCGGAGCTTCCAGCTCGTACCCGGTCCTGCCTTTGATGGCCAGCCCATTTAAAATCCATCGAGGAGGTGGAGAGTGACTGGTCAGGAAGCGTTATTTCAAGAGCCTCATAGCAAGCATTTCCATGCGTTGTTATTTGTCGCGTTATCAGGCGCCACCACATATCGCGTTCTAAGCGTTTTTTTGAATTACATTTTTTCTCATACGTGTTTTCGGCTTTTTAGATTATTATTTTTCTGATTCTTTTGGTGTTTTGGTTTTCCATCTGTCTTTCTTAGCTTTTTGATGGAAAAAGGTAAAAAAAAATATTTTATGTTTTTTTTGCGAGAGGCACGGTTTTGTTTCCGTGCGAGGCACGGTCGTGCCGTTCGGAAATAAAAAAAATATGTTTTCTATTTTTTTATGAGAGGTATGGTTTTGTTTTTGCGAGAGACACGGTTTTGCCTTCGTGGGAGGCGTGGTCGTGCCTCTCGGAAAGGGAAAAAATAATGTGTTTTTCTTTTTTTCGCGAGATGCACGGTTTTTCCTTCGTGAGAGGCACTCCCGTGTCTGTCGGAAAAGGAAAAATAACGTGTGTTTTTCGCGAGAGGTACGGTTTTGTTTTCGTGAGAGGCACGGTTTTTCTTTCGTGAGGGGCTCGGCCATGCCTCTCGAAAAGAAAAAAGTGGAAAAAAACACGTTTTTTTTCTTCTCGTAGAGGCACGGTTTTTTTGGTTCGATTTTTTTATGAAAAATAAGTTCGGTAAAATATCAACATGGGATCTAGTTTTGAAGATCTTGACGCGAGAAATCCAACGATGAAAACGGTTCGAGATTTCGACGCATGGTTTAGGAGATAAAACATTTTAAAAATAGGAATCTACGAAAAAATGAAAACTCCCAGGTTGCGACAAGTGGCATGCATGCAATACACAGTTGTCGCAACCTGAGAAGGTGGGAGTAATCTTTGAAAGTAGTACTCCCTAATTAGTGATTTCGAAGGAGGTGTGGGTCACGGGTGATTAAGGCTAAAAACAACGTTATAGGCGTCGAATAGGAATTGACATCTAAGAACTCTCCAGATTGCGACAAGTGGCTTATTGCATGGGTGCCACTTGTCGCAACCGGGATTTTTTTTTCTCTTTTTTCATAGTTTGTATTTTAAAAATGTTTTATCTTCTAAACCATGCGTTCAAATCTTGAATCCTTTTCACAGTTGGATTTCTCGCGTCGAGATCTTTAAAACAAGATCCCTTGTTGATAGATTTTGACGAACTTGTTTTTCCTAGAAAAAGTCATAAAAAAATCATGCCTCTTGCGATAGAATTTTTTTCAGAAAACGTGTTTATTTTGCGTTTTTTTCCTTTTCAAGAGGCACGGACACGAAGGCAAAACCGTGGCTCTCGAGGAAGCAAAACCGCGCCTCTCATGAAAAAATATGTGTTTTCCCTTTTCGAAAGGCACGAACATGTCTCTTACGAATGCAAAACTGTGCCTCTCGCGGAAGCAGAACCGTACTTTTCACAAAAAAAACTGAAAACACATTTTTTCCTTTTTGAGAGGCATGGCCGTGCCTCTCACGAAGGCAAAACTGCCCCTCTCGTGGAAGCAAAACCGTGGCTCTCGCGAAAGCAAAATCGTACCTCTCACAAAAAAAACACAAATTTTTCGTTTCCGAGAAGCACGGGTGTGCCTCTCGCGAAGGCAAAACCGTGCCTTTAAGAAAAATAAAAAACAGGTTTTGTCACACATTTTAAAGAAAAAATTGTCAAAAGACTAAGAAAGACCGGTGAAAAATCAGAACACCAAAAAAATCTGAAAAACCCAATTTAATAAGCCAAAGACGTGTGCGAAAAAGTAAAAAAAAACAAAATTCAAAGAAAGCACTCACATCGTGACATGTGGCGGCGGCTGATAACGCGCCAAGTGTCGATACGCTGGAGTGATAGCTGGGAGGCTTTCGAAGGAGCGCTCGCTAACTAATTGCTCTCCTCTTATGTGAATTCTGACTTTATCTTTAAATAGTACCACAATGGGCTCAAAGTCACTTAGAAGGCAGAGAATAGCTCCCGAGCCCATCATCACTATATTTCTTTAGCTTGATTTGTGTGTTGAGATGAACTGACCATTCCGTTAGTGCATAATTTGTGATGAACATGGTTTTTGAAGTAAGAATGACTTTGTGGGATACAAAGTGGTGAATGCATAAAAAATGTTCCTTTTAATTTTTGCAAATAAATACACGCTCATTACAAAATCCTAATGTACAAGAAATGGTGCAGTTTAAATAACTTTTGCACTATCTCACTATGCATACATGATACATCCAACTTATTTCAAATCTGATTATGTGTAAAAAGTAGAGGAAGGAAAAAACACATCATGTCAAATTGTCGAACTCAATACAAACCATGGCTGAGTCACTTGTAACCCTTGCTAGGAATAGATGTCCAATACTGTACATACGTGTCCATCCGTACATGTAGAGAAGGGTGTGAATGGGATTTGGACGATGAAGAAGAAGAGTGTGGTAGCTATGAATGTCAAGAACCGTCCGCTATACCTTATGTGTTCAAGAGGCATAGAGCCCACTAAGGAGCCCACTAAGGAGGAACCGCCGAGACTTTTTATCTGACATCACATGAAAGTAATTACGCTAAATGGCTTGCTAACCGAAAACTAAAACATGACTACCCAACTGGTGGGAATGACAACATTTAGACGTTATGTCATTGGATGTCTTCTCATTACTACAACTACATTCCGCATGACACCACGAGACAAAGAACTGCGACGTGTGTTAGGGCATTTGATTTTTTGTTTGAACACTTGTACAATTGGGGTGTTAGGAGGTGATCAGGCGACCCCGCATGATACTAGAGTGCATGAGAAGCTCGATAAAACAATATGATCTCAGTCACAACTAACACGCTCTGATGTACCATGTTAGGAGCGACAAGCAGGTCACGACTAGCGATATGATGCATCCAACATGTGACATAGAAGATACAAAGACAAACATGCCTAACCATTGCGCAATGTAACATGCAAAAGACCTGCCAGACGGTTAGGCATGACTGAAAGGAACCAGATGTGCAAATAAGTTTACATGTACCTGCAACTAGTGTTGTAGTAATCTGTGAGCCATAGGGGACTCAGCAATCTCATTTCCAAAGGTATCAAGACTAGCAAAGCTTAATGAGTGAGGTAAGGTTAAGTGGTAAGGCTGCAGCAAGCGACTAAGCATTATATGAGGTGGCTAACTTACGAGTACAAGAAGAAGAGCGAGATGATCTACGCATTACGAACGTGAACTAGTGGTGTTCAAATGAATGATCCTGAACACCTACTTACTGTTGGAATTATGCCCTAGAGGCAATAATAAATATAGTTATTATTATAATTCCTGTATCAAGATAATCGTTTATTATCCATGCTATAATTGTATTGAATGAAGACTCATTTACATGTGTGGATACATAGACAAAACACTATCCCTAGCAAGCCTCTAGTTGGCTAGCCAGTTGATCAAAGATAGTCAGTGTCTTCTGATTATGAACAAGGTGTTGTTGCTTGATAACTGGATCACGTCATTAGGAGAATCACGTGATGGACTAGACCCAAACTAATAGACGTAGCATGTTGATCGTGTCATTTTGTTGCTACTGTTTTCTGCGTGTCAAGTATTTGTTCCTATGACCATGAGATCATATAACTCACTGACACCGGAGGAATACTTTGTGTGTATCAAACGTCGCAACGTAACTGGGTGACTATAAAGATGCTCTATAGGTATCTCCGAAGGTGTTAGTTGAGTTGGTATGGATCAAGACTGGGATTTGTCACTCCGTGTGACGGAGAGGTATCTCGGGGCCCACTCGGTAATACAACATCACACACAAGCCTTGCAAGCAATGTGACTTAGTGTAAGTTGCGGGATCTTGTATTACGGAACGAGTAAAGAGACTTGCCGGTAAACGAGATTGAAATAGGTATGCGGATACTAACGATCGAATCTCGGGCAAGTAACATATCGAAGGACAAAGGGAATGACATACGGGATTATATGAATCCTTGACACTGAGGTTCAAACGATAAGTTCTTCGTAGAATATGTAGGATCCAATATGGGCATCCAGGTCCCGCTATTGGATATTGACCGAGGAGTCTCTCGGGTCATGTCTACATAGTTCTCGAACCCGCAGGGTCTGCACACTTAAGGTTCGACGTTGTTTTATGCGTATTTGAGTTATATGGTTGGTTACCGAATGTTTTTCGGAGTCCCGGATGAGATCACGGATGTCACGAGGGTTTCCGGAATGGTCCGGAAACGAAGATTGATGTATAGGATGACCTCATTTGATTACCGGAAGGTTTTCGGAGTTACCGGGAATGTACCGGGAATGACGAATGGGTTCCGGGAGTTCACCGGGGGGGGGGGGGGGGCAACCCACCCTGGGGAAGCCCATAGGCCTTGAGGGTGGCGCACCAGCCCTTAATGGGCTGGTGGGACAGCCCAAAAGGGCCCTATGCGCATTGGAAGAAAAATCAAAGAGAAAGAAAAAAAAAGGAGGAGGTGGGAAGGGAAGGAAGGACTCCCACCCACCAAACCAAGTCCAACTCGGTTTGGGGGGGAGACCTTCCCCCCTTGGCTCGGCCGACACCCTTGGGGCTCCTTGAGCCCCAAGGCAAGGTCCCCTCTCTCCCACCTATATATACGGAGGTTTTAGGGCTGATTTGAGACGACTTTTCCACGGCAGCCCGACCACATACCTCCACGGTTTTTCCTCTAGATCGCGTTTCTGCGGAGCTCGGGCGGAGCCCTGCTGAGACAAGGTCATCACCAACCTCCGGAGCGCCGTCACGCTGCCGGAGAACTCTTCTACCTCTCCGTCTCTCTTGCTGGATCAAGAAGGCCGAGATCATCGTCGAGCTGTACGTGTGCTGAACGCGGAGGTGCCGTCCGTTCGGTACTAGATCGTGGGACTGATCGCGGGATTGTTCGCGGGGCGGATCGAGGGACATGAGGGAGTTCCACTACATCAACCGCGTTCACTAACGCTTCTGCTGTATGGTCTACAAGGGTACGTAGATCACTCATCCCCTCTCGTAGATGGACATCACCATGATAGGTCTTCGTGCGCGTAGGAAAATTTTTGTTTCCCATGCGACGTTCCCAACACTTACGTCAAACATAACCCCATCGTGTTCTCGATCGGCGAAGGAACTCACGAAAGAGACATTCATGGTTACGCACTCAGTTGAGATATTTTTATTAAGTTAACTTCAAGTTGTCTATAACCAGTGTTAAATAAAGTTTCCACGTTGCCACATAACCGCGGGCACGACTTTCCGAAAAGATTTAACCCTGCAGGGATGCTCCAACTAATCCATCACAAATTACCACAAGCCGCATAGAAATCCTCGATCACGAAACTCGCGATCTCGTCGGACTCCTTAGCGGAAAACCTCAACTCTGAGATTACCCAAAGCATCAACGAAATCCCGATGCACAAGACATTTGTCAACGGTAAAACTAATCCAGCAAGGCCACCCGACGTGTCGACGATCCCGATAGGAGCCGCGTATCTCGTTCTCAGGACACGACGGATAAGCGAAGCGTACGGTGGCCTGATAGACATCACCCGAGTTGCCCCGGGTTGGCCCCGCACGGTGCTCTGTTTTGGACCAGCACCATCAGCACTGGCCCTCCCAGTATTATGTTGAATTACTCCTCGGGTAGCGCTAACTCCCTATGCATTTCAGTATTAATGGAATTATTATGTTGGGCAAATATGGTACCAATGTTGGGCCCTGCCAGACCAGCTTTAATCTAAGACGAATTATCAAGGGGGTCCCCATAACAACCCCGATCGTGTTAGGAGCGCTCAATTATGGAACATAACACCGGTAGCCGAAACTAAGGGGGCAAAGGTGGAACAAAACACTAGGCTAGAAAGGTCGACCTCCCACCTTTTACCAAGTATATAGGTGCATTAAATTAAATAACATTTAATAGAGTGATATAACAAGGAACCCATGTTATCACATGGAAGCATCTGCACCTGCAACTAGTAACGCTAACACATGGTTAAGCAAGGAGAACGTAGCCAATCAGTGGTTTGCTAGGTTGTGAACAGGTTGAAGGTTTTCATGGCAATGTTGAGAGGCTGATACTTAAAAGGTGGTAGGCAGCGAGACATAACGATAGAAACGGTAAAACTAGCATCGCAATGATAGTAATGGTATCTGGGGAAATGGTCATCTTGCCTGAGATCCCGCTTGGAAGAAGAACAAATTCGTGAAGCGGACGAACCGATATAGTCGAACGGGTCCTCACTTTCCGACACGCTTGCGGAACTCTATCGAGACGAAAGAAACCGGAAACAAGAATCAACACACGATATACACCGCACGATGCACAACACAAATGATGCATGAACGGCTGAATATATGCAAGACATGGTATGTCAATTCACAACAAACAAACACTACACATTAAGTAAAGTTCAATATGCAACGGGTTGCATATTGACGAAACTCCACATACGAATTATTTAGTTCTATCCTGATTAGGTACACGGCAATATTAAATATTGTTAAACATGGCAAGAGGTGAAGCGCAACTAAACTATCTATCTAGGCATTTTAAATGACGTCGGAAATGACATATAGCACCTCCGAGATGACCTCATACGTTAATTTATAATTCTGTCCAAATCCGAACTAACACTTTTAAATGTTTGTTAAACAGCAAAATAAATAGGTTCACATGATTCTACGTGTCGTTACAATCAATTTACACATAGAGAACATCTCCAACGAAGCTACGGTTCAAAAGATACGAACACCGCAAGATATGATGACATGAATGCAAAATGTGCGCAACGACAGTCACAAGCATTTCAAAACACAAAACAACCAAGATATTATGAAACTACACGAGATTCTAAGCAAGTTCCATATAGGACACAATCCAAACGGAGCAACGGTTCAACAACTACGAGTAAACAAGAAATCACTACAATCTGCCAAAATCAGTCACATATCATTTTCTACGCCCTCGAACAACTAGCTGCAAGAATCCAAAAGGCTCAAACAAGGCATGAGACGATAGAGAGAAAGAAGCACTACAACATACAACTAATAACATCTAGCATGGAAGCATGAAACACTAGGAAAAGAACTCACGAAGTGGTTTCTCACACGCAATTTCAGACTTAGAGAAAAAACACAGTTTATGAAAGTGCAGTTTTCGATCTGAAGGCATATTGACAGCAGCAAAACCATAAACTACAGGACCCCAAATGGCATGAAAATTGACATCATGCTAGACAAACTTAAGGTCTACAACTATCTCCATTGCATCAACCTCAAAAAGCTTTAGATCACCAGATAAAATCAAGACAACACAGCAACAAAATATAACAGATTTCAGACTTAGAAATATTTCAGCATCTCCAAAACAACACTATTTTCTAGCAAGCCGAGAACAAGCAAACCACACCTAAACATGGATTTCTATTGCAACCAAAATTATCAAGGGCTAGCATACATATCCAAGGACAAATCTCTAGTTGACAACTCATTCATATCATGCACGGATTAAATCACATAAAATAAATAAAAGGGCAACATGGCAAAATATCACGCGCACTAACTTGCTCAAAAGGTAAAACTAAATGCACGGTTAAATTATATGGATTTTTCTACCCTGAAAACATATATAACATGTGGGGTTGCAAGAATAAAATAACGCCACACGTATATGCGAGATTATGTGCTAAACGCGATATACCAAACTAGCTACGTAATCCTACATGCAAAAATACAAACAACTACTATAAAATACATCGCAAAAGGTTCCTAAAAATATAAGCATTTTATCTACGGAATTTGAGCAATCCGAACACGCGCGATAATAAATACGGGACGATCCACTATTAGGACAGCATGCAAAACTAGGCATATGGCGGGTCAAACCACATCAAACATGCATGCAAGTTACAAATTACGAATCTACGCGAAAAACTACACAAGTTTCATATATTACTCGCTGCGATTCGACGCACGGTTTGAATTCTACGGGCATTTGAAAATTCTAGCCTTTTTTGAAATTAATAAATTCGCAGGTTATTAAAAACTATATGGGACGGAATATACTATTGAGCCAAAATAACAGCGCGTGTAAAAAAACTACAATGCGCCCAGACGAGGGATAGGGCAAAAAAATGGGGTGGCTCACCTAGGGCCGATTAGGCCGGCTCGGTGCAGCAGGTCGGCTCGGGCGCGACTGAGCCAAGCGCCGGAGGCGAGGCGAGGCGAGGCTAGGCCGCTTGGGGGGCGAGGCCCACCACGAGGTCAACGCACGAGCGGCGAGGGGCTCCTCCTCCCGATCCTGATCGGGATCGAGAAGCACGCGACGACGCAACTCCCACGACGACGGATGGCGGGGCTCGGCAGGCCGGCGGCGAGGGAGGCTGGCGCCTTGGGATCCGGCAGATCCGCCGGCTGGCGGCGCGGACTGGCCGGAGGCGGAGGGCGGCGGGGAGGAGGCGAGCTCCGGCGAGGCTCTGGAGGTCGGGGACGGGCGCACATGGCGGGTTCCGGCTTGGGACCCCGAGGCGGTGGCGATGAGGCGGCGCACAGGGGCTCCGGCGGCGGCCTAGGGTGGCACAACAAGGCGCGGGATGCAGGGCGACAGATCCGGCGCGGGCGGCGGCTGGCAGGAGCTCGGGGCAGCGGCTTGGGGGCGACCCGCGCTCGGGCGGTGGCTGGCAGATGGGCTCGGCGGGCCCGGCGGCGCTGAGGAGGAGAGAGAGGTGGGAGGGTAGGGTTTGAGGGGCGCGGATCCCGAGGAAGAGAGAGAGAGAGTGACTGTCTAAATTGATTTGGGGGTCTATTTATAACAATGGGGGGGCTAGGTTTAGCAAAATTTCGTCCCGGATCCAACCTTGCGATCGGAATCAAACGGTCTCGAACACGGGACGGGCTAAGTGGCCGTGTAGAGTAGGCTAGCCGGAGAAGAGAGGGAAAACAGGCCCCCGACAATGTGATTTAAAATACCGAAAAACGTGCGACGATAGACCGGATACGGTGCCGCTAAGGTCGACCGTTCGGGTACCAGACGGACTCCGATTGCGACGAAATTTGGCAGGCGGCCTACCTACATTAAAATAAGACCGCCCGTCAAGTTTCAACCCAATCAAAGAAAGTTTTATACACACTTTTAAAAACAAGATTTAAACGCTGTCGCGGGCGCGGGCGAGTGTGGTCGGGCTCAGAACGGGCAACGATGAACACGGAGAGAATCGACAACTAATAACGGATGCAACTTTTAAAAACTGGCGGCAACGGAATGCCGATGCAATGCGGATGATGCGCATGATGCGATGATGATGCAACAGATAAAAAAATAATGACACGACGAAAACGGAATAAGGGGGAATCTTCTGGAGCGTCGGTCTCAGGCTGTCACAGGCTAAACCTTACTAGTCCTTTGGTGCACACAGGTAGGATGCAAGCAGATGCATCTGCGATGTCCACGTTATCAAAATATAAACTAACAATAGTTATTGTGATAATTTTGGTAATGCAAAAATAATCAACACATATGGTCATGGACTTCGTAGACGCGTCGGCCTACATCCCTCCACGCGGGTGACTGAGAGAAAATGTCTATTTTTGGGTTCCAACTACACTAAGGGCATCTCAAACGTAGACCCTCAAATCTCCCGCATATGTCCGGACCGAGTGGTTCGGACCCTACAAGCCATCCAATGATGTCCCGTATTCGTTGCGTGGACCAATCCATACTTTCGTTTTCCGACAAACTGGAACCAAACCAGGGGGTTTGCGGGATCCTAAAACCAGACACCTAACATCTTCGACCCATCGAAAACTGAGGCGGAGCCCACACATTTCGAGTTGTGCGGACACTTGAAGCAACTCACCATACGGTGGCCAAGTGGTGTGCAAATCTCCGAGCAAGTACATTATTATATGTGTTGATCACTTGGTCAGATATGCTCTACTGGTCATTTGGCCAGATTGAATATGCATATTCTTGACAATGTTTTATTTTGTAGCTTCTCGTGTGTATAATTTGTTCTCAAAAGTTTAAGAAGAAGAACTTTGTCATCATGCTTGGTTGAAGTTGAATGGGCACACTAGGTGGAATATATTTACTGTCAACTCAGCCAAGACCGTCGGCATGGGCACTGAGGAAAAAATGGGTGATCCAGCTGACCCAACCAAAGAGCCGCCGAAGAAGATCGGAATAGGGCTCCGGGGAAAGAAGTGGGAGGAGGAGAAGGCAAAGCGAGAAGGACCCACGACCATAATGATGGAGAGGTTTGAGGACATCTTAGCGAAGAATGAGGAGACATGTGTCAAGCGCTCCGACATCAAGGAGACATGTAAGGCCGATAGGTCTTCCATCTTGATGGCGATGACTGAGAAGACGCTCAACTTTAAAAAGAAGAAGGTTGGACTTGAAGAGAAGAAGGTTGAGTTCGCAACCTCTTCGGAGGAGACGAATGTGTTGACCTTGAAGATGAAGGATTTGGATGACGATACAAGGATGATCGTGCAAGCCCTTCTCTTATTATGTTGAAGTGCACGAAGGATCAAGTGGAGGGGGCGGAGAAGGAGGCGGTCAAGACAAGGAGGCGGCAGCATGAGCATGGAGACTCAGATTGTCAGTCCAGCAGGGCAGGAAATCTTTTACACGGGCTATCGCACATATATTGCTTTGTATTCGGACATGTAAAAACTATGCATACTTAGTTTTTGTTTGTGACCGGACGTTATGTGATTAAGAGCATTTAAATTTTAAATTAACTAAACCTCATTTTATATGACGACTTTCGAGTCACTCTGTGTTGCCTAATCCCATCATTTCACGGACGAATACTCTGTCTGATTTAATGTTGGTGCCCGAGATGCGCTAGCATCAGGTTAGTTGGAGGGTATGCGTTTAGAGCATCTACAACCACGCTTAGCAAATATGACTCTCTTTACGCCCGCGGGCGTGTCCGGTCAGTGATCGGGCGTGTTTGTTTTAAGCCTTCACTTTTTCATTCGTGCAGCCATATTTCTTATATTTTTCTCTTATGTCTGCCCCGGTCGTGATTGATGAAAAAGAGAAGAAAAAAGAAAAAAAATGAATAAAGAAAAAGAAAAAAATGATTCAGGATGAAGTCGCGTCCTATGTGACGGACTGACCAAACGTGTGCGGGCATGTCCGCGATTTCTCATATCATCTTCATATTTAAGATGGATATGAAGGGTGTTAATCAGTACAGGAGTTTGAAACAATAGGAAGAATCCAATTGAATCTTATGATCAGTCGTTGACCGAACGATTTATCTACGTTTAAGACGAATATAAGGGATCTGTTTGTAGATGCTGACCGATGAGGCAGGTATGTGGAGATAACAAAGATAAGACGACTGAGACGACCAATTCTTCTCTCTCTTTTTTTTGTACGAGAAAGTATAGGTGAGACGACCAATTCAGCTGCTAACAAACATGCCGGGTAGCGCACGGAAGGCATGTAGGCTGGGCAAGCAACCTGCCGGCTGGTGTGACTAATTCAAATCAACATTATCTTGGATGTGAATAATTGAAATCAACATTTATCCTCGATGTGACTGATTCAAAGCATAATGATTCGAACACGTAAACCTTTTTAATCAACATGAAGATGAATCAAATTTAGCCTAACGTTGGCCATTTGGCACCTGCAGGCTGCAGCGTGCTAACTAGAGGCAAAGGGGATCAACTAGTATGTCGTACATATCCGTAGGTACTCTTGGACTTGGGATTCTGCTTGTAATTTACACCACGCCGGTCGATCGATGGCCACATTGCTGGCTGCGCTCATTCCGGACCGCCGCCGTCGGCGCCCACGGCACCCGCGCGCCTTGCCGCCGGCCACACAATAAAACCGAGCCGGAGGCCTCGGCGCGCGCGGCCGCACCGCTCAACGACGACTGCTGCCAGAACTAAACTAAGACACAGCTCGTGTCCACTGGGAGACTAGCTCGCCGGCTACTCGAGGCGCAGCATGCGCCTGAGGTCGCGCGTGGCGGCGTCGTTGACGGCGGCCGCGGGCTTCTGGAGCGGGAACTGCGGCAGCGGCAGCGAGCTCGGCTCGGGGGACGCGGCGGAGAAGGCCGGGCCGGCGTACACTTCCACCGCGGGGCGCCTCGCCGGAGCGGCCGCGTGCGTCACCTTCCCGTGCGAGGAAGAAGAGGAGGAGGAAGGCCGGCCATGGTGTCTCCGGCCGGTCGCGGAGGCCGTTCCGGCCGATGGAGGAGGAGACCTCCTGGCCGTGCTGGGGTTGCTGGGCCTCCGGTGCGCGGCGCGGATCCTCTGCGGCTGCAGGATGTTGTGCGGGCGGAGGACCTCGGTGGCCATGCGAACGGAGGTGGGCGGTCGGAGAGAGGGGGGACGGGGAGTGGAGAGCGCGGCTGGTTGATTGATTGCTGTGTGGGAATGGAACGCGGATGAGAGGGGGTGTTATAGGGGAGGGGAGGGGAGGGGAGTGAAGACGCGTTGTCTTCTCGGGCGACGCGGTTGGTGTTGCGGTGGACTTGGACTCGGACTTGGACGACTTCCGCCCAGCTTCGGTCCTCCCACGGGCGGTTGGTTCGGTTGGTCCGCGCTTCGGTTGCATGTTCCCGCCGGTTTCGTAGGGTCGCTTTGCTGCTGTTCCCTTTTTGCAAGTCCCCAATAAAGATCAAGACGCAAAAAAAAAAAAGGAAAAAATAAAGAAAGATGAGGAATAAGTGGTGCTACCGGCCTCCTTTCTCTCAGCTGTGCAGAGGGAACTCGATGAGCGTGGATTTTTGTCCAAAAGGACCCCCTGTCGAGTGGGATTGTCAAAAGAGACCACATGCGAGTGCAAACGTCAAAAAAGACCCCCACCCCGGGCGGCGGCAGGCGCGCCAGGCGGCACGTGGCACCTGCCGCCACCGCACGAGGCGGCCGGGGGGCCTGCCGCCACCGCCCCTGGCGGCCGGGGCCTGCCGCCACCGCCCCTGGCGGCCAGCGCGGGATCCCGTTCCCGCCCACTCCTGTCCGTAACGGACAAGGCCGGGTGGGCCCTGCCGCCTCGGGAGCAGGCGGCCAGGTGCACTTTTTCCGCGCGCCGGCACTGTTGCTGATTGCGCTGATTCCCAGGCTCCTTTCCCGCTCGAATTTTTCCCGCGCGGCCGGCCGGAACAGTGGAAATTTTTCCCGCTATCCACCGACGAAACAGTGCGAAATTTACTTCTTTGCTCCGGTTCGGACCGTGCAATCCTTTTGAACAAAAATATTGTGCAAGTTGCACTGATGGCTAAGTGCATGGAAGGCATCTACTACGGATATTTTGTTGGGCCGTGGTTATCCCCCATCCCTCGAACCAAACCAAGATATCCACGCTGGTGAAGGCGGGCGGTTTTTTCCGTGGTTTCACGGGGCTCTCATCTTCGGGTCAGCATTGTTCACCGCGGCGATTTTAGAGTGACTCTTTGTGTCCTGATCGACACTGTTCGTTACGGTGGTTTCGTGGGGCTTTTATCTCTAGGTCGACATTGTTTACAATAGCGTTTCTTATATTTATTTATAGAGAAAGTATGTTTTAGCTCTCGATCAAATATTTTGGGAGTGAATGTTTGATTGCTATCGCAGCAGTGACACGCGATAACGACGGACGAGCAGTGCAATAGTTTCCCGCCTAATTTTCCCGCGTTATTTTCCCGCCAAATTTTCCCGCTGCAGTTTCTCGTTTTCGCGCCCTTTTTTCCCGCGTAGACATCCGACAGAGCCTATAAAAGGAGGCAGAGAGTGAAACTCTCTTCACCATCAGACAGACTTTAAAGCACCTGCACCTCCATAGTCAGTATGAGTTTGCCTTGTTCGGATCAGAGCATTAGGCCTAGGAAAATGCAGAGTGCAAGCTTGCCTCGGGGGGTGGAAGCAGTTCGATGTTGGTGCGGAGATGTCTGCAAGGTGAAGGAGGTGACGGATTTTTCAGATTGGTTGGGCATGAAGTTTTTCATGTGCGCCAATTATGAATCTGATCCACCCGAATCTATTTCTGCGTACGTCAGGCCTCCGGTATGCTCAAGTCATCCAGATTATTGTTATTTGATTTTATTGTTTACTTGAATCTGATCCATCCTTTAGTCTCCTCCTCCTCTCTGCATGTACTATCGTTGGATTGACACGGAAATGCCGGACTGGGCGGTGACCGAGATTCGTGAAAGAGGTCGCCGTGCATGGGCTAGCTTGGACTTGGAAGAGCGTCGTGAGAAGGCTGAAGCAGAGGAGAAAGCAGAGCAGAAGAAAGAGTGGGAAGATTACTGTGTGGAGCAGAGGGCTTTTCTTGATGAGATGAAAAGGAAAAATCAAGAAGAGAAACTTCGGCTGGAGGAGGTTTACAGACAGTGGGAACAGGCCCGTGAAGCTGAGAGGGAGAGAAAGAGAGAAAGGGCTCGTGCCGCCAAGGCAGCAGAAGAAGCTGGTGATGGAAAAGGAAAATATCCACGTTGGACTCAGTAGATTTATTTTATTGTATGTTAAGTTGTCTTAGTTGTATCTTATTTCTGCAAGATGTATCTTAATTTCGGCAAATTGTATCTTAGTTTCCGCAATGGGTATCTTAATTTCAGCTACGTGTATGTTCATTTTATCCCGCCATTTATTTCCCGCCTCGCTTTCCCGCCATTTTATCCCGCGTATAGCTTTGCCGCCACTTTGTTCCCGCCCTTGCTTTCCCGCCCTCGCTTTCCCGCCCTCGCTTTCCCGCCTCGTTTTCCCGCCATTAGTTATTCGTCTCGCTCTGCTGCACCTATAAAACCCCCTCCAGACCAAGGTCGGTAAGGAGTGTGCTGAAAATGTCTCATTATCCTTTCGATCGTAGTTTTCATAGTGGTATGTCCGAGTGTCTTCTGCGCTTAGCTAGCAATTTCAAGATAGATAATAGAATAGTTTCATGGGACGAACTCATCAGTAGTGACACGCTACTGAATGAGGTTGCCCACGCATTAGCTAGGAAGGGGTGGCCTGCGAGGACATATGAGGAGATTCGGAAAGAACTTCTGCGGTTGAATGAAAGATGGAAGAAGAAAGGCCAACACATACGCGGTGGAGGTGGAGTAAAACATCCCTTCTTGTGGATTGACGATAGTGAGGACGAAGACGATATCTTCATGCCGAGTACCAAGAGCGCGTCATCGACGAAGGCCAAGAGCGCATCATCATCGAAGGCCAAGAGTAGCGCTTCGTCAAAGGGCGAGAGCTCTGCATCGTCGAAGGATGACGACGACTTTATGTAGTTTTTTTTATGAACTCTACATCTTAATGTATCTTATTTTATGTATGTTATTTTATGTATGTTATTTTATGAATCTTATTTTATGTATCTTATTTTATGGAAGCAACTTCAAATATATCGCGAACTTTTATTTCATGAAACTACATAGATGTCTTGTACGTACATCTGAAAGTTTGAAACTGACATAGAGAGATGCAATTGTTCGCACACATACATAGACGAATCACCCTATGCGACGACGACCAGCTGGCCTTGCCCGACGACCGGAGGGTGACAATCGATCAGGGGGTCTGTGTTCACGAAGACCACGACCGTACTGTCCCTCGTGTTCCTGTGTCTGCAACTGATGCATAGGTGGTGGAGTCTGAAATCCATATTGAGATGATGATTCTAAATTGTAGGTGAATGGTTGTGACTCAGAATTGATGTAAGATGGACCAATAACGTCCTGCCCGAAAAAATCATTTATCATTCCTGGGAGCGTGCATTGAGTATCATGGGTTTCTGTGAGTATTTCTTTCTGTACGCCACGCTGGGTATGTTCATCTCCCCATGATGGATCATTAATTTCCTGGTCCACGAAAAAATGTTTTTAAAATAAATTGTGTGTAGCAAAAAGATGTGTAAATAGAAGTTATGTAATTGCTTATTATAATTGTACATACCTGTCCGCTGTTGTAGCTTTGTGCTCCCTCGCTTGTCTCAGCCCAACGATTCTCCTCGGACATCCTAATCCCTCGTGTGGGCAGATATGGCTGAGATCCTTGAATGTGTGCGTCATATGCTGTATATGCATCCTGCTCCACGAAATGAGTTTGTTCGGGTGTCGATCCTACATCTGGAGCATTTACCTGTGATGTCTGCCCATGTATTGGTAGAGAAGAGTCATGTCGTGGAAGTGTCGGCATAGTATTACAACCCTCTGCCCACCGCATGGACGACGACGGCGCCCCACTCGGTCTAGCTGACCTCGGTTCCGGAATGTTGTACGCTGCAGTGACAACGTCGTTCTCTATACCGCATCTCGTAATCCTTGTGCTCACGAATTCGCTAATTTTTTTAAACCACGACCTGCGTTTAGGATCACTTCCCTCGGCTCGCATTCCTTCACTCGCCATCGCTTGTACTTGGGTGCAAATGTCAATCTGAAAAAAATCGTTGTTCGTTGGTTAAATTGTTCATGAAATGATGGACCTGAATAGCAAGATGTTGATTATTACCGCGGAGTCACGATAGTAAGCTGATGATGTGTCCATCCGTCTCTGCAACTGTTCCATATGCGTTGGATGTGTTGGCATCGTAGGTGGTTCGCTCGTCAGTCTAGTACGCGTGCTCATGCGATACCAATTATAGTACGCTTCTGTCGTAGTTGCATCATACGTTCTGCATAAATAAATTAACATTACTAAATTGACATCACATTCTGTATTTTATAAGCACATAATTAAATTAACATTAGTAAAATTACCGTTGCTGAGGCACTATATTTTGTAGAGCTTCATTATTCCACTGATTTATCCATTCAATGTTTTCTGCATTCCAGTCCACACCAGATCTGCCCATATTGCTCATCCTGTAATTATAGATAACAAAAAAAAAAATTCAAGAATAGTTGATGGAATATCTATTTAGCTAGGTCACATCTTACTTACTTATGAGTTTCTTCGTCGATACATCTTGAAACCGGTGGTGGAATATCTTGATATAGACCGAACTGTCTCATGACACGGTCAGGATTATACGGTTCCACAAACCATAGATAGAGTAAATTGCAGCAAGTCATCCAAAAGGCACTATCTCTCACGCATTCCACTGGCATGTGTTACGAACCAAATACCATATCAATGTGCGCCTCAGTCCACGGGTTCCATGTTATTAGTGAGTCGTTAAGAAGCTCAAACTGATCATGGTATATGGGGTAACAATTTTTTGCAATTTTAGTAGACCATTTTTTTTGACCCAACATCCACCGAGTGGACATAGTTACAACACCCTCACCATAGTTGTACGGGGTTGCGGGTTCTACTATCTGCGGTCGTCCTACAGGTAAGTATTCCCAGGACCACAACTGTAGAAACTAGTAGGAGACACAAAGTAATGGAGCTTTAGATGTGAATGCCGTTTTTTGAGTGGCATCACACAACCCTCGGTATGTGTGAGAAAGCAAAGCAGAACCAAAGCTATATGGTGGATTTTGGGGTAAAGGTTCGTCAACTATCTTTGCGGCAAAATAGATGAGACCAGGCAAAACTACATCCCCGTGAGAATTAGGAAACATCACACCGAAGAGCCACAACAAATATGCAAACAAGTGTCTCTTCGTTGTCTCAGGATCAGCATGGGTAGATAAAATTTCGAAGTTAATACGAAGCCAGCTGTGTGGGACACCTCGAGACGGACCAGAACGATCTGATATGGGCATTTCGAGCCTCAGACGGGCAGAGACATCTGCTGGCCAATTAGGAGAAACTCGTGGATGTACCACTGGCACACCTCTAATTGGTAAAGCTGTGATCATTGACACATCTTTTAGAGTAGGTGCAAGCTCTCCACATCGAAAGTGAAATGTGTGGGTCTCCGGTCTCCATCTATCAACGAGGGATGTCAAAAGGGATGGGTCGACAGTAAAACTACCTCGACGAGCTGCGATGTTCGCAAAATGTAGGAGCCCATAAGCCTCAAGGTGTTCAAGGAACCGATTCTCTATTGACCAGGGCGTCTTTACAGTTCGAAGCCGGAAGGTCTGAGGAGGATTTTCATGATTTGGATTTATGAAAAGCTGGCAACGGTGGTGGTTGTCGTGATAACCATTCAAAAGCTGGGGCATTTCAGCCATAACCTGCAATCACGATGAAAAAAATTAAATATTCCGAATATTACATCACGATTAAATTAAAATACATATTCCGAATATTACATCACGATTAAATTAAAATACATGTTCCGAATATTACATCACGATTAAATTAAAATACATGTTCCGAATATTACATCACGATTAAATTATGAATACATAGCATGATTACATATCACGCAGTGTTGTTGTTACGATACGGACAGTCCCTACGCGGGTGACCAGCACACCTACATACGCGGCATCGCCTTGGTTCTCCCAACTGGCTGTGGTCCATGTCATTGCGATGACGCCTAGACTGACGCCGTCCCTTGCTGGTTCGCATCAATGCGGGATCTGGAACCCATGTGGTGCCTTCTGGCCATAATTGCTTGTAGTTCGTATCAATGCCCCATGCCCAAAACTCACCGTTCCAAGTGTTGTACAAATTGTGCATGTTGAAGTATGGTGATACGTACGGCTCGACACTAATTTGTTGATCTGCAGCTGCCCGCAATACGTGACTACAAGGATATCCCAGAAGCTTGGGCTTGTTGCAAGTGCACTCACACGATGTTGCGCCAAGCGTCACAGCTTGTTTTTTTGCTCCCCTGTGGTGACCCTTCACAAACATTGCTCGCACACTAACTTCCCATTTATTCCTAAGTGCATCTACCTGCCTGCACCCATGTCTTTGCGACTTCTTTGCTTTGTCATCAAGATGTCTTTGCATCTTCTCAGACCAGGTCTTGTTCAAATCAACTAGCGCCTTGGCAACGGTGACTCTATCTGCAAAGTATGACACAGTCTGGTTCCAAGTTTCATCAATTAGTGCTGTGATAGGTAGTGCCCTCACCCCTTTAAGAACACCATTGTACACCTCGGACATGTTGCTTGTCATTATACCGTATCTAGCGCCAGTGTCATGAGACTGCACCCACTTGTACAAATTGGGACAATTCTCATTAATCCACTGGCTCAAATTTATTGCTCTTCGACGACCCCTCCGGTCTTCTCTCGCCTGGAGGGATGCGCGCTCGATCTGACCATTGATACCTGCCCAGATAGCACTCATTTTTGCTGTAGTTTTCTGCATGCACATCCTCTTGAATAGCTTGAACCAATCTTTGTTTTTGAATTTCGAATAAAAATTAGCTGCCAAATGCCTCATGCACCACCTTGTCTCCAGATCGGGCCACCCCCAATCTGGATCTTGTGAAGCCTTAATTATCTCAAGCGCGCTTAATAGTCCGGTGTTGCGATCAGAGATGATGCAAACCCCTTCCCGGTCTTTGATGACACCCATCTTCAGGCAACACAGGAACCATAGCCAACTATGTTTGTTTTCGCTCTCCACTAGTGCATAGGCAATAGGAAGAAGTTGATTGTTTGCATCAGCTGCCATCGCCACTAAGAGTGTGCCCTTGTACTTTCCTGTGAGAAATGTACCATCAATTGATACAACCGGACGACAATGCTTGAATGCTTGTATAGTCTGGGCGAATGCCCGGAATAAGCGATCCAGGATTTGCTCGTCCGGGTTCAATGGATTTGGACGTTCTTTCCGGAAAACTTGAGTCCCCCTATTAGCAACTGAAATCTGATGCAGCATTCTAGGGGCAAAAGAGTACGCCTCCTCATAGGTTTCATACAACCTCTGAAATATCTTTTCCTTTGCATGACGAGCCTTGCTATAGCTGACGGGGAAACCAATCAGATCAGATGCAGTTGCACGCAAAGCCCTAATACTAATATTAAGACTTTGCTGCACAATGGTTTGCATCACCTGTGACACATATTCTGCAGTCACGTTGCGGTGCTCTGAAAGAGTGCCGGTTTGCTCACAACCATGTTGCTCTATTTTTGTGACATGCCATGGCTGACATGCCCCAGGCTTCTGGCGAGCAATAACTCTTCCGCGGCAACCCGCTTCGCGATGGATGCATATGAGCTTCAACTCCTTTTTATCAGACTGCTTCACTCTATGTTGCCTGTGTATAGCAATTGCATAGCTATGTATTGCTTGTTTAGCAGATTTCTTATCTGGGAAAATCTGTCCAACGGCCAGACTCCCCGCGTCTAGGCCAGCAACAGAGTGAAATTCATTGGTGATGCTCATAACCTGTAAAAACTCTGGGTTGATTGCTGCAGCGACCGCATTCTCAGGAGGAACAACTTCATCATCATCTGATTCCGAAGACGCAGAAGAATGACCATCATCGTCATCATCTAGCGCCTCTGGCAATCCCTCGACATGTTCGCTCATGTCAACGACCGCAGATCAATATCCCGTGTCATACACTTGATGGCCACCTGTTGGTTCCGTTGGGCCGGCGTCGGGGGCTACAGTTATGGCCATATGTTTGCCACCGCTTGGTTCTGATGGGCCGGCGTCGGGGGCTACAGTTGCGGCCAACTCGGCCTCACCGGCACCGCTACTGCACTCGGCGACATCACTGGCAGAAATGAACTCCACATAAACCATGGGTTGTCCATACATGGAGTTATTGGGATTGCTTGCAAAACCCATGTACGACGCCCATGCTCTTTCACCGGTAACCCGTCGCAAAACCCAACGATTTCCTCCCTCAACCACGAAAGCCTCCAGGGTCATTTTTTTTCCATTCATCGCTGAACCAAACACCGATCGGATGCACCTTCTAACTGCCGCATACTCTACATTAACCATGTCTTTCACTACAACCGTAGTCATCCCGCACCTAGACACATCCACACCAGAAGGACCCTCACGTACGATGTGCCCATAAAACACTAACAAATTTTCCATAGTACCTAACGAGCAGCCATATTTACATCGTTAGTCCATTAAAAATCATATTTTTAGATTTACATTGTAATAACAACATCCATTACTTATCTTTTTTACATATAACAATTTAACAACATCCATTACATCTACGCATAATAATTTATATTGTATCATTTATCGTCACACTACATCTATAAAATAAATAGAAGATGAATTACAATATGTCATTCATACCTCTGGTTGGCAAATTACATACTGCATATATATATATGCGGCAAAATACATACTGCATATATATATATATCACGAATCATATTTCTACGGGGTTGGTAAATTATCAAATAAACAAATATATTACACACGCGTCTTGCATGTAATAATACTAATGGAGCTAACATATTATTACATGTTTTTTACAAAAATGCTAGTTACATATGCATTTCTTCGGCTCCTTTCTAAATACCAGTTGCATGCAAACACGAACAAATCATCGGTAATATATGAACATAGTCGACCTATTATCACATGAACACAAATATGAACAAAGTCTCATACCTTGATCTTCAACTTAGTAGTTCATATCGCATGACAAAATAGTTCCACAAAAATGATAATACGCTCCCTAAGACAAAAGAAAACACATACTTAGAAACTAATCAAACAAAATAAAAACATCATGCATGCAAACACGACCAACAGAAATGGAAAGCTCTTACCTTGATCTATCTTTTCTTCAACTACAACGTCTTCAAAATAGTTCCACAAAAGTGATAATACGCTCTCTAAGACAAAAGAAAACACATACTTAGTAACTAATCAAACAAAATAAATACATCATGCATGCAAACACAACCAACAGATATGGAAAGCTCTTACCTTGATCTATCTTTTCTTCAACTACAACGTCTTCAAAATCTCACTTTAATCCGTCCTAAATCGCCACATAAACATTCATACGGAGTGAGAAAGAGAAGAGAGTGAGAAAGAGAAGAGAGTGAGAAAGAGGAGTGACACGGGAGGCAACGACAGGAGAAGAGAGTGAGAGAGGAGGCAGCGACGCGGTTCGCTTATAAAGGAGTAAATTTCGCACTGTTTCATCGGTGGAGAGCGGGAAAAAAATCCCACAGTTCTGCCCGGCCGCGCGGGAAAAATTCGAGCGGGAAAGGAGCCTCGGAATCAGCGCAATCAATCATCAACAGTGCCGGCGCGCGGAAAAAAGGGCACCTGGCCGCCTGCTCCCGAGGCGGCAGGGCCCACCCGGGCTTGTCCGTTACGGACAGAACGAATCGGGAACGGATCCCGCGCTGGCCACCAGGGGCGGTGGCGGCAGGCCCCACGGCCGCCTCCTGCGGTGGCGGCAGGTGTCACGTGCCGCCTGGCGCGCCTGCCGCCGCCCGGGGTGGGGGTCTTTTTAGCCGTTTGCACTCGCAGGTGGTCTTTTTTGACAATCCCACTCGACAGGGGGTCCTTTTGGACAAAAACTCGATGAGCGTTGGCAAGTCGCACAATAAGCAGGATTGCTGAGCAAGCTCGACTGCAACAAGAAAGTCAATTTGAGTGCTAACATCACGTATCGGTAGATCCTGAGCGAACTTTCGCGCCGTGATTCGCGTTACCGTTGGCCCACCTCGTTGTATTTTTTAAACATAAATACAAACGCAAACGCTCGTATATACACGCATACACTCATCCCTATAAACGCATACATGCACGTTCTATCCCTATAAGCATCTCGAAAGACTAAACCGGCATATCATCTTTAGATTTACGAAGTCACTGTAGGCGTCTCGTCGTCGACGGGAACGCCTCCTCCCACTGAAAGCGTATCGTCGAAAATCTCTACTATTAAAGGGGGATCTGCCGTCGTCGTGATGGTTCAATCAGGCTCGATCAACCCCTCCTCTCGCTACCTCCCACCTACCCCGTCCTGTTTTTTTTTTTCAATTACCCTCCGAAAACCAACCGCAACCCCGCGCACGAAGAAAAATCGCTCCACCCACACGCTCCTCACGTCGCGCCAGGAAAGGCATCGCCTCGCCTCGCCGGCCGATAGGGTTCCTGCACAACTGCCTCACCAGATCCCGCTCACCGGATGCGAGACGCCGACCTCGCCGCGAAACTCTGGCCCCTCTACGCTGCAGAGCTCCTTCCCCGCCTCTCACTCGCCCGACGCCGGGCACCGACATGACCCGCCTCTGCACCACAGCTCCTTCCCCGCCTCTCACTAGCCCGACGCGGGCACCGATATGACCCGCCTCTGCACCACAGCTCCTTCCCCGCCTCTCACTCGCCCGACGCCGGGCACCGACATGACCCGCCTCTGCACCACAGCTCCTTCCCCGCCTCTCACTCGCCCGACGTCTCCTACCACTGAAAACGTATCATCGAAAATTCTGAAATAAATCCAGGAATAATTCAAGCACCAGGATTTAAAACCTGGTGGGTTGTGGATATCACTATCCCTCTAGCCATCCAACATGTGGTTTTGCGCCCACCTTATTGTATACTGCATGTACAACGCAGCCCAGGATGTATTATATGAGTTTATTCCCTACACTTATCGCGGCGCACCTGACCCCACCGCCGTTTGTACCGCCAATAAACACGAGAGTAGTTATTGTGACTTCGTCTTACTTTCTTTTTCTTCTTCGGCTTCTCTTTTTCTTCCTTATGACTTCACCTCCTCCGCGGACAAGTCCATCCCATCGATTTGCCGTCATATTGAAGCTTGCAATTGGAGCGAGAAACTCACTAGGACACATTCCCCATATTGGTTCCTACATATTCTACGAAGATCTATATCGGTTGAACCTCGATGTCAAGGATTCAATCAATCCCCTATACAATTCCTTTTGTCCATCGGTACGTTACTTGCCAGAGATTCGATTGTAGGTATCTCCATACCTAGTTCAATCTCGTTACTGACGAGTCTCTTTACTCGTTCTGTAATACAAGATCATGTGACTAACTCCTTAGTCACATTGATTGCAAGGTTCTTGTGATGTTGTATTACCGAGTTGACCCTGAGATACCTCTCCGTCATACGGAGTGACAAATCTCAGTCTTGATCCATGTCAATCCAACAGACACCCTCAGAGAAACTTGTAGAGCACCTTTATAGTCATCGAGTTACGTTGTGATGTTTGATACACACAAGTTACTCCTGCAGTGTCAGTGAGTTGCACGGTTTCATGGTCATAGGAACAAATACTTAACATGCATAAAACGATAGCAATAAACTAACGCGATCATATGTTATGTTCATAGTTTTGGTCTTTCCCATCACATCATTCTCCTAATTATGTGACCTCGTTATCAAATGACAACTCGTGTCTATGGTCAGAAATCTTGACCATCTTTGATCAACGAGCTAGTCCATTAGAGGCTCAGTAAGAACAGTGTGTTGTCTATGTATCCACACATGTATTTGAGTTTCCAATCAATATAATTCTAACTTGAATAATGAACGATTATCATGAACAAGGAAATATAATAATACCCACTTTATTATTGCCTCTAGGGCATATTTCCAACACTAAGAACTGATGAGCTATCCCTTCTTGGTTGCAGTGATGGTTGAGGCACATACGTAGGATCTAATAACCTCTCTCCATATTGCATAAAAAGAATATCCTTGACTGATTTCCCATAACTTATTCTCTCCATGATTAGATTATTTCTTAACCCACAATGCTGACTGTTATGGAACATTACTCCACAAAAAAGACATATCCGTTCGATCTTGTCATAAAGCTGTGGTTGACTTATCAGGAAGAGTGAGATTGATTCTATCCATCAATGGCTGCATTACCTTGAGTTTTGTAGTGCCCATATGTACTCTGGTCTTGCAAATAACATGTTGTTCTGAAGTGGATGGAACTCCGAAGGAGTACCTACCGTGCAAATAATATCATGTAAAAGTTGTAGTGATCTTACTTCTCTGGGAATCCCATAAGCTCTAACAGTTACATAGATGTGCTCGAATTTGTAATCATCTCTTGTCTTGCTACCATCTTCCGGATCAACCCATTCCAAGAGTAGATTATCCGATCCCATTATCCAGGACTGACGGGTGAACACAAACCTCATATCTTCTCGAGAAACAAAATAAGCCATAAACAGGTGAGTTGAAACTTGAGTGATTGCATAAAAATGTTGCTTCCACACTTTAGCCATGGTTTGAGTGATAGTATGCTCTGAAATAGTCATCGGGGTTCCTCCTGTGCATGCTATTTTCATCAATAGCATGTATTTGTCCTGTATCTCCTGGCTCTGCTCTACTTGATTTGCTTGCAGATTGCAGACCCTAGGTGCTGATAAACTAATTGCCTGAAGATTAAGAGCCAGATCCGACACACCTTTTATCTCTCGCTGTCGTTGTTGATTGTAATCCCCTTCCTCTTTATCTTCTTCTTTTTGGACCAGCTGAAAACTATGCACATCCATCGTGAAGGGAAAGGGATAATCTCCTTCACTGCAGATCTCACCCTCCCCAACTCAGATTGAGAGATGGAAAAAAGGAATGGATGGCGGATGAGGGATGGGAAGGATCTATGTGTATGAGAGATTGGATCAAAATATTGTGAGATTAGAAGGAGCAGGATTAGGGATGTGCGAGAAAAATTAGGACGACATGGCGCTACTCTCCACTCAGGGAAGTCTCCGGAAGGTTATGTGTTCCCTCACAAGACTTTAAATTGCTACTCCCTCCGTTCCTAAATATAAGTCTTTAAAAAAAAATCATTAGTGAACTATATACGGATGTATATAGACATACTTTAAAGTGTAGATTCACTCATTTTGCTCCATATGTAGACTTCTATTGAAATATCTTAAAAGATTTATATTAGGAACGAAGGGAGTATTTTTTTTTCTAGAGTACTATAGGCTAAGAAACTCAAAAAAGATAAAACATCTAAGGAGAGCCTAACTTGGAACTTGTATTATGTGCGAAAATAAACATAAAACATCTAAGCACAGCCTAATGGTAATATTTTTCATTGCTTTCAAAAAAAATGGTAATATTTTTCAATCAATTTCTTTTGACGAAAAAAACCATAACACTAACTAATGAGCCGAAAAATCTATCAATGGTCGTTTTGGTTGCGAAAACCTGTTTTTTGGTTTCTGTGAAGTGGGTCAGGCTACCCCTTTGTTGTGATTTCCCCTACCCTTTATCAACCGGGTCATTCTAAAACCTTACCTTCTCTTATGGCGGGTGACAATTTTCCTCCTGTGTTGGTTATCCCGAAAAGGGATCGGGAGGCGGATGAGTGGCTATTGAAGAAGGAGAAGCAGGAGTCGGAGCGGCTGCAATCGGCGATAGAGGAGGGGGGGGGGGGTCAATCCTCTCGACACAAAGTACAACGAGTACGACCTCATATAGCGGGAATATATACTTTTTCAACCCCACACTCTACTCGACGAGGAGTGTAAGTCAATGTTTTCTCGCCATTTTTGACCCCGATGGTTGGCCCAACAACGCTGGTTTTGGAAAATTGGAAACCTTTCGTGTGGTTATGGGAAGATCGACTAGTTCTTTCCTTTTTTCTATGTATTTCTAATCTGTTTTCTTTTGGTTCAACTATTTCTTTCTCTCTTTTGTTCATTTTCGCTTTTCATTTTTTATTTTAAAATTCATGACCTTTTTTAATCCTCTCGGTTATAGTGTACAAACATCTTGTCACATGTCACAAATATTATATAGAAAATGTGCAAAAATAATTTCTATCTTAATTGATTTTTCTAATTATGTGAAAAATTATAAGTCATTTGAACATAATTTAAAATGGGACATTTTCCATATTTTATCAGTAATTTTTGACAAAATGCACAAATAGAACTTTATATCGCATGAACATAATTTTAAAATGTGTGAATATGTTTTAAATGTCATGAACTACTTACTGAATGGTACAAAATTTTCTAAATTATACGAACTATTGTTTACATTGTGATTCTTTCTAGAAATAAAATCATGAACATATTTTTAAATGTTTGCAATTGTTTTAATTGTCACGGCCATTTTATTGAGTGGTACGAACAATTTTGTAGAATCGCATGAACAAACTTTTACATGCCCATGAACATTTTTTAATGTGTTATGTACATTTCAAAAAATAAGTAAATTATTGTCTTGATATATACATTTAGAGGACTTCAAAATACAACAAAAGGAACATAAAAAATATAATATAAGATAGTGAAATTACTAGGGTGTGTATATAAACTAGACGATGCCCCGCACGTTGTTTCGAGAATATTTTACGTTGTATTTCGAAGATATTGATTTTATGAAAATAAGATTATCAGAGAAATAATATTAGAGCTGAAACAAAAAATATATATGGTTTATTGTGTTTGATTATTGTATTTTTGTAAATTATTTATTAAATATATCATGCATGTTTGCATGTTGAGGTGAACCTTTTCCTAGGACTCACTGAATGTTGGAGTGGGTCTTTTTCTAGTGCATGTTGGTTGATGAGGTGTCATGCTTGCATGTTAAAAGAAATAGATTAGTGGGGACTAGCTATTTAGATATAAAAGATAAATCACTGGAAAAAAACTGTTCAACTGAGCTAGGGTCACTAAGAGACTTCGAGCCTGGCCCGTACAAGGGGGGACGCCGGCTGGGGACCTCCTATTCGCCGCGCGTTGCGGCAAGGAGTCGCACCCGCATAGGGAAGGCGACTCCGACAGGGCCAGCCCATCTTCGGCTCGCCCCCAACTGGACCCGTCCAGCTTATTTTTTTGTTTAAAAAATCTATTAATTGTTTTTCTATATATTTCAAATTCCAAAACATTTTCTGGAATTACGGAACATTTTTCAAATATTGGAACATTTTGATAAAAATTCCAGAACATTTTTTTAAATTCTAAAACTTTTTCCCAAAATTTCGAATATTTTTTCAAATTCGGAAAAAATTCAAAATCCGGATGATGTTTTCTAATTCCGGATTTTTTTTCAAATTCTGGAACATTTTTTGAAATCCATAACATTTTTGAAACAGAAAAACAAAAGCGAAAAAACAGAAAAATCGGTTCAGTGAATCTTCAGAAAGTTTCCAAAACCAAAAAAACAGCTAAAAAAGTCTAGAAGGTTTTCAAAACCGGCATCCCCGCAACTATTAATGGACCGCCCCAGATCATCCAAGTCGCTAAAGTTTTCTGTGTGCGAAGCCATGGCTTTTTGCCGCAACGCGCGACAAATAGGGCCATGGCTTTTTGCCGCAACGCGCGACAAATAGGGTCTCCCGCTGGCGGTGCTCATCGTGACAGGCTCTATTCACAACATGCTAATTTCTTTTTTTCTTTTTTTGAAGGGACAAGATGCTAGTTTCTAGAAAACAAAATTAAAACATGCTCATAATTTTGGACATTAAAAAAGGGCCAAAACAGAAGAATGAAAATGCAAAAAGTGGAAGCCGGGATGGTGGGTTTGACGACTTTATTTCTTTTGCGAGAAGGATTTGACGACTTATCACGATCTTACCATCATGGCTATATTTGTAGTTTCCTTGTCGCTGCCGTACACGGAAGAACAATATATTCTGTACATAACTACCATGAGGATCGCAAACGTTGTAGAAAGAGAAAGAGAAGAACGTCTGGACAACACGTGTGTTTTTTTTCTCAAAATGAAATAAACACGTGCTAATACAGGCTTGGTTGAAGGGAAAACACGCTGTAATGACGCCCTGCTCCAGTTTACGATCGACGGGAACTCGGCGGGTTGATCCGTACCGTAGCCACCCACGAGCTCTCGAGCCAAGCTGCCGTGCACAATTCGCAGATGATGAAGAGGAGGAGGAGGAGATCCTTTGGCCTTTGCCACCCCGTACGTACGTAGCCAACTTGGTCGCTCTCGAATTTTCGGCCTGTGCGTACGTGCGTGCGGTCGCCTCCGGTGATGTGTTCTGGCCCTTCTGGGCAGGCCGCATCCGGCCTAGTCCGGTCCAGCCCGACGTCGACCGCTAGCCGCACCGACCGGCGAGCTGGACACTTGAGCAGCAGCAGCAGCAGCAGCACGCCGCTGACGTCTCGTGCGCTCGGCGTCGTCGATCGGCGCATCCTGGAGCTTACACGTACAACTCCTGGCGCATCCTGGGTCGATCGATCGATCTGTTTCCATCTTGTCGTATCAGACGTTCGGTTTGAAGCCCGGACAGGGGATACCTGCACTGCGTGACATGATAAGGCGGCAGCGCATACATCAGTCGCTACCATGGCTTCGGTTCGTGGCTGCCAATCAATCACCCATTCTAACGGAACATCGAGCGCACGCATGTTGTGGAAGCCAGAGTGAAAAGGAGATTTGCCCTTTTTCATAAATTAAGGAAGGAGGAGTTTGACAGGGTTTGCCCAAACTCCTCCTCCTACCACTCGCCCAACGCATCAAGGCGTGAAGCTCGTAACGTGCACGAATCAGCATTAGAGCATCTCCAACAGTTTGTATGTTCAGTCGTTGGTATAAGTATCCACATCATCAACCAACAGCACATCACACAAGCTCTTCAATAGAGTGTATGTTAACCATATGTAAAATAGCTAAGTGGGTCCATTAAATTTTGAAGAAATAACCATGTTTGCCTCAGAGCTTGTGCATGAACCGTTGCTTCAAGTTCATACAGTATGGTTTCATTCTCCTTTTATTATTATTATGTGTTATGTTATTAAAATCATCTATGTGGCAATTTTATCAATGACGATCATACGACCATCTCACCATTGGAGATGCCCTTAGTGGAGCCGGAGCGCATACACAATCAAAATCAGCATCTGACAGCTCGTCCGATCGATTGCTCGTGATACGGCCGAGACGCTACGAGACGTGATTCGCCAGTACAGTTACGCTTGCTGACGGCAGATAACAACCACCTGAAACAAGAAAGATTCGACCAGCCCCGCCACGAACACGGGAACCGCAGCGAGGCGCCGACGAGCCGGGCAAGACGGCCGGCGCGGATCGGGAAACGCCCCCCCGTTCCGGGCGGTGGCGCGACGGGCCGCCCCGGCGAGAGCGGTCGCGTCCTGCCCGGTTCAGCCAGCAATAATGCCGACCGGCCACTTGCACCCGCCAATGATGAGCGACCGCAACTGCGACAGGGACCAACTCCAGGTCACGTCCCGGGGAGGCGCCACCCGCGGCGCGCGCCCCGTTCACGCTCCCTGGCAGCCGGGCGCGCCCGGACGCCGACGGTCACCGCGGCGGCAGGATGCCATGACCCGACTCGGGGAGAAATTTCAGCGCGGGGCACGTCATGCCGTGCGCGGGAAAATACAAAATTGCTCGATCGTGTTTGACCGTTGAGCATGTCGACATGTCTGGCCTGGATAAGAGCGTGCCCGTCGCCGTCAGCGTCGGGGACTCGGGCGGCCGAGCGCCGGCAGGTGGCCACGTCGGAGCACCAACCGCGGCCAGCTCTTGGGCTGCTCATGAGCTGGTTCAGCAGAGGGCACGATCGTACGTGGCACGGACCGGGGGCGCACGTCAGCGTCCCCCCGGCAGGGGTCTTATCCGGTTCTCGCGGCGGCGATCGTGCCTATCTGGACGCCATATCGATCGACAGCGTTACATGGGTCGTCAAATCATTGCTGGTACGTACAATCTTTTAAAAACCAGTGGTGCTTCTATATTTTTTGAAAGATCACTACGATCTTCTTGAAGTTTTTTACTGGTGTGGGGTTTCGATTTGAGGATAGCCATGAGAATGGTCAAATTAGTTTGAGTATATCACTGCATGTATCTGACGTGGCAGCCTCATACGACTTGTCAGAGTCGAAGCCTGGCCATTTTCGAAAGCCGAAACTGTAAATCGTGAGTCGAAAGTCGAAACACGCGTGCCCAGTTTCAGTTCCCCGCACCTATAAAAACAGCCAAACTTTTCGGACACCACGCCTCAAGAAGCAACCAAGAACGCGCGCGGCTGGCTGGCTGAGTGCAGATCATCGACGGCGGAACGAAAGCGGCGCACAACGATCTCTTCGGTTCGACCGGCCATGGACCCGCGGTGCAGCGGCCACTGGGAGAGCTCGTCGGAGGACGTCACGAGGTCGCTGCTGCCCCTGCACGACATCACGGCGGACGGCGGCGCCCGCCGCTCCTCCTGCTCGCCGCTCGTCGCGTCGCTGCTCGCCAACAGGTACCTGCCGATCGCGGCCGGCCCGCTGGCCGCCGTGCTGATCTGCGCGCTCGTCGACCTTGGCCCCGGGCACGCCGCGGCGCGCAACATGCTCGGCGTGCTGGCGTGGGTGTTCATCTGGTGGATCACCGACGCCGTGCCGCTCGCCGTCGCGTCCATGGCGCCGCTGTTCCTCTTCCCGGTCTTCGGCGTCTCCTCCGCCGACGCCGTCGCCAAGGCCTACATGGACGACGTCATCTCCCTCGTCCTCGGCAGCTTCATCCTCGCCCTCGCCATCGAGCACTACAACATCCACCGCCGCCTGGCGCTCAACGTACGTGCATGCCCGCGCCGCGCGCGCGTCCTCCTAGCTAGCTAATACTACAGCGCAATCGATTCTTCCGGCGCCGGTGATCAGCGTACTAACATTGTGCGGCGCGCGCGCAGATCACGTCGCTGTTCTGCGGGGACCCGGTGAAGCCGGCGCTGCTGCTGCTGGGCATCTGCGGCACCACCATGTTCATCAGCATGTGGATCCACAACACGCCGTGCACCGTCATGATGATGCCGGTGGCCACGGGGATCCTGCAGAGGTTCCCCGGCGACGCGGCCGCCGGCGCCGACGCCCGCGAGTTCAGGCGGTTCTCCAAGGCCGTGGTGCTCGGCGTCGTGTACGCGTCGGCGATTGGCGGGATGGCCACGCTCACCGGCACGGGCGCCAACATCATCCTGGTTGGGATGTGGTCCACCTACTTCCCGGAGGAAGAGCCCATCACCTTCAGCTCCTGGATGTCCTTGGGGCTCCCCATGTCGCTCGTGCTCTTCGCGGCGCTCTGGGGCACGCTCTGCCTCATGTACTGCTCCAAGAACACAGGGAGGGCGCTCTCCGCTTACCTTGACCGCACCCATCTCAGAAGGGAGCTCAGCTTGCTTGGTACGTTATCTTTCTTGTGATCTGCACTTGAGGAAAACGACTGCTGTAGTATTCATCCATGTTCTCGTGATCTGGCCAGTTTGAATTTTTAACCAACTCCTGGTCAAATATTTCGTGGAGTAAACTGAATGAACCACAACCGTTGAAATCCTAGCGTTTGGTTATCTGATGGGGATCTCCGTTTTTTATTTGCGCCAGGTCCAATGGCTTTTGCAGAGAAGATGGTTCTTGCCGTTTTCGGGGTAAGTTTGCACATTTCAAATCAGTAAAATGTAACAGCCATTTTTTCCCCTGAACCTAGAAGCAGAGTGTTACTGCAGCAACAGAACTGAATGGATCAATGGCTGATTCATGCAGGGCCTGATCGTCCTGTGGATGACGAGGAGCCTGACGGACGACATCCCCGGGTGGTCGGTCCTCTTCCACGGCAATGTCGGGGATGGGACAGTCACTGTAAGTATGCTCCACAAGTTCAATCATTCATCTCTCAGGGACAATCTGCCACACGAGCTCACGGGACACCATCTCGGTCGCAATGCAGATCATGATGGCGACGCTGCTCTTCATAATCCCGAGCGGCAAGAGCGACGGCGAGAAGCTCATGGACTGGGGCAAGTGCCGGAAGCTGCAGTGGCACATCGTCCTGCTCCTCGGCGCCGGCTTCGCCATCGCCGACGGGTTCAAGGCGAGCGGCCTGACGGACATCCTCGCCGGGTGGCTGGGCTTCCTGCGGGGCGCGCCGGCGCTGGCCGTCGCGCCCGTGGCGTGCGCCTTCAGCGGCCTCCTCACGGAGTTCACCTCCGACGACGCCACCACCACGCTCGTGCTGCCGCTGCTGGCGGAGCTGGGCAGGACCATCGGCGTGCACCCACTGCTGCTCATGGTCCCCGGCGCCGTTGGCGCGCAGCTCTCCTACCTGCTGCCCACCGGGTCGCCCGGCAACTCCGTGGGGTTCAGCACCGGCTACATCACCATCAAGGACATGGTGGTCACCGGCATGCCCATCAAGATCGTCGGCGTTGTCGCTCTCACGGTCCTGCTGCCAACGCTAGGTAAGTTTACCTGCTTGCAACTCCTTTCAGACACTGGAAGAAGACAATCTGCAGAGCTAGTACTCTCGCTCTGGTGCTGAATCATGTTCTTCTCTTGATTTGATGCAGGTGTTGCGGTTTTTGGCATGGATCAGACGGTATAGGGTATAGGAACGTACTGAAAATTCAATTGGAATTTTCAACATCTCAATCGCTAGGCTGTAGGCTAGTACGAGTAGCATCTACTAGGAGGTTATTCAGGTTGTTGTACAGTGTGTAGTCAGTGTCATTGCCCGATGAACGACATGGGGCCATATTCTTTTGTGTATCTACGAGACGGTATATGAATTTGTATCGAGAGGTTCGTTCTGAATATACCGAAGTTTGCAACTTCTTCATCCAGTTTCATCTGATATTGCACATTTTCTGAATCATAAGGCTGAGTTGGAATCTAGATCACCGCCAGACTGTACAATTGCCTTGTCTATAGGCAGCTTGATGATGATGATGATGATGATAATGGACACATCAAGATCTCACAGATCGTATGATTGCCACTCTATCAACAACTGCGTGGTCAGTAGCAAATAGCAGAATGTCATAAGCAATGCCTTTATTACTCCGGTGATGATGGACAGGAACATTCGACACGATATCCTGCATTAAGAGCAAACCCAACCGGGCGGACCCGCACTTTTTTCGTCTTTTGTCCATTTAATCGGCTCTTTGGTCCTTAATTATAAATAAATTGGTCGTGCACCCAACGCGACGATTCATTTTTCGCCCGTGCATAAACAGCTTAATGCTAAAAGGGATCGCGGCCACACTGTCACGTCAACTAACATGCCAGCGTTAAGAGTTCCTGTCCGCTATATGCCAGCGATCGGCATACATATGCGAGTCTACAAAAAAATACACAGTTTTCAAGTTGAGCACATCTGCCAGCAGGCCAACACACATGCCAACACACAAAATGAGAATGTAGTTCGGCCACGCCATCTCAGTCGTGGTCATGCCCGCACACCGCAACATGGTTCACTCGTCTTCGAGGCTGAACATGTCGGCCTGCATCTTCTCGATCCAAAACAGCCTCCTCGGAGAGACCGTGTTCAAGTTCACCTTCATGATCTCGACCCCCTTCATCATGCAAGCAAGCCGGACTTCTTTTGCTTTGGTGGCTGCTTTTGTGGCCTCGATCTCTAGCTTATTCGCTTGCGTCACCGCCTCCAACGTGAGCTTCATGTTTTGTATCTTCATGAAGGCTCTAATTTGCTCCTCCTTGTCTTGCACACGCTTCTTCTCTCTTGAGTTTTTCTTGACGATCATGACTTACAAAGTAGCTTGCAAGGCAAGAGACGCCGCCTCGCGCTTGTCATCTTTCTTGGAGTTGGTCTTCGCCTGCGGCCGCAGCTTCTCGCCCCCACCTTGCTCTTCAACGACTTCCTTCCCTCCACGCGCCTTGATGGCAGTGTATTGCGCTTTGAACTTATCTTCTTCATTCATGATCATCGAATAATGAGTGAGGTTGAAAGACTTGCCCTCATAGTGGACCTAGAATGCTTTCAAAGCTTGGAAGATCTACACATGAGCAAGCATGTCAGCATACCAAAATAATCAAGGGACGGGACAATCAACATAAGCAAGCATGTCGGCATACCATGTCTTTCATGCCGATGTCGCTCACGGAACATGCCTGGATGCTCTCAAGAGTGGAACAAAACTTGTTGGACTCTTGTTGTATCATCCTCCAACGCTTCCGAGAGAGACCCACCCATGCTTGCTCTCCATTTTATATGGTTTTAACTTCTTTCGCTTGTGGAATGTGCGATGCACTCTCTGCCAAAATGCCGAAGCCTTTTGCTCGGAACCTATCTCGGGGTCTTGGCCAATGTCTCTCAAACATTCACAAACGAGTTTGTCCTCATCTTGTGTGTACGCTTTGGTCCGCTTGCTCTTCCGCTTCTTCTTTGCATTGGCTTGGGCGGGGAGCGGTTCCTCGAACAATGGCTCTCCCTCGATGTCCAGTTAATCATCCTATTCGTCTAGGCCATAATCTTCCGAGCTCGTGATCTAGTGTAAAAGAGCCGCCCATGCCGAGTTGGTCCTCCATGAGGGGGTCAGACATGCTTGCATTGTCATCACCAAAGGTGTACCCAATGCCATCGTGCCCAGGCATGAAGGGGTTCTGCCCATCTTGGCTTTGCGTCTCGTCGAGATCGAAGGAAGCGCCACCGCCATCACCTTCATAGATGGGACTCTCCATGAAGATGTGGTTGGCCTCGTCTTCCGTTGCCGGCATTTTGTTGAACAGGTTACGGGCATTCCCCATGGCATTGGTTGGGAGCTCGAGAGGCCGCTTGCGCGCACCCCCGGAGGACGATCCACCTCCCATAGGCACCACGTTGAGGTCGATGTCGTATGAATGATTCTGACAATAATACAAAGGGTATGAATCAGGGGCGGAATATTCTGGTCCATCACTTAATCCAAAGGATTGGATATGATGAGACCATCTAGATTTGCGGCTATAATGGTTGCTCGGGAGGGATCAATGAGACCGATTAGAATAACACATAATGCAAATGTTTTTTTTTGCTCCAAGACCTCATTGATGAGACGTCAGCATCCCGACGAGAGTAACTTATCTGCGACACTTTCTTTCTCATGAATGCTTCGGTAATTCTCGGCATTGCCCTAAGGAATATTTTCGACTTTTAGTCTTGGATTTAAGAAAGAAAGGCTTCTTCTATATGAAACGTGCCTATCTTATGTTGGTTATCATTAAGATGTCCGAGGAAGGCTGGATTTACTATGGCAATGGGTCTTTTAACACCGCATCTGAATCAAGAGACTGGAGGGAATTATGGAGTTTTCTGATACCTTCAAAGCTTAGATTGTTTCTTTGACACCTAGATCAACACCTACTAGTGAGTTTTGATGTTCTTGGGCACATGAATATATCGGATGCCTCCAATTGTATGTTTTTTGGGCGCCCAAACTGATGGCGTCATGCCCTCCTTGAATACTCCATGTCAAAATATATTTGAGGCCATGCCAAGGAAGAGATGGTCAAGTTTATGGTCAAGACGACGAAGTCACATGCAAATCAATGGTTGTTCACTATGCAAAATACGTCATCGCGTGCACACTTTATGCAAATGGTTATCATCCCTTGGGCCCATCTGGTATGCTCGTTGGAAAACTTTCCATGAATATGACTTCCAATCTCCCATATCTGCTCACATGTTAATTAGAAACTTCATATTGGAACTGGAAGTAATTGGAAAGAACAAGCCACATAAAGTTGTGATAGAGAGGCAAAATCCAACGCCTGAAGTAGACCTCTGCTAGGTATTGTCAAGTTTAACATAGACCGAGCTGTATCAAGACAGGTCCATAGGGGAACCGAGGCGGTTGTTTGTCGTGATGTATGTCCAAATCCTATGATCACCAGCAGTCACCAATGCCATCATATCAAATGCTACCACTCTTGAAGCACTTGTGTGCCGAGAAGCACCTGCATTCATAGAGGTACTAGATTCGGTTGCCGATCTCCTCATTAGGTGCATGCTCATTTCTTCGGAGTGTCAAACAACAATTAAATATTAGGTGGGTGCCATGGTGATATCATCAACGAAATTAAAGCCCTTGTTTAGGATTTTGAAGTTTGTAATTCCATTCATGAAAGTAGAAATAGAAATTTTATAGCAGATAGCTTAGCTAAGTTCTCCCTTTTCCTAGATATGGGCAGGCATGTTTGGCTATTGCAATTGCAACTCATGACATTGTAACAATACCTATGAACTTCGTTGATCAATAAAGCAACTTCATTTCCCTAAGGCTAAAAGAGATAAATTATTTTTCATATTTTTTATTTTCTATTTCTTATTCCGTTTGCCTCTTATGTTCACTTTTTATTTATTTATTTACATATCCCGACCGGTTTTTATTTCTGGCTAGTATTATTTAATTTTTATATTGTTCTTGAGTTTTAAAAAATGTATGCCAATTTCAAAGGGTTCACATATTTGTTAAAATGTACCCAAAATTAGAATTGTTGGTGAATCTAAGAAATGTTCAAGAATATAACATATTTGTTTGGATTTTGTAAAAATATTTCCAAATTTGAATTTTTCATGGAATTGAAAAATATTAATGAATTTAATATTTTCATAGATTTGAGAAATGTTCATGAATTTAATTTCGTTTTGAATTTTTAACAATGATTACGATTTTGAATTTTTTTCATGAATTTGAATAATGTACTTTCATTTAAAAAATATTTACGAATTTGAACATATGTTCACAAAATTGAAGAATGTTTGTGAATTAAAAAATATTCACCAATTTGTAAAAAGGTCCACTAATTGAAAAATGTTCTTGAATTTCAAAATATATTTTACACAATGAATAAATTCACAAATTTGGAAAATGATAGCAAACTAAACAATGTTTGTGATGCCACCATTTGATCTCGTCTCAAAACTAAATCTGTCAGAAAAGGCAAGTCGTCATTTAAAACTTCCACAGTTTGATCTCGCTTAGAACTAAAACTAGGGTTCGTTTGCCATCCCTCTCCCAGCGAACATCAATCAGATAAGATTTTTATTGGTTAATGGGTCTAGTAGAAATCATCATAGCAGGAGTTCGAATCTCCCCATCCCATCAATATGTTTTGAAGGTTCAAGATAAGTAAATGGAAGTTGTGCACCTTGTTGCGGAAACAATATAGAACCGTGCCTGAAATGTCAAATAGGGATTAGGCGTCTAAGTCTTGCTAGTGGTGAAACTGTGTGGAACTGTGCCCGATGAAGCACTATCGTGGCCGGCATAGTAATTTCTATGTTGTTTGTTTCGTTCGTATGTTTGATTCGCTTATTTTTTTGGTTTTATCCTGTTTACATATTTTAAATTTACATATATATTTATAAATATATATTTCAAAAAATTACTTTAGATAAAAATACTACATATTGCATTTCTTATGAAATAAAAAATTGTTCACATAATTTTGAAAGTTGTTTGTACCATTAAAAAAATGGCTGTGTCCATTCAAATTGTCGCACTTTAAGAATATATTCAAAACATTATTAAATTTGCGAAAGTTAGTTCACATAATTCGTAAAAACTTGTCGTACCATAAAAACATTATTCATGTCATTTAAAAAATGTCTGCATATTTAAAAATATGTTCGGCACATTTAAAAATGTGCATGAAATAAACAAATATTAGTGGAATTTTTGAAAGTTGATAAATATGTATAAAACTGTTTGTCCATTTATAAAAATAGATTGATAAACACTTAAGAAATGTTTTGAATGTTTTACAATAATGTTCAGGATATTTCTTAAAAATCTTCAGTGTGTATTTAAAAGATGTTAAATGCGTATTTTAGAAATTTTCAACATGTATTCAGATAAATGTTTAACATGTATTGGAAATATATTTAACGGTTATCTAAAAGTGTTCCACTTATATTTACTTTTGTAACATGCATTTGTCAAAATGTTCAACATGTATTAAAAAGAATTCATTTTGTATTTTAAATATGTTTAACATGTATTAAATATGTCAATGTGAATTTTTAAAAAGGAAAAGAGCATTCTTATCGTTGATGGTGGATATATTTCAAGCACTAGACAAAATTTACCTAAAATCTAGGGCATGAGATGAATTAATTATCCTCATCGAGAAACTTAGACTACTAATAGAAAAGATTTGAAAATGATGATGTGGATCTTGTTTTTTTCGTTCTTTAGAGTTTTCTATATGCACAATTTCTTGATGATTGATGACAATTTCTTGACTTTTCATATGATGTCCTCAAACGAATGGACTCTGAGGCCACCGCTAGTGTTTGTCGTCTCTGTCTTCCTCGTAGTACCAACAATCACAAGGGAAATACACTTTGGTTCCTGGTTGTATATGCACCTCATATACATAATTTTTTAATAATTAAATAAAATGTCAAAATAGTTCAAAAATATTTTTGGAATAAAGTTGACTTTGTTTTGCACTAGTATCAAAAATTTCACGAAAAAACCCAACGTTGACTCCTGGGCAAAAAACACAAAGTTTATTTGCTATTATAGGTCACTATTCACAATATTTTGATCGAAAATTTGTCTTTCTTAAAAAGACGTCAACGTGTAATTTTCTTTTTGTGGATTTTTTCTTACAACTACAATGAAAGATCAAATTTGCTTTAAAAATATTTGTAGAATTTTTTGACATTTTGTTGAATTGCTTTTTTCTTTTCTTCATATAGGGTGTATATACACCCAAGAACCAAAGGGGAACCAATCGCAAGCGCTTTCACGACCGTCGCCCTATCTATCTCGGGCCACGTCGTCATGGCCTTGGCCTCCACCTCCTCCTCTTGCCGACTGGTGTAGCGCCCATGCCGCTACGAGCACAAGGTCAGCAAGGACATGCAAAAGAGCCACTTGCAACTAGGCAATGGAGAAGCGTGATTCAGAACCATGGTTCAGCCAAACGTATGCTCCACGCTTATGATTCAACATCCTTCTACATGTGGATTCGCGTCATGCATGTCAATTTCATCCAAAACTTTGTGTCATGCATTATTTAACTTGCAAACATCTTGTACTATGCATTTTTTAATCAACCATGCATAAATCCTCATGAACAGTGTGCAGAAACCAATGGTGTCGAGCGTAGGTTCGGCTGAACCATGGTTTTTGTAGGCAAAGTTTGTTAAGTGTCGCACATGGCGCCGCTCCGATTCAATGAGCCGATGCGAGCCTGACAAGGACGAAGAGTCGCACAACCCGCTCAATCCACCAACGCAGTAATCGAGGCAGGCAAGATACGGGTGGAACAGACGACACTCAAGTTGCAGCTTGTCGCTGCGGGGATACACTATCACATTCATAAGCCAGCAAGCCACAGATCCGTTGCGCTCTTGGACTAAGCATGTGGATGGTGATGGAGCGAGAGGGAATCGATCATCGATCGACCTACGTACCGTGCGCCCTCTTTGATTCACAGGATTTATAAAACCCGGAGTAGAAATAAACACACAAACAGAGTGTCATTCCAGTAGCATTAGCCATTTTTCGTACTTTTGTTCACACTTCATCAATTTTTCATGCCAGGGACAGAAATCGTCATGAAAGTGATAAAGATGATATCCTTCCAAATAGGATAAGAGAATTATTATTAGTCTCTATAATTGGAATAGTCTCTTGCTAGTAAGGGGCCTCTACAACAATGTGATCCTTGAATGCTAGTTTGAATATCCTCCCAACTGTAGTTAATCAGTGTCCTTTTATATATATTAATGGGTGTATCCCTCTCGAAAGAAAAATGCCAAGCATATGATGTTAAGTAGGTAGACCATATGCTTATTTTCAAGCTGGCCAACTCACTAAAAAAGAACTTTGGTAACTAACATACTTACATACATGACTAGTTATGTGCTTAGATTGGCTATGAAAAACACGTTTATGTCCTCATGTTCTAACACTCCCAGTGTTCTAAATAAAATTTGTGAACTCTCCCATCAGTATAATTTGACCGTTAATATTTTGTATGAACCTGTAACAAAAATGTAATTGCCTTAGATTGGTTGTCACTAAAAAAAAGGGAAATGCTTTTATGTAAAATGAAAAAAAAATCTATGTTTTCATCACGCAAAAACCATGGAAACAACTTAGCAACTGAGGTTTCTGTTGTACATTTTTTTATGCTTTTATGTTTGAACACAAAGCTTCTGCTTCATAGTAAATAATGTTCCACATACTTACGACCCAACACTATGACCGGAAGTCCAATTCTTAGTCTCTGGTATTTATAGGAAAATTTTATGGTGGTTTGGGACAAAACCAATAATAAAGTTACTATCCGGCAAATGTGAATACTATTTTATTTGTAAAAAGCCCATGAATTATCATTTCTAGAATACCAACACATGCACACAAATATAAAAAATCACTAGCACTTGCATGGAAAATATTAATTCATGTTCATCGTAATTTAGTTTTCCGCTTGTAACTTTTGGACATCTTTTTACAGATGTCTTGTGTTTATTCCCTTCAGCTCATATACTTTGATCTTGATACTTTCTCTAATTCAAAATATCGGCAAACATTTTTAGATTTGTTAAGGAACTACAAACATTTACAATACGAAAATGAAATTGCAGTATTTGTCATGACCTATATTTTAGTACATATTCACTTCTATTTGACACAACATATTTTCTTGTTATTTTGAAGATCATGAAAATGACTTAAAGTACCTATAACGCAATCGAAAGGGTTTCTATATTGCAAAACTATTTAAATATCAAGATATCTTCATGGGATCTATCACCCGCTGTATCGATACCACTTGTAGGTGGCCCAATGGTGTCGCGGTTCTGACTGGAAACAAGTGTGTACTGCACTATTTCCGGGATCAATAAACTGTGCCAGATTTATTCACTTGGCATACAAAGTTTGATAAGCCGTTGAGGCCGAATGATTATCCAAATGCAGGTTGAGTCTCTTACGAGAAAAATAATGCTAACATCTGATGCATGCAATATAGATGATGGAAGCTGGTTATTGTACATGTTGCAAAGGTCCCAACTATGGATAGTTTGGTGCACCATATTGACAACAAGATAAGTCCACGGAATAGAACATTGCACCCCAACAAACAGACTATCAATATAGCCTCCAAGCCAATGAAAACACAAACCCAATATATTGTTGAAATTAGAGATGGGCCTTAGGCCCATAAGACAAATTTCAGAAAAATCTCCAAGGGCCCATGTAGGTGGTGGCATGACAAGGTGGTGGGAAGTTTAGTCCCACCCCGCTAGTGGAGGAGAATTTGGACCCCTTTATAAGGGTCTCTCTTCCACATGCTATTGGAGAGTGAGAAGAGAAGGTGCCCTCACGCACTCCTCCTCCGCCGCCCGCCTCGCCTCGTCGCGGGAATGAGTGAACGTGTTCTGAGTAGCCGGTGTCACTCCTACGGAAACTATCACAGTGCAATTTGCCGGGCAGACTCATCAGAGGAACTTCAATTCCCACAAGCCCAAGGGAAAGAATTCTGTCCAACACTTGTGGTTCAGAGGAACATTGGGCGAACAAATGCCCAAACAAGTACAAGAAGCCCAAGCCCGCGTAGGACTCCAAGTCTGCCAATATGATTGTGGGCAACAATGAAAGTGGTGCATCTGGGTACGGTAATTTACTTACTGTATTTACAGTTTGTCGATCTGAAGTTTACTTCGGGAAGGATCGTGCAGCATGTCCCCGCCATCAAGAAGAATCTCGTTAGTGGCTCCCTTCTGTGTAGAGAAGGGTTTAAGTTGGTATTCGAGTCTAATAAAGTAGTAGTTACGAAATCTGAAGTTTGGCATTCACGTCTTTGTCACATAAGTTTCGGTGTTATGTCGCGGCTAGCAAAACTGAATTTAATCCCAACTTTCACTTTAGCCAAAGGTTCTAAGTGCCATTCGTGTGTGCAAGCAAAGCAACATCGCAAGCCTCACAAGGCTGCAGAGGAGAGACACTTGGCACCATTAGAACTCATACATTCTAATCTTTGTGAGATGAATGGTGTGTTGACTAAAGGTGGAAAGAAATACTTCATGACATTGATAGATGATTCCACTAGATTTTGCTACGTGTATCTGTTAAATACTAAAGATGAGGCTCTACACTACTTTAAAATCTATAAGGCAGAAGTTGAGAATCAACTTGAAAAGAAAATTAAACGAGTCCGGTCTGATCGTGGTGGAGAGTACTTCTCAAACGAATTTGATTCATTTTGTGCGGAACACGGCATTATTCATGAGAGGACGCCTCCCTATTCACCCCAGTCAAACGGGGTTGCCGAGCGGAAAAACCGTACTCTAACTGATTTGGTTAACGCCATGTTAGATACATCGGGTTTATCCAAGGCATGGTGGGGGGGGCTATATTGACCGCATGTCATGTCCTGAATAAAGTTCGTACAAAAGATAATGAGGTCACTCCCTACGAGGAGTGGTCGAAGAGAAGGAAGACGCTCTCGTACTTACGTACTTGGGGCTGCTTGGCGAAAGTCAATGTACCGATCCCCAAGAAGCGTAAGCTTGGACCAAAGACTGTGGACTGCGTTAATTTGGGATACGCTAAGAATAGCGTAGGCTATAGATTTCTAGTAGTGAAATCTGAGGTACCTGACGTGAAGGTCGGTACAATAATGGAGTCGAGGGATGCTACATTCTTTGAGGATATATTTCCCATGAGAGATATGCAAAGCACTTCTAGACAGGAATCTGAGATAACTCCTGAGCCTGCCATTCCTATGGAATACTATGAACAAACACATGATGAAAATCCTGATGAGGATGACGAGGAAGCCCGTGGTAGGGGCAAGAGACAAAGGACTGCAAAGACCTTTGGTGATGATTTCTTCGTATACCTCGTGGATGATAATCCCACTTCTATTTCAGAAGCGTATGCTTCTCCAAATGCTGATTACTGGAAAGCTGCGGTCCGTAGCGATATGGATTCCATCATGGCTAACGGGACATGGGAAATCACGGATCGTCCCTATGGTTGCAAACCATTGGGATGCAAGTGGGTGTTGAAAAAGAAGCTTAGTCCCAATGGTACGATTGAAAAGGACAAGGCTAGGCTTGTGGCCAAGGGCTATGCCCAGAAGGAAGAAGAAGATTTCTTCGATACTTATTCACCTGTGGCTAGACTGACCACCATTCGAGTATTACTCTCATTGGCGGCCTCTCATGGTCTTCTCGTTCATCAAATGGATGTTAAGACGGCTTTCCTGAATGGAGAGCTAAATGAGGAAATCTATATGCAACAGCCAGATGGCTTTGTGATAGAAGGTCAGGAAGGAAAGGTGTGTAAGTTGCTGAAATCTTTATATGGTCTGAGACAAGCACCTAAGCAATGGCATGAGAAGTTTAATACAACTCTGACATCTGTTGGCTTCGTTGTTAATGAAGCTGACAAATGTGTATACTATCGCCATGGTGGGGGCGAAGGAGTTATATTGTGCTTGTATGTTGATGACATACTGATATTTGGAACCAACCTCAAAGTAATTGAGGAGGTTAAGTCTTTTCTGTCTCAAAACTTTGAGATGAAGGACCTTGGGGTGGCTGATGTTATCTTGAACATCAAGCTGTTGAGAGATGATGAGGGTGGGATTACACTTCTGCAATCCCACTATGTTGATAAGATTTTGAGTCGCTTTGGATATTCAGACTGCAAAATTTGTCAAACACCATATGATCCTAGTGTGCTTATTCGAAAGTTTAAAGGCACAACTATAGATCAATTGAGATTCTCTCAAATTATCGGTTCACTTATGTACCTAGCTAGCGCAACGAGGCCTGACATCGCGTTTGCTGTGAGCAAACTTAGCCGGTTTGTTGCAAACCCGGGCGATGTTCATTGGCGTGCTGTTGAAAGAATTATGCGCTACTTGAAAGGTACTGTCAACCACGGGCTTCACTATACGGGATTCCCATCGGTACTTGAAGGGTATAGTGATGCGAATTGGATCTCTGATGCTGATGAGATGAAGGCCACTACTGGGTATATGTTTACTCTTGGGGGTGGTGCTGTTTCCTGGAAGTCTTGCAAGCAAACGATCTTAACAAGATCGACAATGGAAGCAGAATTAACAGCATTAGACACATCTTGTGTCGAAGCAGAATTTCTTCGAGATCTTTTGATGGACTTACCTGTGGTTGAGAAGCCGGTTCCGACTATCCTTATGAACTGCGATAATCAAACAGTTATTGTTAAAGTGAAGAGTTCAAAGGACAATATGAAGTCCAACAAACATATAAGAATGAGATTGAAGTCTGTCAGACGTTTGAGAAACTCCGGAGTGATAGCATTGGATTACATCCAAACGGCTAAGAATCTGGCACATCCCTTTACTAAAGGGTTGTCACGTGTTGTGATAGACAGTGCATTGAGGGAGATGGGTATGAGACCCACATGAGTTTCCATGGTAGTAACCCAACCTATATGATCGGAGATCCCGTGAAGTAGGACCTGGGAAAACAAGCCAGTGGTGAACTGAGGAGAGTAACTTTACTAACCCACTCCGTTGGAGATGCAATACTCTCGGATACTGTATGGTAGGATGACTACTGTCTTAATGTGTTCTAAAGCTTATATGTAAGCAAGATGATGTCCTACAGAGCGATCTTTGAAGGAACACACCTATATGAGCTTGACTGCTGGTCACAGTCTATGAGATTTGGGTGATCTCTAGTAAACTCATGAATAGGCCAGGAGTGTGACTAATATGCTCCACCCGAGGGGTCACCTTCGGCAGCCTAGTACTAGTAAGACTTGTGGTGAAGCTCCTTTACGCCAAACTGACAATTCAAGGCATAGTCCATTGTTCAGTTGTAAAGGGGTGTAGCTACTTGCTCTAGGTGAAGCTCAACCTTAACAGGTCTTCACTGAAATGCTGGTATATTAAAACAGTGTTTGGAACGAGGGAACACGATTTGCCCTTGAGATCTGGTGGGGGATTGTTGAAATTAGAGATGGGCCTTAGGCCCATAAGACAAATTTCAGAAAAATCTCCATGGGCCCATGTAGGTGGTGGCATGACAAGGTGGTGGGAAGTTTAGTCCCACCCCGCTAGTGGAGGAGAAGTTGGACCCCTTTATAAGGGTCTCTCTTCCACATGCTATTGGAGAGTGAGAAGAGAAGGTGCCCTCGCGCACTCCTCCTCCGCCGCCGCGCTACGCCGCGGTTGCGGTTGCGGTTGCGGGAATGAGCCGAGCCGAGCTCATACCTACGCGCTTATTTTTGCCGGTCAGGAACGGAGAATACGTAACGGACAAGGCACGATCCGAGACGTCGGATCGTGCCTGTTACCGACTCGGACGTGGGTTTGGCCCACGTCTCTCCACCCAGCCGCCTTTATAAGCAGGCTATCGCCTACCCTAGCTGTCACGAGAATCAGATCACATCTGCCTCACGCGTTCGTTCCTTGACTACTGCTGCCGTCGGCGACTCCGTCCCGTTTACCGCGTACACGGTCGACGGGAGAGAAGGCCTCCGAAACCTCGCCTCTCCGGTTCCTGTACGGGAGAGGGGCGATTAGGTTTTTGGGGAGCGATCACGCGACTGCTCGCCTCCGTCCGTCTGCTTCGTCTACGTCCGCGTCGCCCTCGTCATCGCCATGTCTTCACCAAGCGAAGCTGACCGTCTCGTCCGCGAGAAGGCCGAAACCGAGAAGAAGGCGGCAGAGGATACTGCCGCCGCCGCCGCTGCTGCTACGGCCAACTGGCCGATCGAAGGGTATGATGTGTTTGTCTCTCTCCTGTTTCTGTCTTCACTAGTAGTATTGCCTATATGCGTAGATGTTTCTGCTATATGCGTAGTACTTGCTAGTATACTCCGTGATCAGTATGTCATGAACCTAGTCAATGCCATGTTAGTAATTATTTCATGGATTAATCTGCTCGGAAAATTGCCTATTTACTCAACATATATTTCATATAATTGTAGCCAAATACAGATATTGTCACTCGTCGGAGGAACATGGATACAAATAAGACGACATTTTGTTCTCAGCAATATATGGAGACATCGGACCAATACCCAACGTAGATGCAAGCACGGAAGATATACCAAAAATTACGGTGACAAAGCAACATGGACCAAACTGACTGTGAAGCACGCGTGGACGACGCAGACGTGACAAGGTAGTCGAGGCCTCACTTAATTAGGGTGGTGGTGGTCCGCTACGATGACGGGCGCTTGGGGATGGTGGGGGAAGCAGCTATCGTTGCACCTGCAGTCGTTCTTCAGCACACAATCGATGAAGCAGGCCTTCACATGGTCGCCAGTGCCGCCTGCTAGGATGCACTTTCCGGCGCAAGCGCAGTTCTTGGAGCAGATGCAGTCACCGGCAGCGGGAACCTCACTCGTCGTGTGGATGCAGGTTTGGTGCGGCACCGGCGGTAATGGGACGGCGTGAGCCACAGCGGCGAACAGGATGAGCAGCACTGCAACCATCTTCACTTGGCCAGTGGAAGCCATTGATCGTTGCTCTAGGGAGTACGTCTTATGCGTGTGTCATTATCGTGCGGCGACTTGCCAGCACTGTACGCTATCTTCGTCATGCATGCATGTATGTAATGATGTCATAGGTTTGTTATAAATGTTCGAAATTCAATTTTTTTATATGGAAACTTTATATGAAAAATCTAACTAACTGCGCCGCATCTTGTCATTATCGTGCGGCGACTTGCCAGCACTGTGCGCTATCTTCGTCATGCATGCATGCATGCAATGATGTCATAGGTTTGTTATAAATGTCCGGAATTCAATTTTTTTTTTATCTCTTCAACCGTTAATTCGACCGATGATCCATTTTTGTCGTTGACTTTGTTTCGATGAAATCTTCAAAACTAGAACTCATGTCGACATGTTTCGATAATATTTTTTTGCTCGTACTTACCACATTTATTACACTTACTTGTCTGTCAAAAAAAACTTAATCACCGTATTTTTGGAAATTGCTATAAATATGACATCTCGACATAATCAAACTGGCAAGCACAAACAACTTTTTTTAGGCGATTACGCGTAAAAATATGACAACTCAACATATTTAAAACCGGTGACCACAAGAAATCTTTTTTGGTCATCGTTTCTAAATATGACAACTCAATATAGTTAAACTAACAAGCACATAAAATAGTTTTCTGGCAAAGTTGTATGTAAATATGATATGTTGGCATATTTAAATTAGCAAACACGACTTATGACATGCTTTTATATCATGTACAATGAAAACTGCTACAAGGCTTTGTACGAAATAACATTAAAAAGTGACTATCAAGTTATTTTTCTCAGATAAGTAAGTGGTTAATAATATGGCAAGTGGGTCAAAAAATGGGGCAAGTATGAACAGAAAAAAGTAGTTGACGGAACATGTCGAGATGAGATCTAGTTTCGAAGAACTCGTCGCGAGAAAGTCAATGATGAAAGCGGATCATGGATTGAATTAATAGTTTTGTAGTTAAAACTTTTTGAATTTCAAACATTAAAGAAAATCTTGCGGGTGGCGTTGTATGATTTTTAGTCACCGGATATCTCATCCATGCGTCCGTACGCATCAGGCCCAGTAGGAAGATGGCCCAACGGACCTGGAATTGCAGGTTTTTAATGCACACTAATCAGTTACCAGCCGCCTAAGCATCCGCCGCACGAAAGAGCACATATGCGGCGTCGCTCTCTAGTCAATCCTAACTTTGTGTAACATAATTACTTCAGATCTAATTTAGCTTATACACTGATCCCGTGAGATTCACTTCACATTGCTATCAGTGTATATGTGTTCTTTTTTCCTTTTATATGCTAGAATTACCAACAACATAGCCAATTTTGTGTAAACATCTTGATTACTATAGTAAATAGGTGAGCTTTTTTCCTTTCTACAAAAATAAATGTTAAAAATGGTATAGCACGTTGATGTGTTTATGTGTATTGAATTTATCCAAGTATATACAAAAAAGGATGTATAAACATATTAAAAATTAAAAGTAGTAAAAACATATTAATGGAAATTTTGTGCAAAATATTTGGAGTGTTGAGCTACTTCTTTGCAAGCTCGTGTGAGGTCCGTTTTCACAGATTTTGCATATGATACTAATCATGCTATCCATATGTCTTTTGAAAAACGAAAATTTCAGTGTACCTTTTTACCTTCTTTTTTATGTAATTATTCAGTCGAAAAGTTCTCGTCCTCTCTAAGAAAGGCACTCAGTAGCATTAATGGCTCTCCCTCTCCCCATGTTGGCATCGCCGCCGGTCTGCCTCATCTCATGTGAGTTAGTGTCATGGAGACGTGATGAACCTGGGCCTTGCTGCCGGAGGGTTCATGCTCCGTTTTTATGTGTTTTTTTTCCAATTTGGATAGGTTATGCATGTGTCCCGTTTAGAAAGACGAGGCGGTGATGGCTTTCTAAAGATAGAATAAGGTTCTTCACATCTAGCCCTATTCCGACAGTGTACAACATCTCGAAAGACATGTGGAGGTGTGTCTCCCGGGGATTTCGTGGGATTTGGTCGGTATTTATCTTTAATGGATCTGTTTGGATCAGATATTTGTTTGTCTGTGTTCATGTGTTACTAGTTGGATCCTTTTGACCTACGCTTGTCTTCATGGGCGAGGTTGTCCCGATGTGCTAGTCCCTTGAGGCCTTAGCATACAAACTTACCGACTGTCTGCAAAGTTTGTCCAGCTTCGATATGGTAAGAGTAATAACAGTGGCATGCCTTCATCTCATTACAGTGATTGCAGTCCTTGCTAGGCGTGTCTAGATTTAGATGTAATTTTTATTACTTCTGACGTTCTTCGTACTGGCATAACAGTTGATGCATAGGTCGGAAGATCTTCCGGCAAAAAGCATGTGTTCCAAGACCGTCAAGAACGAGGATGAAAAAAGGGCCAGGATTTTTTTTTTTGGCTGTGCTTCTGTGCGTGATTCATCTTTGTGTCTATTCGGCTCGGTGGAGCTCATCCGCTGTCCTCGCCGGAGACGGATCATCCCATAGTTCTGAATTCTACGGGTCTGCCGGGTCTTCTGCAGATTAGCGGAGCCGAGCTATGGATGAGTATGCAAGGCCAGTTGCCGTCAGAGACCGGGTCGATTGCTCGAGTGGATAGTATTTGGATCTAGAAAATCTTGTTTACCAAGCTCTGGTTCATCGAACATGGCTGTCTCGTCGATGCCGATCGCAGCTGGCTAGCACAGGAGCCGTCGCCCTCGGATCGGAGGGGAGGAAGGAGGACGGGATCGATGGCGCTATGAATGGACGGCATCGGATCTTATATATCTCGTCTATCCCAGCCCTGCTCGTACTTAATTTTGTTCGTCTTGTCTGCCGATGGCACTGCAGACGCCATGTGCATATATAATTCACATGCGTGGGTCACGGCTGACCGCAACGTAACGCAGCGGAGCGGAACGCGTGGGGCAGGCCGGAGTATGATCGGAGCGTGGGCACTGCAGCGCACAGCTCGATCGGCTGGTCTGTAGTGTACGATCGCTTCGTCGCTCGTGCGTACTGATGGTGTGCCCACTGTGTCGGTCTACGCGGCTGCTCGTGCTGGGAGTGGCCGAGGAAGGTTTTTTTTTTTTTTTTTTTTTTTTTTTTTTTTTTTTGCGTTGAAATTTCAGAGCTTTACTGATGAAAGGTGTTCGCTGGGCAATCAGCCAAAAGGCTGCTCACCAAAAAACTAGGAGTTTCAGTAAGCCAGCTTTCAGTAGCGTTTCTAGTGCAAGCATACTTGGCACATAGATGCGCTGGACCGTTTCCTGCTCTTAATACATGTTGAATTACAAAAGAGGAAAAGGTAAGAGAAAGCTCTTTAATCTCAAATAAAATTGGAGCCACAACAGATCGTCCGTCCCGGCGATCATGCCAGAGATTAACCACCTCCTGGCAGTCTGTTTCCATCACCACATCAGGGAAGCCCCTTAGGCTAGCAAATATGACTCCTTCCCTTAGTGCAAGGGTTTCGGCAATGAGAGGATCAGTCACACCAGCATGAGGCTTGGCCCATGCACCTAGTAAGGAGCCTCTGGACCGCGCCACCCCACCAGCAGCGCATTGTTGGCGCAGGATATCAACCGCTGCATCAGTGTTAATTTTAACCTGGTTACCTTCAGGAGGGTGCCATCCATACCCCGGCAATGTCGCGGCTTGAGCTATTGGAATCTCCAGCAGAGCTAGAGCTTCCCTGGTATACTTAATGGACCGCACTGGATCGAAGCTCTCCCCATCATGAGTCCATCTGTTCCGAGAGCTCCAAATAGACCACATGATGGTGATGATCGTGGCCCGATCCTTGGGGCTGAACCTGGGATCAGTAAGGATGTCCTTGCACCAAGAGTCGGTGTGAAGCGTTGGAAGTTGAAAATCCAACAATGCATGTGCCTCGACCCAGAAAGTACGAGCATGAGAGCAATGTATGAGCGCATGCTCCAGATTTTCGTCAGCAAGCATACATAATTTGCACAAACTTGTATCTCTGATATGTCTGTATTTGAGGGTTGATTCATCTGGTAGTATGCCCCGCAAAACCCTCCACCAGAAAACACGGACCTTGGGCACTACCTTGAGGGCCCATAGCAACTTCCACAAGTGTGTTTGTGCCACTGAAGCATCTGTGACCTGCCCTTCCACTTGAGCTAACTGCTCTTTGTGTGTCATTAGAGCTCGGTACGCCGATTTCACTGTGTAGTTGCCAGACTTCTCATGCGCCCAGGCCAAAAAATCTGCACCCCCTCCCCTCCTAAGAGGGATGTTCAGAATTGCGGCTGCGTCCGCTGCAGCAAAGTTTGCCCTAACCAACTCCACTCTCCATGTTCCTGATTCCGTGTGAAGTAGCTCGCTGACATGCATGACTGTCGCTCCAGGAGGTTTAACGGTAGGGGTCATGGTCCTTGTAGAAGGAATCCATCTGTCATCCCAGACATTGATGGAAGAGCCATCGTCGATGCGGTGGATGAGACCAAGGTTTAGCGCCTCTCTACCAGCAACAATGGCACGCCAGGTAGCTGAGGCCGAATGTGGCACCGTTGCCCGAGTAAAGTCTGTATCCGGGTAGTACCTCCCCTTCCACACACGAGCACAAAGGGAGGAGGGGTTGGTGAGCAAGCGCCAACCATGCTTGCCCAACAGAGCTAGATTGAAGCAATGGTAGTCTCTGTTGAGGCATACTTTATGCCTAAGTAATTTTGGTGATTGATGACAGTACAGTACAGGACTAATCGTGTGTGTCAAGGTTTCACGTAACACTCGTCAACGGCACAAGACGACACGACTCCTCTCTTCTGGAACGGAAGCACGGCGCTCTCGAAGATTCTCTTTATTTGAGTCATAGGAAAGCCGTACTATTAAGAGGGGATCCGTAGTGGAAAGGTTAGGGTGGAATCTATCTTTTCACACGCACACCTTGCATTCTCCCTTTCCTTATCTTTTGGAGCGGCCCTCGCCTATTCATCTTGAGCATCTCTGCAAAATGGTCCCCAGAGGTAGTACCGCTGGAGGGTCAGCGGTAGTACCGCTGGTCTGCCAGCGGTAGTACCGCTGCAGCCAGCGGTAGTACCGCTGTCTGGCGGTAGTACCGCCCCTTGTCAGCGGTAGTACCGCTAGCCAGCGGTAGTACCGCCACCTGGTCAGCGGTAGTACCGCTCCAGGTGCCTTGTTCCACCTACCTAGCGGTAGTTCGTGGACGGACCCTTTTGCGAAGACTTTCCCGGCGGTAGTAGTGCTTATGCACTACCAAGGGGCCAGCGGTAGTACCGCTGGTGCCAGCGGTAGTACCGCTGCATCCAGCGGTAGTACCGCCAGGCAGCAGTAGTACCGCTCCTTCCCAGCGGTAGTACCGCTCCTTCCCAGCGGTAGTACCGCTGGATCTCGGGCAGAGAGTGGAAAAACGGTCTGAATTTTCCCCCCACTATATAAAGGGTTCTTCTAGCTGAGGAACCCCATCTCTTACCTCTCTAAGCTCCATTGTTGCTCCACAAGCTTAAAAGTGCCCGATCTCTCTCCCTAGCCAATCAAACTTGTTGATTATTTAGGGATTGGTTGAGAAGGCCTAGATTCACACTTCCACCAAGAGAAAAGTTGATTCCCCCACCTATCCCTTGCGGATCTTGTTACTCTTGGGTGTTTGAGCATCCTAGACGGTTGAGGTCACCTCGAAGCCATATTCCATTGTGGTGAAGCTTCGTGGTCTTGTTGGGAGCCTCCAAGCTTTGTGTGGAGTTGCCCCAACCTTGTTTGTAAAGGTTCGGTCGCCGCCTTCAAGGGCACCTATAGTGGAATCACGGTACCTTGCATCGTGCGAGGGCGTGAGGAGAATACGGTGGCCTTAGTGGCTTTTTGGGGAGCATTGTGCCTCCACACCGCTCTAACGGAGACGTACTTCCTGTCAAAGGGAAGGAACTTCGGTAACACATCCTCGTCTCCATCGGTTCCACTTGTGGTTATCTCTAACCTTTACTTTGTATTTGCTTTTACTTGTGACTATATCTTACTTGTCTTAATAGGTCTTGTTGGTAGCTTCTATAGGGGTCACCTCTTTGTCATATTATTTGTGAACCCGTATAGTGTTTACCTTAACTTGTTAAGATTAATTAAAAAGTGGTCGTTGTCTATTCACCCCCCCCTCTAGCCAACCATATCGATCCTTTCAATTGGTATCAGAGCCACGTCTCTTTATTAAGGGTTTAACCACCCGAAGAGTATGGAAGGCGGAGAGGAAGTTAACCGTGGGCAACCCGAGGACATGGACTTGACTTCGGTCACAAGGGACGACTTGAATACGGCTATGGCCGCCCTCAAGACGTCCTTGACGAGCGAAGTCAAAACCATGCTTAAAGAATTAATTGATGGTCTTAAAAGTTCACCCGAACCGGCTTTAGTGGTTAAACCCACCATTTCCGATTCGGAGGCCAACTCCTCTAAGGAAGCGGCTAAAGGTATGCAACCTGCTTCACCTCACGAAAAGGATGGAACTGGAACATATGCTTCGGTTCCACCTCCCATGACATATGGAGGACCCGTTCTCGCACCTCGTCTTAATCCTGTTGGTCCTCCTCCTAAACTTGTAAAAGGTGACTTTGCTAACTGGGTATTTTCTATTAAGTCTCATTTGAATCACAGCTCAACAAACTTGTGGAGAATTGTCGAGCAAGGATATTACCCCCATGACCCAAGCAACCTCACTCCAAGAGAAGATGCAGACAATCAATATAATCACTCTGCATTGTTTATTCTCCAGTCTGCTGTGCCACCTGAAGATCTTCCCCACTTACGTCCCTTCACATTGGCCAAGGATTGTTGGGAGCATATTATGGTGTTGTATAAGGGAAGCTCAAGTATTCAACGATCCAACTATAAAGTGATACTTGATCAGGCCGATGAGTTTGTGATGAAGGAAGAAGAGGACCCTCGTGATCTCTGTCGGAGGGTGACAACTATTGCTGTGGCACTAAAGGACCATGGGAGTAAGGATGTGGATGACACTTGGGTCAAGCGCAAGTTTCTCAAAGCCATCATGCCTTTCAATAAAGCCATGTCATCTGTCATTCGTCAGCGGCCAGACTTCCACTCCCTGTCTTCCAGTGAAGTGTTGGATGAGTTCATTGCAATGTCAATCATGAACGAAACAGCCGACAATGCACTTGCTCGTGTCCGATCAAAAACCACTTCACCCAAACTTGCGTTGAAAGCAAGAGCAATGCTTGAAGAAGAAGAAGAAGATGAGGAAGAGGAGAGCTGCCCGAAAGACACAAAGTATGCCTATCATGAGCACATGGCTCTTGCATCAAGGCAATTCTGGGGAAATAAAAGGAACTCAAGACCAACCTTCAACAAGAACGACTCGAGTGGATTCAAACCCAAACAACGAGTAAGGACATGTTATAACTGTGGCAACGTGAGTCACTTCGTGGCAGAATGCCCCTATGAGAAGAGAGAAGACAACGGAGGCAAGCTCATTCGCAAAGACAAAACCAAATCATTTACAATCAAGAACAACTTTGTGAAGAAACCTCACCCAAAAGGAATGGTGGCCCTGGAGGAGTATCCTTCTGATGATGATGATGATGATGATACAGTGGCAATGGCAACTGTTGCTATAGCCACTACCCCTTCCCAGAAGGTGTCTCTCTTCAACGCCCCCAACGAGAACCACATCACCAAGTGCCTCATGGCAAAAGGTACCAATCAGGTAACTCCTATCATTAAGACCAACATTGCTTCTGCTCCTTCATTGTTAAATTGTGTAGAAGATAGTGATGTTGGAGAACTTAATGAGCATGATCTTGATAAGTTTCTATGCACTATTAAGGGAGAAACCAAGAAGCATTTTGTTGCTCTCTTGGAACAACTGGGTGAGGCCACTGACCTCATTGAGTCTCATGAGGAGACCATCTCCGAGCTTCATGGACATAGCCGTGACTATGCCGATGAAATTGCCGAATTATCTAGTACTCTAGAAGAAGAGCGCACTCTTCGTTTGGCTCTTGAGGAGTCATATACCGATGACTGCACTAAAATGCAAAAGAAACTAGATCATGATGTTGTTCTTACTCGCATGCTTAAATCTGAAAAGTATGCTCTTGAGGTTGGCCGTGACAGACTCAAAGAAGAGTTTGACATACTTGACAAGGCCCACAAAGCCTTGAAAGGTGTTCATTTCGCTCTGAAAGAGTCTCATGATCAACTCCAAGCAAAGCTTACCAAGGAGATCTCTACTTGTCCTCCCTTTGTGTTAATTGATAATACTTGTGCAACTAACCCCTGTTGTGAGCATGTTCATCTTGTGGAGGAAAATGCCAAGTTAAAGGAAAAACTTGAGAAGGGCCTTGTGTCATGCAGACAAGGTGAGAAGAGTCTGAACGATCTCTTGAGCACTCAAAAGGGTGTTGTAGGAAAGGAAGGACTTGGACTTACCTCCAAGTCAAAAGGTAAAAGGAAGAACAAGAACAAACGATCTCTCACCCTCATGGACATCTTTGTCAAGGAGGGTGAGGGGACTCAGAAGGTGAACATGAACAAGGTGGACTATGGGAACCCCAAGAAGGGCAAAACCGCTCCTACTAACACAGCCGGCAAACTCAATTCCTCTTATGTGTTACGTTGTGCTAGTGATGGGCATGTTTATGCCAGATTTGTTGGTTCCTACGATGAAGATATTGAATGGGCTATCTGGGTTCCTAAGACCTTTGTCTCTAACATGAAAGGACCCATTAAAAAATGGGTACCTAAAACCAAGCCTTGATCTATTGCAGGAGTTTGCTTCCGGTGGGGTGTCATGGTTGCTCGATAGTGGAGCAACAAATCATATGACCGGAAGCAAGGACTTAGTGGTGGATGTGCATCCTTCTCCATCTATGCCCACCCATGTCCAATTCGCCGATGCATCCTCGCCAAAGGTATTGAGATTTGGTAAGGTGGTCGTCTCTCAAGATTTGTCTATTGAGAAGGTCATGCTTGTTGAGTCTCTTGCCTACAATTTACTTTCCGTTCGTCAACTTGCAATCATGGGTTTTTCCACATTCTTTAATATTGACACTGTGGTCCTCCTAAGGAGCAAGACTCTTAAAGTAGCCTATGTTGAACATGTCGAAAATGGTCTCTATGTGGTAAACTTTTCAAAGCGACCCACTAAGACTGCGACATGTTTAATGGCTAAAGTTGACGTGGACTGGCTTTGGCATCGCCGTTTAGCTCATGTCAATATGAGATCTTTGCAAAGTCTTCTGACAGGGGACCATGTTCGTGGACTAACAAATGTGAGCTTTGCTAAAGATCGTGTTTGCAGTGCTTGCATTGAAGGAAAGATTCATGAAACTGCTCATCGTCCAATGACTCTTATCTACACTAAGAGGCCATTGGAACTTCTCCACATGGATCTATTTGGTCCTCCAACATTTGATAGTCTTGGAGGCAGAAAATATTGCTTAGTCATTGTTGATGATTACTCAAGATATACCTGGGTATATTTCTTCAAAAGGAAGAGTGAAACTCAACAATCGGTCATCAACTTTGCTAATGAAGCGCAACGTCAACATGAAGCAAAGATCTTGATGATTAGGAGTGACAACGACACCGAGTTCAAGAACTACACCCTAGATGAGTTTCTAGGTGATGAGGGAATAAAGCACCAATATTCTGCACCATATACCCCTCAGCAAAACGGCATGACAGAAAGGAAGAACTAGACCTTGATAGACGCTGCAAGAACAATGATGGCAGAATTCAAATCTCCATACAACTTCTGGGCAGAGGCCATCAACACAGCATGTCATGCGTCCAATCGGCTCTACATCCGCAAAGGCTTAAACAAGACTCCGTATGAGATAACTGGAAACAAACCCAATCTCAAGTACTTCCGGGTATTCGGTTGTAAGTGTTTCATTCTTAAAAAGGGAGCTCGGTTAGCTAAATTTGATTCTAGAGTACATGAGGGTATCTTTGTTGGTTATGCTACAAACTCTCATGCTTACTGTGTCCTCAACAAGTCCACCGGACTAATTGAGGAGACGTGTAACGTAGAGTTTGACGAAAATAATGGCTCCCAAGTGGAGCAAAGTGGTCTTTGTGATATAGGTGATGAAATTCCTCCCAAAGCCATAAGAAGAATGGGGATTGGTCAAATACTCCCCATTGAGGAACCCCTTGTGGCCGAAGGAGAAGGACAATGCTCTACTCAAGTGGAGCCATCACCTCCACAAGCCCCACACGCTTCCGATGAACAAAGAGAAGACTCTCAACAAGTTGATCAAGCTCTCGGTCAAGATCAATTGCCTAACAATGGTGATATGCCCACTCAAGCACTACCCCAAGACCTTGAACCAGAACGAGATCAAGATCAAGAGCAACCACTAATACAAGATCAAACCAGTGAACTTGCTCAAGTCGAAGGACAAGATGATCAGGAGACTGTCTCACAATTCCCGTCTGGAGCTCCAACAACCGGCTCAAGACGCAAGGGCAAACAAGCGAAACAAGGCGACGCTCCTCCGTTATCTAATGAAGAACTCTTGGAGCGTCGAGCAGCCAAGAATGCGAACAAGCTGAGAGTCAAATCACACCTTATGAAGAATGTTCTTGGCAGTTTAAAAAGGGGAGTATCTACTCGTCAACAGCTTTGGAATTATTGTGAGCATCACGCGTTTGTCTCGTATTGTGAACCTCAACAGGTACAGGAAGCGCTCGATGATGAGGATTGGCTTATGGCCATGCACGAAGAACTTAACAACTTCGAGCGCAACCAAGTATGGGATTTAGTGCCTCGACCAATGAAGGAACATAATGTCATTGGGACCAAATGGATATTTAAGAACAAGCAAGATGCAAATGGAATTGTGATTCGAAACAAGGCAAGATTGGTGGCTCAAGGCTACTCCCAAGTCGAGGGTATCGACTACGGTGAAACCTTTGCCCCTGTTGCTCGTCTAGAATCTATTCGCATGTTACTTGCATTTGCTTCTCATCATAACTTCAAATTACAGCAAATGGATGTGAAAAGTGCATTTCTTAATGGTCCTTTGAATGAGTTGGTATATGTCAAACAACCCCCGGGATTCGAACATCCCAAGCTCCCCAATCATGTATACAAACTTAATAAGGCACTCTATGGCCTTAAACAAGCCCCACGCGCGTGGTATGAGTACCTTACTGAGCTGTTGCAAGATCGTGGGTTTGAAATTGGGAAGATTGATCCCACTCTTTTTACTAAGAGGGTTAAAGGGGACTTGTTCATATGCCAACTATATGTTGATGATATTATCTTTGGCTCTCCTAACATTTCATTCAATGAAGAATTTGCTGCACTAATGACTGAGAAGTTTGAGATGTCCATGATGGGAGAGTTGAAGTTTTTCCTCGGATTCGAGATTAGACAAGGTCTAGAAGGGACATTCATCAAACAAGCCAAACACACTCAAGACATGCTCAAGCGGTTCGAGCTCGAAGATGTCAAACCGGTCAAGTTTCCCATGCCAACCAGATGCAAGCTTGACAGTGATCCCAATGGTAAAGCAGTGGATCAAAAGGTATACCGTTCCATGATTGGATCCCTCCTTTACCTCTGTGCATCTAGACCGGATATTATGTTGAGTGTAGGGATATGTGCACGGTTTCAATCCGCACCAAAAGAAAGTCATTACATGGCTGTCAAACGAATCTTTCGATATTTGGCTCATACCCCAAACTTTGGTCTCTGGTATCCCAAAGGAGCAAACTTCAATCTAGTTGGCTATTCTGACTCAGATTGGGCTGGAGATTGTGTGGAGAGGAAGTCAACGTCTGGAGGATGCCAATTCCTTGGTCGCTCTTTGGTAAGTTGGTCTTCAAAGAAGCAGAACTGCGTCTCCTTGTCATCCACCGAGGCTGAGTATGTGGCGGCTGCAAGTTGTTGTGCTCAATTGCTATGGATGAGGCAAACTTTAAGGGATTATGGTGTCACTTGTGACAAAGTGCCTCTTCTATGTGACAATCAAAGCGCCATCAAGATTGCCCTCAACCCAGTGCAACATAGCAAAACCAAACATATTGATATTCGTCATCACTTCATCCGTGAACATATCAAGCTAGGTGATATTGAGGTTCACTTCATCCACACTGAAGAGCAACTTGCAGATATTTTCACCAAGCCACTAGATGAAGCAAGGTTCCGGGAGTTAAGGCATGAGCTAAATATCATTGATTCAAGTAATGTGGATTGAAACTAGGCATATTGCACCTCACTTCACATTCCATCTTGGTCTAGATGTAGGCATGGACATAGGGGAGTGTTGTTCTCTCAATGAACTCTCCCTCCCCCCATTATGCGTAAATCAATCTAGTCTTTCACTTTAGCCATTGTCAAATGGTACTTGTGCTTCAAAGACGAGCATTGGTCATGAACCCAAGGATAATTCTTCGCGGTGTCATACCATTATCTCAAACATAGGTGGCCTCGGCCACCGCCCCTCCATCCTCTCTTGCGTATAAAGGAGAGGATATGCAATGACAAGTCAGTACTTTTCTTGGAAGTCATCCCTTTTTACTCACTTGTCATATGCCCAAGTTTTCCCGCCTTCCCTAGCCGTGTTGAAACATGTACAACGGTACTACCGCCAGGGGTAGCGGTACTACCGCTAGGGGTAGCGGTACTACCGCCAGGATTCAAAATCTAACACGACCGACTGGGATATTTCTAGGGTTTCGAAGGGGAGCGGTACTACCGCCAGGATCCCAGCGGTACTACCGCTACACCCCAGCGGTACTACCGCCAGGTCAGCGGTACTACCGCTGCACCCCAGCGGTACTACCGCTGCCCGTACCCCTTGGGCTATATAAAGGGAGGGGGAGCCCGATTTTTCATCTGTTTCTTCTTCCTCGCGGCTCCTCCCTCCCCTAGCCCGAAAACCCCCCCGATTGGATCTCTCTTCGTGGAGCTCCTTCTCCCCGTTGGTGTGGAAGGGCTGCTTCACTTCTTCTTCCTCCTGCAAAGCCATGAATCCCGGTAAAAAAGGCTCCTCCCTTCTTCTTTTTGATTACTCGTGTTCTAGGGTTAGGAGCATTGGGGATTGGACTCATATTTTTGATCCTATGGCTAGTTCTTGGATGGCATGAAGGAAATATTTGAGGGGGGTATAGGTCCGATGTTTTGTTGTTGTGTTTGCTGCCATGACCTAGGACTCATTCGTCTTAGATCGATCACTTGAATTTTTGGATTAGATCTAAAACGTGCTCTCTCTTGCCTAGGCATGTTTGTATCTCTTAATGCTATGTGTTCCTCATGACCGTAGGGCTGAGGTGTACGTCTTAGTGTTCATATTCAGCCCATGCCCTCGAAAACGAGTATTATTTGTCAGATCTGAAAGTCAAACCCCCAGCGGTACTACCGCCAGGGGTAGCGGTACTACCGCTATGACCCCCAGCGGTACTACCGCTAGGGGTGGCGGTACTACCGCTAGGCCCCAGCGGTACTACCACCAGGGGTGGCGGTACTACCGCCCGAGCTTTCACAGTGTATTTTCTGCTTGTTTTTGCTTAGCAATGCGTGTTTACTTGTTTCGCGTTCTCAAGATTCATTGCCTTGACTCTTCTTGTCGCCTCTTTTTGCTTTGTGGTCTGTGTCACAGGTGGCTCTGCTCGCCGTTCGAACCCCCCACGGGAAACGCAATCCAAACAGTTTCGCAACCCAGAGGCGCCCGAGGGGTCTGCCACGTCTGGCCTGCCTCCCAAGAAGAAGTCCTTCAAGAAGGTCGCTCACAAGGATAAGAGGGTGAATGTCCGTACAATGTCCCCCAAGGACTTTCTGCAATTTTGCACCAAGAACCACTATCTCCAGGAGAGGGATGAGATTGATGGTGTTGACCATGTCTGGGTAAGGGACCATTGCAGTATCTATCAGGATGTTATTGCCAACTTCAAGAAGAACTTTGTCTCTGTCCAGTGGATTGATCTGACACATCTTCAGCGGAACACGGAGTACTTTGGTGATGCCCTCGCTTTGATTGACAAGCTAGGCATCAAAAACATCATCTCCTTCAAGACGGATTTTGATCCCACGGCAGTTGCTCAGTTTTATGTCACAGTTCATTTCTCCCATGATGAACAGCGCTCCATGATATGGATGACTGGGTCAAAGAAGATGACCGGTTCTTGGGCAGAGTTCATGCAGTTCCTTCACATTGACTTTCAGGGTGCTGACACTCCTCTTGGGCTGCGTCCTCATGCTCCAGCCCCCACCGATAGGGCCCTCGCAAAGGACAGACTGCAGTCACTGTATCTGAGGAAGGGGGTGCTTCCCAAGCACCTGGACATCATGCATCGCATCTTTCGCAACACCCTCTTCCCTTGGAGTGGTAACTTCGATGAGGTCCATGGCTACTTGGCTGAGATGCTGTTACTTTGTGAGGAGGCTATGTCTCAGGAGTCTGCTCCACTGGATATTGCAGATGTGATGTTCACAGAGCTCTGGAACTGCATCATCAACCGTAAGGTTCCTATCTACGGGCCTTACCTGTTCGCATACATCTGCCATAAGTGGCAACGGGCGTTTCCGGATGAGGTGCTCTACGCACAGTCTGATTACATTGTGCATGACCCAATCAGGCTGCGCGTCAAGGACAAGTGGGCCAACCCATCTTCATCTTCTGAGCACATGGACACTGATACAGAGACCGCTGCTGGCAAAGGACCTGCCCCTCAGCCCCGCTCGTCTGCCATGCCATCTTGGGCTATCAAACTGCAGGACAAGATGAAGACACTTTTCTGTATGCAGGCCAAGGGACAGTACCAGACACATGTGGCTCAAAAGCAGAGCCGCCAGAGGCATAAGCGTGTTCTCAGGACCTTGGATGTGGACATCTCCAGCGGCTCCGAGGACGACATCACTCAGGAGGCCACTGGGATGCAGGCTCAGGGGTACCAGTGGTCTGGCGATGAGGCAGCAGAGGAGGAGCAGACCGACCAGGAGGGGACAGATGAGTCTGGTGATCCTGAAGACGAGGAGTAGTTACCTGTGGCATTAGGTGTGCCCCTTTTTGGTGTCTTGTTCCAAAGGGGGAGAGAGTCTAGGATTTGCTTTCATTTCGAACTTTGCATTGCTTTGCTTTATCTCGTATGGTTTGCTTTGAACTTGGTTTGGTTCGTTTGCTATCTTGTGCGAGACATGATCTTTCTTACGTGAGATTAGATTTATTTCCATCATATGCTGTGAGTCATATGTCATATATCTCTATCTTTTTATTCTCATTTTATTATCTGTGCAAATCCGGTATTGTCATCAATCCACCAAAAAGGGGGAGATTGTTGAGGCATAGTTTATGCCTAAGTAATTTTGGTGATTGATGACAGTACAGTACAGGACTAATCGTGTGTGTCAAGGTTTCAGGTAACACTCGTCAACGGCACAAGACGACACGACTCCTCTCTTCTGGAACGGCAGCACGGCGCTCTCGAAGATTCTCTTTATTTGAGTCATAGGAAAGCCGTACTATTAAGAGGGGATCCGTAGTGGAAAGGTTAGGGTGGAATCTATCTTTTCACACGCACACCTTGCATTCTCCCTTTCCTTATCTTTTGGAGCGGCCCTCGCCTATTCATCTTGAGCATCTCTGCAAAATGGTCCCCAGCGGTAGTACCGCTGGACTGCCAGCGGTAGTACCGCTGCAGCCAGCGGTAGTACCGCTGTCTGGCGGTAGTACCGCCCCTTGTCAGCGGTAGTACCGCCACCTGGTCAGCGGTAGTATCGCTCCAGGTGCCTTGTTTCACCTACCTAGCGGTAGTTCGTGGACGTACCCTTTTGCGAAGACTTTCCCGGCGGTAGTAGTGCTTATGCACTACCAAGGGGCCAGCGGTAGTACCGCTGGTGCCAGCGGTAGTACCGCTGGAAGCCCCAGCGGTAGTACCGCTGCATCCAGCGGTAGTACCGCCAAGCAGCGGTAGTACCGCTCCTTCCCAGCGGTAGTACCGCTGGATCTCGGGCAGAGAGTGGAAAAACGGTCTGAATTTTCCCCCCACTATATAAAGGGTTCTTCTAGCTGAGGAACCCCATCTCTTACCTCTCTAAGCTCCATTGTTGCTCCACAAGCTTAAAAGTGCCCGATCTCTCTCCCTAGCCAATCAAACTTGTTGATTCTTTAGGGATTGGTCGAGAAGGCCTAGATCCACACTTCCACCAAGAGAAAAGTTGATTCCCCCACCTATCCCTTGCGGATCTTGTTACTCTTGGGTGTTTGAGCATCCTAGACGGTTGAGGTCACCTCGAAGCCATATTCCATTGTGGTGAAGCTTCATGGTCTTGTTGGGAGCCTCCAAGCTTTGTGTGGAGTTGCCCCAACCTTGTTTGTAAAGGTTCGGTCGCCGCCTTCAAGGGCACCTATAGTGGAATCACGGTACCTTGCATCGTGCGAGGGCGTGAGGAGAATACGGTGGCCTTAGTGGCTTTTTGGGGAGCATTGTGCCTCCACACCGCTCCAACGGAGACGTACTTCCTGTCAAAGGGAAGGAACTTCGGTAACACATCCTCGTCTCCATCGGTTCCACTTGTGGTTATCTCTAACCTTTACTTTGTATTTGCTTTTACTTGTGACTATATCTTACTTGTCTTAATAGGTCTTGTTGGTAGCTTCTATAGGGGTCACCTCTTTGTCATATTATTTGTGAACCCGTATAGTGTTTACCTTAACTTGTTAAGATTAATTAAAAAGTGGTCGTTGTCTATTCACCCCCCCCCTCTAGCCAACCATATCGATCCTTTCAGTCTCGAAATCCCATCCCCCCTTTGCATTTTGGTGTCGCCAGCTCCTTCCACGAGATCCAGTGTAAAGATCGTCGGTCAATGGAACTGCCCCACCAATACCTGGCCATGCTGGAAGTTAGATTTTTGCACACCTTCTTGGTAAGTAGAAAGCAGCTCATGCTGAACGTTGGGATGGCCTGGACTATCGATTTAAGAAGAACTTCCCGTCCTGCGCATGCAAACAACCTCTCAGACCAACCCCTCATCTTACTTCTCGATCGCTCACCAATATGATCAAATGTTCCGCTGGTGATTCGTCCCACTGCTGTAGGAAGTCCGAGGTACCGATCGCTAAAAGCTTCATTAGAAACCCCAACAACGGTTTCATAAACTGGTGCAGCTCATGGGGAGTATTAGGGCTGAAGTAGATGGCACTTTTATGGCGATTTACACACTGGCCCGAAGCTTCTCCATAAACCCGCAGGATTGAGTTGAGCCGCTCTGCACTTTGGGCATTGGCACTTATAAAAATCAGACTGTCATCTGCGAACAACAGATGACTTACCCAAGGAGCCCGAAAACGTGCCCGTACTCCTCTGTCAATGTATCCATAGTTCTTGATCAGGGAGGACAATCCTTCAGCACAAAGGAGGAATAGAAAGGGCGACATTGGGTCCCCTTGCCGAAAACCACGGGAAGGTGTGAAGTAAGGTTGTAGTTCCCCATTGATCCGTACCAAAAAACGTACTGAGGTAACACACTTCATGATCAGTCGAACTAGTGTCGTGCTGAACCCCAAACGAAGAAGAATTGCCTCCAAGTAAGACCATTCTACACGATCGTATGCTTTCATCATATCCAGCTTAATTGCACAGGAGTAATTTTTGCCTTTCTTCTTCCTGCGGATTGCATGAACACACTCGAAAGCAACTAACACATTATCCGTAATCAATCGGCCTGGCACAAATGCACTCTGCTCCTCGCTGATAATCTCATCAATACAAATTCTTAGCCGGTTCGTGATAACTTTGGAGGCCACCTTGTACAGGACTGAACAAAGGGAAATAGGCCGGAATTGGGAGATTTTTTGGGGGTGTCGTACCTTAGGTATAAGAGTGATTGAGGTGTCATTTAGACCCCGGGGTAGCTCTCCCCCATTCAAGAAACCAAGCACCGCCGTAGCGACCTGCCCGCTCAATAAATTCCAATGTTTCTGGAAGAATCCCGTAGTAAAACCATCTACTCCCGGGGCTTTCGATGGTGCCATCTGAAACAATGCTTCCCGGACTTCCTTTGCTTCATAGGGTTTATCTAGAAGCTCATTCATCTGAGGTGATACTTTGACTGGAACATGTCGCAGGATCTCACTCATGTCATGTCCACCTTGGGAAGTATATAGGTTTTGATAGAACGACAGAATCTCAGCTTTGTCTTCTTCACTATTTGCACAAACCGAGCCATCTGCCCTCTCAAGACCACTGATTTTATTCATCCGCTGTCGCTGTTTTGCCTATGCATGAAAATACCCAGTATTTCGGTCACCCTCCTTCAACCACCGAACTCTGGATCGCTGACGCATCCAAATTTCTTCCTGCTTCAGAGCCTCTCTAAGTTTTGCTGCAGTTCTTTTTTCCTCATCAGTGGGACCTCGCCCTATAGATCCTCGCCGCAGCTTCTCAAGCTTTCTCTGTAACTGGCGAACCGTCCTTGCCAAGTAGCCAAACTCTCTCGCCCCCCATGGTCGAGTGTTTTCTGTAACTCCCCTAGTGAATCCATGATACCTTGCAGGTCATCAGGCCGCTGTTGAGCTTGCCAAGTGGACGCAACGAGCTTCTCGTAATCCAGGTGTGTTTGCCACACATTCTCATAACGAAACTGTTTTGCTTGACGTGCCCCCTGGTCACTCCCGTGCATATTTATTTCCGCTATAAGGAAACAATGATCAGACTCCACATCACTGACATGGCGCACTCGAACATGAGCATACCGTTGTCGAAAAGAATCGTTTGCAAAAGCTCTATCCAACCGAGATTTCACGTTGGAAGAACCTTGCCGTCTATTATCCCATGTGAAGGGAATCCCGGTCCATCCCAGATCCTGGAATACCACCTCCTCTATGACGTCTGTGAAGGCCTCCATCTGTCGCTCTGGCCGACGTGCACGGCTAAAGTGTTCATCAGCATAGAGAGTCTCATTATAATCCTCCATGCTCAACCACGCCGAGTGTGGCATGGCGAACAGTGTCCGCAGCAGATTCCAACTCTGCATCCTATTGTCCACTCTCGGTGCACCATAGAACCCTGTGAATCGCCACTCAACTGAGCTTTGATCACTCAATCGCACCATAGTATCAATATGGTCGATACTGAAATTTCTCAAATCAAGGTGACATCCTTGGACCAGAACAGGCCAATGCCCCCACTTAGTCCATTGCTGTCAACCGCAAAGCATCCCGCAAACCCTAGCCGATGGCGTAGGTTTTCCACCCTTCGAGCCCTGATCTTGGTCTCCATTAGAAATAGCAGGGCAGGAGCTTCTTGCTTCACAATATTGCGAAGCTCTCGAACTGCCTCGGGGTTCCCAAGCCCCCGGCAGTTCCAGCTGATGCACCTCATTGAGACTGGCAGGGTTGCACCGCAGCCTCTGCCGAATTAGCCGGAGTAGGTTTCTTCTTCTTCGGTACCCTTTCCCCCTCCTGTTCCAACTCATGATCCACCTCATTTTCATCTCTGCTCATATCATGATCCTCCCCCTCTGCAGCAGCTGCGGCAGAACCATCCGTGATCAACAACTTCGTTTCAGTCACACGGCGATATGCCTGCTTAGGTACATCCTTCCTCTTATAGTTTGTGCGGTTCTTGACCGGAAAATTTACTTCAGCGTTGCCACCCCTCGTACTGGTAGTAGAATTCTTGGACTCCCTCTGGTTACTTGTTCCTGAATAGTGCTCCTTATTCGAGCTGTCACCAGACGCAGCCTTCTTCCAATCATCACTAGCCCTAAGTTTTGGCCCAAAAGGCAGATCGCCCTTAGCATCTCGAGGGCCTGGATTAGGGCAGTAGAGCTCTGAATGTCCGAGCCGGCCACAGGAGAAACAAAAGTGAGGTACATGCTCATACTGGATGTCATACATATCCACCTTCTTCCTCTTGGCCGAGTCGATCAATATCCACCGCCGAAGTGGTTTGTTTACTTCGATTGATACTCTAGCTCTCAGAAAGCCGCCCACATGATCAAACTGAAGTGCTGTCGCGTTCTTATCAATCTGCTGCGCTATTAACTTCCCCCATGCATCGTTACGTAGATTGTATGGGAGATTGGGGACACGAGCCCACAGACTGAGCAGACATCAAATTCATCTGGCCTCATGCAGTCATCAAATTCAGCGAGAACGACAATGTTTCTACTGACATGCCAGGGGGATCCCTCCCAGATCCTATCCCTGTCACGCTGTGACTCAAACTCTGCCACAAAAGTGTTTTCTCCCATAGATCGGAACTGTAGACCTCTAGGGTTACCCCAAGCTGGCTTAAGAGCACCTAGATAGTTTGGATGTGCAGGAGATTGCGATGGAGTATCCTTCCCGCCAGGAGCCACTTAGCCGGTTTATCATCTTCCCGGTCATCAATCACGAGCGGTGTTGCTTCCTCGTCTGTGATCGCCATCTTTCCCAGTGCCTCTTCCAGCTTAGCCCTCTCCGCTCGGGGGGAGGAGGGACCAGAGCTTTGCGGCGCGTCGCCTGAGTTGGGGTTGGAAGCCATCCCAGGGAAGTACTCGGGCGCCCCGCCGTCGGAGGATCGACGGGCGCCGTCAATGTCCACCGAAACCCTAATCGCCAGAGGGTTTTAGGTTTTCGTGGAAAACCTCATTGAGTCGCCGAGGAAGTTTCTCCGTCGTTGCGTGTGGGGGCGAACGTACGTACAGTGAAGATGTGTCGGGTGACTGAGGCTGATACTACATCCGTAATGCATAGTATCATGTGCTAGTATCATAGAACAGTTTATTTATTACCATGCATTAAACATAGTAGCACAACATTTAATATGATACGATATCATAATATGATACTCCTCAGAGTCGTGTTGGAGCGTCCGTCACTCTCAAACTCCTTAAAGGAGACCACATCTACCCCGCATCGAGTGACGCCCTCGCCCTTGAATTTAGGGGTTGAGAAGACGGGTTTTCTCACGTCCATCTCGTCTCCCTCGCCGCAGGCGCCACCACGGCGTCGATTCTCGTCGCCGGTGACTCCACGGGCTAGCGCGCGGGAGGGTTGACCGTGGGCAGCGTTCACGTGCTCCTTCGTAGCCGTGTACCGCAAGCCACGACAGAGTTGGGCATTCTCGGGCCTAGGCCCGAGTCGCGCGTCGGGCAGGGGGAGGCCTCGGCCACGCTACAGGAAGCCCCGCGTGCTACATGGAGCGGGGATAGGGTTTCGGAGATATCCCCACCCACTCCCGCAGCGTCGCCCATTCCAGATCTCGCCTCCCTTTTCAGCCACTTCTGGGGGAAAGCTAGGGTTTCTCCACCTAGGGTTCCACCTTCCTTCGGCTGGTGGGAGGGGAAGGTAGGAGGAGATAGCAGATCCTTCGCAGAGGTGATGGCGTCGCCACCACGGAATCCACCCATGGCAGGACGAGAGATGGGTGGCCGTGGATTCCGTGGTGATGGAGGTGGCAAGGGTCGTTTCGGGCGCGGCAGTGGCGGTGGTCGGGTCGGACATGGAGGAGGCCGTGGCCGTGGCGGAGGCGGAGGCGGCCGCAACATGGTGTGGACGCGCGAGGCCAAAGACGGCGGGCAAAACTTCTTCAACGTAGATCCACGACAAGGTGGTTTTGACAAGGCCAGATGGGAGGCGATGGCCATGGAAACGCAAGGAGGAGCCCGTGGGGAGAAGTGGGCGACAAGAGTGCCCAGGTCGCCGCGGGTGGATCTGCAAGAGGACGCCATCAGGAGATACGCCAGCAACAACTTCATCAACCTCCTGATCGTCGACATCCTACTCCCGGCAAGAGGAACGTCTCTCCACTAGTGGGAGGCGCTGAGGTTTGCGTTACTTGCAAGGATCCTGGACATCTACCATTGTGTTGTCCTCGTGCTATTTGCGATAGATGTGGGATTCATGGTCATCTAGCTCCTATTTGCAATATTGTGCTTTCGTGGGATTGTGTACCTCCCATGTGCGGGTTCCAGGCAGAGGGTAAAGGTTTCTTCTATATTCATGATCATAGCACACCTAGTCAGACCACTGATAGAAATAGATTCATTGTGATTTCTGTGGTTGAGGGACATGCATCTGGGAGGCAGCTAGAAGAATTTTTTAATGCTTACATCAACACTAATTGGAGGTGCTCGGCTAGATCAATTGGCCCTAATACTTTTGTGATGAGATTTCCTTCCCCTAGAGATGTGGACAAGGCATGCTTTGCTGAGAGCATGAATGTGAAGAGTTGTGGTGCTGTGATAAACCTTAGAAAATGGTCTGAATCTGTGGGGGCTAAAGGGGTTTTGAATGTTGCTTGGGTTAATGTGGGTAACATACCTTTAGACAAGAGACATGAGAGGAATATTGCTTATGTGGGATCTCTGGTGGGGATAACCTTGGAAATTGACAAAGCTAACATAATAGGCCTGAATCTGTTAGAATTAAACTGGGTTGCAGGGATGCTAAGGACATCCCTGCTTCAGCAGAAGGGGTACTGGGAGGACACTTTTATGATTTCTTCTTCTCTGTTGATAAAATTCTGGTTAAAAATCCTTCGAGAGAGAAAATTACAGTGCAGCAAGAAACTGAGGAAGGTAATACTGCTAAAAAGGCTCGGTTCAATACTGATGCATGTGTGGAAAGAAATATTGCATCCTCATCCAATATGGGGGAGTCTTCGGCTCCCCCAGGAACAGCTGGAGGTGGTTATGGAAAAAATGTGGTGATGAACCCTCTGGAAGAAAACATTGAGGAAGAGAAAAAACAAAATGAGAGTGAGGAGATGTTATCTGAGGAGGAAAGTGAAGAAGTGGGTAATGAGTTACTTATTGATACCATGGTGGAAGAGGCTGAAAAGAATCAAAAAATGGGGAGGAGGGAAATGTGGATCTGATATGGTATCCTATGATGAAATAATAGTGAATTCTATGTAGATTGTTCCCAGTTCTGTATCTGGTAAAAAATTCTCATCATATCTTGAAGCATGTATGGGGGTACCTGTGGTGACTGAGATGGATCCTAATGAATCTTCTGGTCAACAAAAAATGCAATCCTATTCGGTGCAGTCTCCTGAATCCTAGTTTATGTGTTGCTTCATAAGGGGCTGATTTGGATCCACATGTTTCATGCTATGGTTAGATTGTTCTTAATTCTACTTTCATAGTTGTGGATGCTTGCGAGAGGGGGTAATCATAAGTAGGTTGTTAATTCAAGTAAGAACAACATCTTAGCACCGGTCCACCCACATATCATATCATCAAAGTAGTGAAGGCAAATCAACCTAATATGATGAACATGACTAAACAGAAATTCTCATGTGTCGTCGGGAGTGCTTGCTTTATATGAGAGAACTTTCAGGCTTGTCCATTCATATAAAAAGGATTGGGCTACCTTGCTGCACCTTTGCTACTATTGTTACTTGTCACTTGTTATGAACTATTTTGCTACAGAACGATCTATCGGTGTTACTTATAGCACATGTAGAGAATCCTTTGCTGAAAACTACTTATCATTTCTTTCTACTCTTCGTTGGGTTTGACACCCTTACTTATTGAAAGGACTACGATTGATCCCCTATACCTGTGGGTCATCACGTGTCCATGAAGACAACGACATCCGGCCATGCATGCATGAGGCGGTTAGTGGAGGCGGCGAGGTGCAGGAGGAGAGGCGTTGGGGCGATTTTTTGTTACTAAGATGTCAGGTGTGGGATCATTCACGTCCCCTTTTCCTTTTTAAAGGGGGATGGATGCGATTTTTTTCCATGAGGGAAGAGATGCGAGCGGGAGGAGGGTATGGGACTTACCATGTACAAATATCATAACAAATTAATTAGGTCCATAGTGGGATTTGTTTACAATGCATTGCGATTTATGTGTTAGTTTTCTTAATATATATTATTTTTGCCTAAATAAAATTGCACTAATAGAGGGACCGATTGATTTGATTAATTTAGGAAAGTTGGATCTGTGATCTTCTGTGTGTTAAGAAAGTACCGATTTGTAAGAAAAGGGGGAAGAGGAAATGAATCGTTGGATTTCCTAAAGAAAACTGCACTAATGGATGAATCAGTTGATTTGGTTATTCTAGGAAAGTTAGATGCGTGGTCTTTTGTATGTTAGGAAATTACTGATTTGTAAGGAAAGAGGGGAGATGAAATAAACCGGTGGACAAGAAAACGAGCATGGAGGGGTGATGGTGGGAGGTGAGATAGGAAAAACCATATGAAATAGATGTTGATGGAAGGAGAGAAGAAACAAACAAGACGAAGGTGGGAGAAGATACGATAAAAAGGCAGACGAAGGTGAAAGGGGAGACGGATAAACTTTAAAACGGAAGCTACCAAGTTGGACATTTGGAGTACAAATTCTATAGACATGTTCGGACCTATTTTAGAATCTTCGATGCATGATATTGTTATTTTGATTTTCTGTGTTTCCTTATGTGGTTTCCATGTTTTTATCATATGTTTCCCTTTTTAATAATTGTTAACAAACATGTCTAGTTTTTTAACATTTTTTTATATTTTTTCTATAGATTCGAAATATTTTCTAAATACACGACCATTGTTCGGATCACATGTTAAATAACTTTTTCGTGAGTGCTTCTTTAGCATCCATGAAATGCACATCAAACAATTTCTAAATACATAGTGAATGTTTTTAAGAAAACACTGACCATTTGTAAAAAATGTCTTAAACATGTTTCAACCACGCGGGCATTGTTTTAGTTTTACATCCATTTTTAATGTGATGAAATATTCTTATCTACAACTGAAGCATTTTCAGAATTTAAATATAATTCAAAAATATTAGAAAAATGCAAGTTTCATTTAGCAAAAAACTAAAAGATTCCTAATGTGGCATCTTATTGTCGCTTCAAGAAGGCGAAAGAAAGCACTACCCCCAAAATAAGTTATTTTGATTGAGTACAAATTTGAGAGTATTACTTTTAGCTATAGTAGCAAAAAGGCCCGTACATTGCAAACGAAGAAATAAAATCGTAATCTTCAATTGCCTTGAACACATTTTGCTGCATCACCGAGATATACTATCACTTTGGGTTTCGTGAAATCATGAATATTTTTTAAAACATTTGCACATATTTGAAACCGTGAACAATTTTCAAATTCGTGAATAATAATACAAAATTTTGAAGTTTTCCTAAAATCAAGAACATTTTTTTATTTCATGGAAATTTAATCATATACACAAACAAGTTTTTAAAATTGTGAAAAAATAGAAATTTTTGTTGAATCGACGAACATTTCTAGAATTGACGATCATTTTTTGGAAAATTGGTGGAACAAGTTTTGAAATTCACAAACATTTATCAATTTAAAACCATTTTTTAACTTTAATAAACTTTTTTGAAATGCATAATCATTTTTTGAACGTATAAACTAAGTTGTAAGTCATGAACAGTTTTTGAATTTTTAGGATATTTTTCATTGATGATCAATTTTCGTATGTTTTCAATTTCATTAATTTCTTTAATACATGAACATTTGAAAAATCACGGGCATCTATTTATTTTCTGAACATTTTATTAATATTGCAAACATTTTATAAAAAATCAAATAATTTTTTGACATATCCTGAACATTTTTGAATGCATAATTTTCTTATGATTTATTAAACATTTTATATCAAATAATTATATTCTTATTTTACGGAACTTTTTCGAGAGACCTAAATTATTGAAACTATAAAAAAGGAAGATCGAAAAAAAGTTAAAGTAAAAATACAAAAATTGAAAAACAGGCCACCCGGACATGAGCCAGCCGAAAATTGCGATCTGCATCTACAATAATTATAGGAGGTTCAAACAGCATATGGCCGGCCATGCGGGGATTACCCTGTGTAAAGCGGTTTTGTATACCATGTTTATCCACATACGCTAGTATCATATTTACCCTGTATATTTTTTGATAGGTAATATTTCACAATTTTATATGGTTAGGAGGACTGTGATATCCTTTGTCCACCAGAGTTCAAGTCCCAGACTTGACATTGATGCTTGCATTTTCCTGAATTTAATCCAGGGCTCTGGCGATGTGCTTTCAGTGGGAGGAGAAGTTTCCATCGACGACAAAGGCGTCAGTGGCGACTTTGTCAATCTCAAGATGATGTGCCGGCTTAGTCTCTGAAGGTGCTCATAGGGGTAGGGCGTGCGTGCGTGCGTTCATAGGGATGAGTGTACATTCATGTATGTAAGCGACTTCGATTGCACTTTGCTCAAAAATATATATATTATATTTACCTTGTTTATATGTTTTGGCTGGTAATATTTTGCAATTTTAGGAAGAACTTTAATGCCATACCATCAGAAGCAATAACTCATTTATTATTAGGTATAGATATATATATAAATTTTGGAGAAGAAAAATATTATATCTCAATTTTAGAAAACTTTTCAAAATTTCAAAAACATTGCATGCAGTGTTAGAAAATGTTTGGGCAACTTTTAGAAAAAGTTGATAGCATACAAAACTAATGTTTGTGACATATTAGAAATGTTAAAGCATTAAAAAAATGGGCATGGAATTTTATAATAAAATTACTTACGCAATATAAAGAAGTTCGTATATTTAGAAAATTGTATCATGCTGTCATGAACAATGTACCTGACAATTTTAATAAATGTTCGCACGTTTTAAAATTATGTTCGTGACATTTAGAAAAAGGTTATGCGATTTAAAAAAATGTTTCATATCATTGCTAAAAAATTAAACCTGTATGAAAGAAAATTACTCAACACATATTAAAAAAATATTTGGAAAATGTTGTACATGTATAAAAAAATGTTCCAGACGTAAGCGCAAAATGTCATGTATTGAAAAAGAATACTTGTATTAAATGCGCCAAACAACGGTGCATGAAAGTGCTTGCTATGAAGCATCTGAAGGAGCACTCGCTAACTACCGACTATCCAACTCCCAAAACACAGTATAGGAGGTCTCAACCGCGTATAGGCCTGTCAGACGGGGATTACCCTGTGTAAAGCGTTTCTGTATACCATGTTTATCCACATATGCTAATATCATATTTACCCTGTGTATATTTTTTGGTGGGTAACATTTCACAATGTTAGGAAGAACTTTAATGACATACTGTCAGAAGCAATAACTCCTTCATTATTATTAGGTATATATATAGATATATATTTTGAAGAAGAAAAATATTATATTTCAAATTTTAAAAAATCTTCAGAATTTTGAAAACATTTCATGCAGTGTTAGAAAATGTTTGAGAAGACTTTAGAATAAATTGATAGCAAACAAAACTATTGTCTGTCACATATAAGAAATGTTGACGCAATAGAAAAATAGTCATGACATTTTGTATTAAAATTACTTATACAGTGTAAAGAAGTTTGTATATTTAGAAAATGTAGCATGCTGTCACGAAAAATGTAAGTGACAATATTAATAAATGTTCGCACGTTTCAAAATTATGTTTGTGACATTTAGAAAAAGGTTATGCTATTTAAAAAAGAATTCGCATCATTCCTAAAAATTTAAACATGTATTGAAAAAAAATCAATTCATCTTAAAAAATTATTTGGAAAATGCTGTACATGTATAAAGAAATGTTCCAGATGGAAGCAGAAAATGTCATGTATTGAAAAAGGAGACTTGTATTACAAATGTGAAATACAGCAAAAAAACGAAAAGGGTAGAGAGTAAGATACCAAAGAAAACAAACGAAGGGAAATAGGAATGGAAAACCAGAAGAAAACCCTGCGAAAATCAACATAGAAAACACACAAAGAACTGGGTGGCATCGGCCGCTGCACATGAACCCAGGAGACTCTCTTTTGGACTTGCAGTTCAAGGATTGAGAAAAGAGGTTTCTTTGCCGCACCAATTCAAGTGGCTTATACGTACTACATTGCTCATCATGAAGACTGAAGGCCATGCTGATTGAAGCTTTTGTTCCCCTGCGGTTCGTCCCCACGCCGGCGACGGCGCCGCGCGCTCGAACGGAGTTATGGCCTCGCACCAGCGGCCGATTCAGTAAGGGTTCCCATGCCTGTTTGCCCGCGCTACAAACCTTCATCTAGTGCCCTGCTGCAGCACAGCAGATGTGCATTTCATATACTCCGAACACCGTGGAGCGGCGTCCACTGTTCCCCGGACGGACGGGTTATCAAATCGTTCCGTATCCTACGGATCTGCTGGGTCGACCATCTTCATCCATCCATTTATCAAGCAGCATGGGCTGTCGTCGTATGCTTGCTGCACGTACAGTGTGTCAACCTGATTGCCAGGACCAAATTAAGGGACGCTACTGAAAATCATTCCCTGGTTCCAACTCCAGTTTTCAGCCCCCCTCGCAAAAAAAGAGTCCAATTGCCGGTCCAGATGGCCGATCGCTTGGGAGAATAGTGTCTGGATTCAAGAAAATCTCTTGCTCCCAAGTCAGCGCTGATCGAGATACTCGATTGACAGAACGTACCCCGCTCCCGATTCTACGGATACGCACGTACGTACGTAGTATTCTCCAGCTTCGTGCGTGGGGATCACCTCACCTCACAGCACAGCACAGTGCGTCGGCGAAGACAGGAGCGGTCGCCTTCGCTTCGCCCTTGGGATCGGAGGCCGGGAGGAAGCCAGCCAGGACCAGGAAGGTGAGATGGCGCCATCTATCTCATCTACTATGCTATCTCGCTCGATCGCGCCTCTGCTACTTCAATTTGTTCCTTTTGTCTGCTGACGGCACTGTAGCATAATTGACATCCCGGGGGACGCAGGCGGATGCAGAATGCGAGCACATGTGGCCAATTCGTCGACGTGTTACATCGCGGGATGGAGCTCGTGCCGTCGTGCGCATTGATGGCGCACCCACCAGACGCATCGCCGTGGAAAGAACGACGAGGAATTAAGGATTTTGTTTGTTTGACACGGGCAATGGGGTCGTATTCGGTTTTTTTAGATGTGGTGACCGTGCGTTGAACGCGCGGATGCATCCTTTGATCGCATCCTGCCCGTCACGGTCAATATGTCATCGACAATTATGTTATGCATGATCATACATACAATCATCACCTTTCAAAAATTCTTTTCATCCCATGTCAGTGCAGTGTGTCGAACGATACTCCAAGGAGATACAAGCACACCAAAAACACGTTCTATATCCTTTTTGGCACTCTCTTGCATTTGGGCAAATCTCTTTCTCTTCCCACGTTCGTGTTTCGAGATTGTATTCACAAAAGTTGTCCACTGAGGATATATATACCATCAGCTAAGTAGCATTCATTGTTGTAGTGGTGTTCTTGACCTCAAAGTTGACAGGTGGGGTGTGGCCTTCTGCAAGCCTTGCAAAGACTGGAGAACGTTGCAGCACATTGATATCATTGTAAGAACCTGCCATGTCGAAGAAGGAATGTCATATCCAAAGATCATGCGACGCCACCGCTTCTAATATGACAGTGCACGCTTTCACATGCCCCTTGTACTGACCCTGTCAAGTAAATAATCAGTTCTTTCACTCCTAGTGCATACAATCTATGCTGTCAAGCATGCACGGAAAGCCTCTATCAGTGTTGATCGCCAACAGCCTTGTTATATCAGCAACATTTGGCTTCCTCAAATACTCCGGGCCAAACACTGCCATCATGGCCTTGCAGAAGTTGTAGACTCACTCATGCGCACATACTCATCCACAAGATCACCTGGAATTCCATATGCAAGCATGCGGATGACCGCGCTGCATTTTTGATAAGAGGAGAACCAAAATTGCCAAGGGCGTCTGCTTTGCACTTGAAGAATGGGTCATGACGAACCACTCCCTCTCGGATACGATTGAGCACATGCCTTGCCATACGAATACAACGACATAATTGTTTCGGTTTGAAGAGCGCGATATTCTCAAAGTAATCGACATAGAGCATGGTGTGGCCACTCTCTATGTTGAGATTCATGTTGGGAGCACGGCCAGTGCAGCCATCACAAGATCTTCGTCATCTCAGGACGAATCATCCGATGAACAAAAGAAGTGGTTAAAGAAAAATTCATCTCCACTTCCATACCTTCGTGGGCAAAGAGGTCGCGAAGATCACCTTGATGCAGCAGGGGCGTTTGGCGGCGGGCTACAGGTCGCTATGGAGCACCCGATAAAAGCTGTCATGGTCGATAGGAGTCGTCGGCGGTCGTATCCCCTCTGGCACCGGATACGACGACGACTCCAAACGACGGCCAAAGGTCCTACAAAAGCACGGGCGTGCTGACGGCCATGATGAGATGTGGTTTGGTATGGACGGTCGTGGGATGAGGAGTGAGGAGGCGGCCGAAAAAACAGTGGCAGTGCCACGACGGGTGGGGCGGGTGGAGGCGTTGGAGGTGAATGAAGCGCTAGTGTCCCCGACAGGTGGGCCACGGGAAGGACAAGGGTGTGCGTTTATTAGACAAGTCAAAGATAGAATAATTTTATTTGTACCTAAACATATTACAGATAACTTTACTTAATACTAGATATTATAGACACATATATTGTCATGTGCAAGTTCCTGTAAAGAATAACATTAAACCTAATTCATCTGTACTCCATGCTTGCAACTTATAGTTCACATAAGTTTTTTCAAATTTCAACATTGTAAAACTATATCAAATCAATACCAATAGATCATCATGAGATATATTTTTATCTGGTATGTATTTGGTGTTGTAAATGTTTATTTTTGTATAAAATTGGTCAAAGTTTACTTTAGAAAAGAATTATATGGACTATAAATTAGTAATAACAGAGTACAAGGTCACACATGGTAATTTGGTTCTAACTTTGAAATTCATTTGGAAGGAAATAAAAGAAATATTATATGCCAATTGAATTTGTATTTGAAAAAAGATTCCAACAATATTTTGTGTGTGGCCTTGTACAATAACATGTTCTTAAGTAGTACAGGAGATTTAAGAGACTAAAATGAGTACAAATGTTTGGCACACAATAGTGTCCAGTGTTCCTATATATATAGTTACAACTCACTACTAGTACATATTTTTCCTATCCATCCAGCTATGCCGATCAACTCTTGCATGTTAGTTATAACCTGCAATATTTTGCATTAACTAACCAATTCAACCATGCCTCATCAACAAATCATACATGTCAATTATAAGTAACATTTATTTATGTTGTCATGTATGGTATATATATGACGCTCGGAGCATACATATATATGAGGCTTGCGGCATACATATATATGTAGTTCTCGGTTCATACTTTTGTTAGAAAATTGCATCTTGTTAATTTTCAAAATTTTATTATTATGCTGTATTGCTTTTAAAATATAATAAATCATCTACATTTATTCATTTCTTAACAAGTTTCGACAGCAACGCGTGAATAGCCGGATCTAGTAGCAAGCCAACTGTTTACAAACTATAGGAGCCGTATATATGTTTGGCCTTTTCTATCCACGTTAATGCCGGTAAAGAAAAAGCTAAAATTGTGCAGCAATTAAATACACTTGGGAGAGAATTCAAACTAGCATTCAACTCGCGCGCAGTGGTGTAGAGCCCCCCGCTACCAGCAAGACACTGTTCCAATTCGTTGGATGGCCCGTGCATTTCCTGTTGATCGAGCCACGGCTAGCAATAGGGTATGGGCGGCTTAAATTGATGGATCTACACGGTACATCCATTTTGTCTTCAATAATTCTACATGCATTGATTATGATCGATCATTAGCTAGGGAGTATCTTAATTACGTAACTATGGTTTCACATGCATGCTAACCTGAACGTAATTGCGCTAACCTGGACTGGACTTAACTGAACATCTGTACGTAGGCACATATGATGTTCCCTTGCAGGCATATTGTACTGTACTCTTCTCATGAAGAAGGATCATAGTATACATTATTGTCGGTTAAATTTGTGACGTACAAAATCCTTGCACTCCATAGGTATTGTAGATAGAAGTACTACTGATCATGGACGAGATCAAGTGCTTGGAGCTATAGACAGATGGAATTGTGGTGATGAGCATTGAAACCCAGTGTGCATGCGCTTGCAGCACCGTGGGTGGCCCAGCATGCATGCGGCTAGCCATGCATGCATGATGCATCCATCGGTCCAGCACGTACCAGTACTGTTCCAATTAATTAGGCGGTTGGCGCGATCACTGTACCTAGCCGCGGTGGGGATTTAAGGGGTAATTGAGCCTGACGTAGAGACTGTACCCTACTGCTCGCTTCTATCTATCGTAGCGTATACCTGTCATGGCCGTCGGGCCCGCCCAACCAAGAGGATCGTCCGAGAATTCAATCGTGTTCTTTTTTCTTTCCTTCTTTTCGAGTTTAAGTCATGGTGTTGATTAGTGTAGCTTCGCCTCTGCGCCATCCTGGGAGATCTATATTCAGCAATTTTAACTTTGCCGGAAGCCACAACACCGGAAGAAAACGCCGTAGCTGTGGCGACCGACCTAGTCTTGAGCATCTGGTTGATCATACTTGTTGGTGTATAGTGTATATCAATTACCATGTGTGGTAGTGTGTAGGAGATCCGGAGACGATTGGATTGGGGGTATGTACGTACACGGTGGGCTTGGTATGTAGAGGATCCGGGAGAGCAGACAGAGTGGGTTCAAGGTATGAGCACTGAATGCGCACAGTGGAGGCCATTGAATGTGGAATAGTGGCCAGAGAACAAATGGCGTGGTGGTGTGATGGCGCGGCCTACAGTGATGTGGTTCGACAAGCGCCGGACCCGACCCGACCGCCATTAATCCCACGATTGACAAGCGCGAGACAGGGCCGGGCGAGAAATATATGACCTACTGGTGCGTGGAGGAGAGGGCGCCCGCGAGGTCGGTCGACCCCCCTCGGCCTTTCATCACTTGCTCCACGTCGCCATCCTCAGGCCCTTTTCTCCCTTTTCCCTGCTGGCCGGCTCCTGTAGATCCAGGAGTGTGCATGGCACGGCGAATCGGTGGTTCGATGTACCGGCCGGCCGGTTGGTGTGCCTGAATTAATTCATGTGGTTTACAAGAGGTTTCAGTTTGGTAGCATGGCAGCAAAGAATTACCGTCGCTCTCCTCCGGGTCTCTTGGTGCCCTGGAATAGCCGGCGGTGTGCACGAGGTTTCAGTTTTTTGAGTTTTGACAAGGAAAAGGAGGAGACAGACTTCCTCGTAGGGGTGGTGGAAGCTACTTGCTAGGCAAACATTTGAGACATGGGAGGCTGGAGGGCGAGGATATATACAAGAGCATCTCAAGCACACCCTCAAACCCGTTTTTTTTTTTTTTTTGTGTTTTACAATTTAAGTCGTAAAAAATGTGTAGAATAGAAACCGTAAAAGTTGTCCAACCAATAAATTTTTTAAGGGACACGGTAAAGCCACATCGGAAATCTTTATTTTTAAAGGTTGGAAGGCCGATTCCGGGGGCCCCGTATACCGGTCAAACCTCGTCGGAGCAAACACGCCGCCCCGGAGTTTGCCGAAATCCGTTCTAAACTTGTCGGAATTCATCGCCACGTGTCAGAAAAGGCCGCTGGACGCCACAATCGATCGCCGCCGAGTTGAATTGAACGAGCTCGACCTCGTCATGGCCTCCCATAACCTCAGTCTGTCTGTCGGAATCCTCTCAGCGTGACAGGCAAAGGGGCACGACTCGGCCGGCGCGGCTGGCAACAGAGAAAGTCGCTGAAGACGAAGGTGACGGGGCATAGCCGGCGGGCGACAAGCCGTGGCCGGCAAGGCTGGACGAGGATGGGCCGTCGCCGACGGGCGACGGGGCATGGCCGGCGTGGTGATGGGGCGCAACCTACGAGGATGGGCCGTCGCCGACAGGCGACGGGGCATGGCCGACGGGCGAGGGGGCGCGACCAACGGGCGACGGGGCGCGGCCGACCGGGTTGGACGCGGCCGGCATGGCCGACACGGACGGCTGGAGGAAGGGGCAGCGGCCACCGGACCAGAGGAAGGATCTCTTTATCGCAGTTTTACAGTTTCTGTTCGGGCATAGCTAAAATGAACCCTTAAAATGCCTATTTTTCAACCCGTATCCCACTTTTACAGTTTGCGTTTTTACAATGTCTGCTAGAGATGGTCTTCTTAGATATTCAACTATGGACTCCATACACGCAAAATAAATAAATCTACACTCTAAGAGCATCTATAACCGCGTGCCTCAAACAACCTTTTATAAGTCCCGAATGCGTCAGGTCGGTGACCAGACACGAGAGAGAAGGAAAAAAGTGATACAACCGGTTCCCTCATATCATCTCTATACGTTCGGGCTGTGTGCGGACCCTCATATTAAGGACAAATATGAGGACTCGCGGACGCATCCGGACGCGCCGGGTCAGTCCGCCACGTAAGACGCGACCACATTCCGGGCCACCTTTTCTTTTTTTTTCTTTATTCATTATTCTTTTCTTTCTATCTCTTTCCGACATACGAGGAAGAAAACGAAAAATGTGATTACACGAATGGACAAATAGGGAACATGCCCGGTCACTGACCAGACGCGTCCGCGGACGTTTTTTTCTTCGGATGTTTAAGGGTCATATTTGTTATGTCCGGTCATAGATATTTTAAATTACTCTCTCTGTTTTAAAATAAGTAATTCAATTTTATATTAATTTTAATAAAAATAGTATAAAATTGTATCACTTATTTTGAAACGGAGGAATATGTCTGTATAGATACATATATAATTCATAATGAAATCTTTAAAAAATATTATATTTAGGAACAGATGAAGCATGATGTAAGAGTAGTGTCCAGGAATAGTGTGCTCCTAAAAATATATGCCTTCCATGATCAGTCAACCAGACGATCGACTGCCTCTTGGGGCAAAAGGCCACATCAAGGAACATACGGGCTACTGACCTGGAACATGCCATGACAAGATTTCTTGCCAACCTTAGCCGACCCCATCGTACTCGTATATCTTCTTCACCGATATTCCCCGGCGTCTCAGGTGTTTTAGTAGTTCCGGCAGTCATTATGAAGTGGCGATGCAGACTGTGCTACGTACCGTGCAGCCTTTCCATTTTCAGAATTACTATTTGGTATGTTCAGCTGAAGAAACCAGACAAGAAAAGGTAGCCGCCGGCACTTGGAGTGGAGGTGACTAGTACATCCAAATACGCTTGTCACTTATTAGATACTTAATGTCAAAAACGCTCTAATATTATGAAATGAATGCAGTATGAGCAACGAGAGTTGATGCGTGCAAAGATTAAAAATTCACCGATTGATTAGACAAAATGCGAGTTCAAGCAGTAACAGGGACACATAAGAGAAAAAAACCGACGCACACCACTCTCGCGACGTCTGAGCCCAATACGTGCACACCGCCGCCCTTTGCCCTCCCTTCGGCCCGGTTCAAGTCCTTCATCCTCGCTACTCCCGCATCAGTTTACTCATGCTGGCGTGCCCCTCCCCTTTGTTGACATCAGGTCTATCCCGATCCAGATGTGTTGTCGTCGTCGTCACGCCTGAGGCTCTCCTCGTCCATCATGTTGGTGGGCTGGCTCGCTCCCACCCTCCCCATCCATTGACTTGGCTCCCTCTCCTGCATTTTTCGCTCCGCCTCGCCTCAAAGAGAAAGGTATAGCTACACCGAGATGAACTGTAAATTCAAAAAAGATTACAAATTTTTTTTGAACAATCTGAACTAATTTTGTTATTTTTTGTGAGGGCTCCCCGAATGCTATTTGTTGGTGAAACTTTGCAAGAACATCAAACGTTTCATCATGTTTGATGTCCTAAAATTCCAGTTTTTCCATTTTAGATTGTATTTTTTAACTATTGTTCATGGAGGGTGTTAGTACACCCAGAAGTAGAAAATCCATTCAGAGTCTCAAAACCCCGGGTGGTCGGGGAGCTCTGTTGCTTGGAGGGGCGGAGTCAGGATTTGAACATAGGGAGGGGCGAAGAGGACAATGCACGTGAAAAAAATGCAACACCAATTATATCAATTCTTAACATAGTGTTGACATCAAACAAACAATAACAATATTTATTTTGCAATTACATTGAAATTAATAGTTACATTTTTATTAGCTTAGATGTATAACTAGGCACAAGAGGTCCATCAAACCATAAAATGTGAACTTTGTAGTGATTTCACTCCTACAACAGATACATGTGGCTCTGCATCCTCATAAGTAGGGTGAGTGGTTAAAAAAAATCCAATCGTTTGTTATTGATGGTCTCTTCTTATTCAGCTTTATGCAATTCTAGACTTCTAGGTTCTAAAAGAACTGATATATCATTTGTAATTGATTCTAACTAGTAGTTTGTATAATCCAAATATAAAATTAATATATCTATGTAGCATTTCTTAGGTTGAGATTAGAGAACCCCACAAGCAGTGTTGTGAGAGCCCAGAGGGGGAGATGTTTGCCAATTAGTATATCAGCATGTGGAGTTGTGCAAGGTTGACTCATATCGGCACGCGGAATCCTTCATAAGTCAGATCGTTGCTCATACTGATGCGACGGGTCTACTGCTCGATGAAGCCCTAGCTTTGCGGCGGCAGCGGCGGAAACGATCCATGATGGAGTCGAGCAAACGGAGGGCAAAGCGATGCATTGGGTCAATGCCATATTGGTCCAATTTGTAAGTTTTATTTTTTTGAACAACACCAATCGACAAGTAAATACATGCAGACCAAAAGACCGATCCAATTGTAGAGTGGGCTATCAATTTTGGGTTTGGGCTAGTCCAAACTAGATACATAGAAGTCAGGCCTCCGTATTTGCTAATGACCAGGTCCCCTAAAAAATGCTAATGGCCTGATACTAATTAGCAATAATCATACAACAACATATCCACGTGAATTCAAGGCTAGTCCCCGCAGAGTATCCTTGAGGGGGGCCGATCGATAGGAGGGGTCTGGCCCCCCTGGCCCCCGTGTGGCTCCGCCACTGGTTGCTTGGGTTGCTGCTGGTGTGCGTGCTGCGTGCGGGCTAGCCTAGACAAAGATGGTGTTGCTACTTCGCCCTCCCCTACGCGGCCTTACCTTAGTTCGATGGTATTAGGAGTCACTCCTATGGGGATTAGGGGAGGGGATTAGTTGGTTGCCGCTGTCTATGGAGGATGGGTTGATATGCAGGGGAGGTAGGGGATCCGCGGATGCTTCTAGGGATGGGCGGATTACGCAATTGCATCTGGTGGATAGTCCGGCTGAGTGCGTTGACTACTGATACGTTCATTTTGCATCATGATTTCTTATTGTTATTTATAATGTTTTTGATCAACATTTCACTTTATCATGCAATTTTTATGCCTTTTCTCTTTTAATATGAAAGATACACATGAAGAGGGGATTATCGACAACTGGAATTCTGGACCTAAAAGAGCTACAACAGAGATAGCAAGTCTATGGAGCTTCAATTGACCTAAAATATTATGGAAAATTATTTTAAAATAGATAAAAAATATTGGAAAAAGAAGTACCATGGAAGAGCTATCGTGGACCCAGCGTGCCCTAATGCCTTATGGGGCCCACAGATGCCCTTTGGTGTCCATCCTTTTCTATATGAGGCCATTTGGCCTGGAAAATAAATAAAAGAAGACTTTCGGAACGAGGTGTCACGGTCTTGAGGCGGAACCTGGGTAGGAGCACTTTTATTTTGTGGTGGAGCGATTCCGCGTGGGATACTTTCCTCCGGAAGGGGGAAATCAAAGCCTTCGTCATCACCGACACTCCTCTCATCGTGGGAGGAGTCACCTCCATCAATATCATCACAAACACTATCTCATCTCCAAACCTTAGTTCATCTCTTGTGTTCAGTCTTTGTCGAAAACATCATATTGGTACATATGAGTTGCTAGGAGTGTTAATTACATCATGTAGTTGATGCTAGTTGGTTTATTTGGTGAAAGGTCATATATTCAGATTGTTAATCATATATTTATCTCCCTTGATCATGAAGATGAATATGATTTGTGAGTAGTTTCGTTGGTTCTTGATGACATGGAAGAAGATATATTATAAGTAATCATGTGAAGTTTGTAATCGTTCAATATTTTGATGAGATGTATGTTGTTTTTCTCTAGTGGTGTCATGTGAACATCGACTACACGAAACATTACCATGCTTGAGCCTAGTGGGAGGCATTGTGGTGTAGTAAGTTGATGATGGATTGCGAGAGTGACATAAGTTTAAACCCAAATTTATGCGGTATTCCGCAAGGGCCTGCTTCGGATCCATATGTTTCGTCATATGGTTAGATTTATGTTTTTTGTAGTTGCAGATGCTTATGAGAGGGGGTAATCATAAGTGAGTTGTTTGTTCAAGTAAGAACAACACCCTAGCACTAATCCACCAAAATAACAATTTTATCAAAGTAGTGAACGCAAATCAACTAAACATGATGAACATAACTAGACAAATTCCCCATGTATCTCCGAGAACGCTTTGATCATTATAAGAAACTAGCAAGGTGGCCCTCGCAAATACGAGGGCATCGTCTATAATTATTCGAAAGTGTCTAAGAGTTAATATTATATATGAGAAATAAATTTGTTGTGTCATGGCTATTCATATTATATGATATATGAAATTGTATGGTCCAATCGCAAATATTATAAGAAACAAAACATCACGTGTACATGTGAAATCTTTAATGACATTTAATTTGTGGGTGAATGATTGTTATGCCCTTTCTAAAGTACCATATTAGTCGCCATGCGTATCATTCTTACATGATATTAGATTAATACCTAGATTTAAAATTCATCACATGCTTTTATTACTATATATAGTTTCTTATGGGACGTGTTTTACATTGAGTTTCTTATTTGATGTTAGATCAGTGTACACTGCTTTAACATTCGATTTTTGGTTGTGTGTACTACATCCACATTGATGAAAGTCTATATGATCTGATCCAAATAATTATGAGGTTCCAATAGAGTAATGGGTGTGGACTTTTGAATTTAGGGGGCGAAGGGGTACGCGCGGCAAGTTTTGTTTGAAACCTGCACGCACGCCCAACCTGGCAGAGAAAGGGAGCAAGGAGAGAATGACACGTGGGACCCACCCCGCGGTCGTATCCTACCTCTGGACAAGGGAGGGAGAGAGCTCACCGACGAGGATGTCATCAACGACGAGGCCAACTGAGGGTACGGTCGAGCTCAGGGGAGCGTCGACTGTCGGGTGGCATCGGAGATGGCCGCGATGGTGAAGAGATGGTCGACACAGTCTGACCTGAGCGGTGGTCGAGTAAATCGAAGTTGATCCGCTAGCTTTTGTAGGGATAACTTTCATTGGCCTTGTTATTTTGAAAGTTCATGATTACCTTGCTAGTTTGCTTGAAGTATTATTGTTTTCATGTCAATAGCAAACTATTGTTTTGAATCTTACGGATCTGAACATTCATGCCACGTGAAAGAAGTTGCAAAGGACAACTATGCTAGGTAGCATTCCACATCAAAAATTCATTCTTTATCACTTCCCTACTCGAGGACGAGCAGGAGTTAAGCTTGGGAATGCTTGATACGTCTCCAACGTATCTATAATTTTTGATGGTTCCATGCTATTATCTTGTCAACTTTGGATGTTTTATATGCATGAATATGCTATTTTATATCTTTTTTGGGACTAACCTATTAACTCAGTGCCAAGTGCCAGTTTTTGTTTTTTCCGTGTTTTTGACCCTTTTTCAGACGGAGTCCAAATGGAATGAAACTTTACGATGATTTTTTTCGACCAAAAGAGACCCCCGAAGCTTTGGAAGAAGGCGAGAAGAGCCAGGAGGGAGTCACAAGCCCATGGGGCATGGCCTACCCCCCCAGGTCGCACCGTGTAGGCTTGTGACCCCCTCGTGGGCCCAACTGACGCAATTCCACCGCCGTAAATTCCTATAAATTCAGAAACCCCCAGAAAAGAAACCTAGATCGGGAGTTCCGCCGCCGCAAGCCTCTGTAGCCACCAAAAACCAATCTGGAGCCCGTTCCGGCACCCTGCCGGAGGGGGAATTCAACTCCCGTGGCCATCTTCATCATCCCGGCGATCTCCATGACGAGGAGGGAGTAGTTCGCCCTCGGAGCTGAGGGTATGTACTAGTAGCTATGTGTTTGATCTCTCTCTCTCTCGTGTTCTTGAGATGTCTTGATCTCGATGTACCGTGGGCTTTTCTACTATAGTTGGATCTTATGATGTTCTTACCCCTCTCCTTTCTTGTAATGAATTGAGTTCCCCCTTTGAAGTTATCTTATCGGATTGAGTCTTTGAGAACACTTGATGTATGTCTTGCACGTGTCTATCTGCTGTGATCAACTTGCGGGTTTGTGACAATTGGGAACCTATGCATATGGGTTGGCACACGTGGATTCATGTGAGTACTCGTTGTATGTTTTGGTGATCAACTTGCGGGTTCGTGACATTGGGAACCTATGCATAGGGGTTGGCACACTTTTTGACTCTCCGGTAGAAACTTTGGGCACTCTTTGAAGTTCTATGTGTTGGTTGAATAGATGATTGTGTGATGCATATCGTATAATCATGCCCATGGATACTTGAGGTGACAATGGACTATCTAGGTGACATTAGGGTCTTGGTTGATATGTATCTTAAGGTGTTATTCTAGTACGAACTCTTGAATAGATCGATCAGAAAGAATAACTTTGTGGTGGTTTCGTACCCGACAATAATCTCTTCGTTTGTTCTCCGCTATTAGTGACTTTGGAGTGACTCTTTGTTGCATGTTGAGGGCTAGTTATATGATCCAATTATGTTATCATTGTTGAGAGAACTTCACTAGTGAAAGTATGAACCCTAGGCCTTATTTCCACGCATTGCAATACCGTTCATGCTCACTTTTGTTACTAGTTACCTTGCTGTTTTTGTAATTTCAGATTACAAAAACCTTTATCTACCATCCATATTGCACTTGTTTCACCATCTCTTCGCCGAACTAGTGCACCTATACAAATTACCATTGTATTGGGTGTGTTGGGGACACAAGAGATTCTTTGTTATTTGGTTGCAGGGTTGCTTGAGAGAGACCATCTTCATCCTACGCCTCCCGCGGATTGATAAACCTTAGGTCACCCACTTAAGGGAAAATTGCTACTGTTCTACGAACCTCTGCACTTGGAGGCCCAACAACGTCTACAAGGAGAAGGTTGCGTAGTAGACATCTTACCACTTGTGCCCAACAGCTCCAGTGGGGTTTAGGCAAAGTGGGAATGCCCTTGGATCCCTTGGAAAGTCAAGGGAGGAGGACACATGTAGATGGGGTGAGAAAAAAGGGATGACCAGAGAGGAATCTTGGGTTTGTACCCCCACGAATGATTTAGCAGAGGCTTGTGACTCTTGCTGGATGTGAATGGTAACTAGCTGAGGCTCTGGTGAAATTTTGTGACCAATGAGAATAGTAAAAGGGGTCAAAACAAGGTTTTTAGCAAATCACCGGAAGGTGTTTGATGTAGTTTTGGGCAAGTTAATGGAGTCTACTTGCCATGATATTTAACATGATCACATGTTAGGTGACAAATGAGGTTGATCACAAAATTTTGGATTTGGTGATGAAAGTTTCTAGTGTAAAATTTCCTAGATCTATAAACCCTAGAAATGGGCAGAAATGGTTTTCAATAGATCTATCCATGCAATTTAGTTCCCACAAATGCACCACTTGTTGTGGTGGAATCATTTAAGGATTAGAGCATGCAAAAAAGTTTGGGATCAATTGGAGAAACTTGAATGTAAAATTTCCCAATTCTAGAAATCAGGAGAGATGGGTTTGAGGGGATTTGTACAAGTGGATCTATTCTCCTTGATGCACCACTTGGTGTGGAAGCATCATTAGGGGATTGGAACATGTCCACAAAATTTGAGAACAAAAGGAGAAACTTGGCAATTAGAGTTGCTCAAATTTGGTTATGGACACACAGGGTTTTGGAATATTTTGGTGAATGAAATAAATTGGTATTGAGGTGTAACTTGGCAAGATCACCACATATATCATGTATGTCTTGCTAGAATTTTCCTAGAATTATTTGAGAGTATTTCTTGTAGAAATATTTAAAATACTTCAAATATGCAAAAAAGGTATTGAAGGGTTTTGTCCAATGTTTTAAACATGACCACGTGTTGAAACTCTCATATATGGAAAATATATGTCTGATACGTCCATTTTGCGTCATGCTTTGATGTTGATATTTATTGCTTTATGGGCTGTTATATTACTTTGTGGTACCATATTTATGCGTTTTCTCTCTTATTTTGCAAGGTTTATTTGAAGAGGTAGAATTCAGGCGCTGGAATTCTGGACTGGAAAAGGAGCAAATCTTAGTCCACTATTCTACACAACTCCAAATGCCCTAAAAAATTATGTGGAATTTTTAGGGATTATATAAAAAATACTGGGCGAAAGAAGTACCAGAGGGGAGCTACGAGGGCGCCACAAGCCCAGTAGCCGCCACCCCCCTAGTGGCGACTAGAAGGCTTGTGGGCTCCCTGACGGCCCACTGGCCCCCCTCTTTTGCTATATGAAGGGTTTTGTTCCAGAAAAAAAATCAATCGGGAGTGTTTTTCCTGGTTTCGCCGCCGACACAAGGCGGAACTTGAGCAGATCCAATTAAGAGCTCCGGCAGGACGATCCTGCCGGGGAAACTTCCCTCCCGGAGGGGGAAATCATCGCCATCGTCATCACCAACACTCCTCTCGTCGGAGGGGAGGCATCTTCATCAACATCTTCATCAGCACCATCTCCTCTCCAATCCCTAGTTCATCTCTTGTAACCAATCTCCGTCTCACGACTCCGATTGGTACTTGTAAGGTTACTAGTAGTGTTGATTACTCTTTGTAGTTGATGCTAGTTGGATTACTTGGTGGAAGAGTTTATGTTCAGATCCTTGATGCTATTCATTACACCTCTGATCATGATTATGATTATGCTTTGTGAGTAGTTACTTTTGTTCCTGAGGACATGGGATAAGTCATGCTGATAATAGTCATGTGAATTTGATATTCGTTCGGTATTTTGATATGTTGTATGTTGTCTTTTCCTCTAGTGGTGTTATGTGAACGTCGACTACATAACACTTCACCATACTTGGGCCTAGAGGAAGGCATTGGGGAGTAGTAAGTAGATGATGGGTTGTTGGAGTGACAGAAGCTTAAACCCTAGTCTATGCGTTGCTTCGTAAGGGGCTGATTTGGATCCACTAGTTTAATGCTATGGTTAGATGTTGTCTTAATTCTTCTTTCGTAGTTGCAGATGCTTGCGAGAGGGGTTAATCATAAGTGGGATGCTTGTCCAAGTAAGGAAAGTACCCAAGCGCCGGTCCACCCACATATCAAACTATCAAAGTAACGAACGCGAATCATATGAACATGATGAAACTAGCATGAAAGAAATTCCCGTGTGTCCTCGGGAGCGTTTTTCCTCCTATAAGACTTTGTTCAGGCTTGTCCCTTGTTGCAAAAGGGATTGGGCCACTTGCTGCACCATTGCTATTACTTGTTACTTGTTACTTTTCGCTTGCTACGTTTCACCTCACTACACCATCACTTGTTACCGCTACTTTCAGTGCATGCAGTTATTACCTTGCTGAAAACCGTTTATCAGAGCCTTCTGCTCCTCGTTGGGTTCGACACTCTTACTTATCAAAAGGACTACGATTGATCCCCTATACTTGTGGGTCATCAGGACTCTTTTCTGGCATCGTTGCCGGGGAGTGAAGTGCCTTTGGTAAGTGGAAATTGGTAAGGAAACATTTATATACTGTGCTGAAATTTATTGTCACTTGTCACTATGGAAACTGTTCCTTTGAGGAGTTTGTTCGGGGTATCTTCACCGTGAACGGAAGCACGAGGAGTTGTTCCTCAACCTGAGGTACCTATTGAAAATATCTTTTATGAAATTCCTTCGGGTATGCTTGAGAAACTGCTGGCTAATCCTTTTACAGGAGATGGATCTTCACATCCAGACTTGCATTTGATCTATGTAGTTGAAGTTTGTGGTTTACTTAAGCTTGCAGGTTTTCCCGAGGATGAGGTAAAGAAGAAAGTCTTTCCTTTATCTTTGAAGGATAAGGCTTTGACATGCTATATGCTATGTGATGATACTGGATCATGGGACTACAATCGGTTGAAATTGTAATTTCATCAAAAGTTTTATCCTATGCCTTTAGTACATCGTGATCGGAACTTTATTTATAACTTTTGGCCCCGTGACAGGGAAAGCATAGCTCAAGCTTGGGGGAGGCTTAAATCAATGCTATATTCATGCCCCAATCATGAGCTCTCGAGAGAAATTATCACTCAAAACTTTTATGCTCGGCTTTCTCATGAAGATCGTAACATGCTTGACACTTCTTGTACCGATTCTTTTATGAAGAAGGATATTGACCACAAGTGGAATTTATTGGAAAGAATCAAACGTAACTCTGAAGATTGGGAGCTGGAGGAAGGTAAGGAGTCAGGTATGAATTTCCAGTTTGATTGCGTTAAATCTTTTGTTGAGACAAACACTTCTAGAGATTTTAGCGCTAAGTATGGACTTGACTCTGAGATAGTAGCTTCTCTATGTGAATCTTTTGCTGCTCATGTTGATCTTCCCAAAGAGAAGTGGTTTAAGTATCATCCTCCTGTAGAAAGCAACATAGTCAAAACCAATCAAGTTGACGAGAAAGTCATTGCTTTTAGTGATCCTCTTGTTCCTTGTGCCTACACTGAGAAACCACCATACCCTGCTAGTCTAAAGGATTATTCTAAAGCTCAAACTGTGATACGTAGGGGTTACATTAGACAACTTGCACCCCCTGAGGAGATTATAGTTGAACCAAGTATTGCTATTATCAAAGATCTCTTAGCCAAAGACGTAGACGCGCATATTATCAGATTCTGTGAGGACTCCGCTAGAATTGCTAAACCTCACGCGAAAGACAAATACGGACGTGTAGTTGGCCTGCCCGTTGTTTCTGTCAAGATAGGAGATCACTGTTACCATGGCTTATGTGATATGGGTGCTAGTGTTAGTGCAATACCCAGTTCCTTATATGATGAAATCAAAGATGAGATTGCACCTGCTGAGCTAGAACCCATTGATGTCATTATTACGCTAGCTAATAGAGACACTATCTGCCCTCTAGGAATTGTGAGAGACGTAGAAGTCCTGTGTGGTAAGACGAAGTATCCTACTGATTTCCTCGTCCTTGGTACTGCACAAGATAGCTTTTGTCCCATCATATTTGGTAGACCATTTCTCAACACTGTCAATGCTCACATTGATTGCATTAAGTAGATCGTCACTGTTAGTTTCGAGGGTGTGTCTCATGAATTTAACTTCTCCAAGTTTGGAAGACAATCCCATGAAAAAGAGTCGTCTGGTAGAGATGAAATCGTTGCTCTTGCCTCTATTGTCGTACCTCCTACGGATCCTTTAGAGCAATATCTGCTTGAGCATGAAAATGATATGCATATGGAGGAAAGAGATGAGATAGATAAAATTGTCTTAGAACAATATCCTATTCTCAAGAATAATCTGCGTGTTGAACTGCTTGGGGATCCCCCCCCACCAAAGGGTGATCCTGTGTTCGAGCTTAATCAGTTGCCTGATACTCTTAAGTATGCCTATCGTGATGAGAAGGAGATATATCCTGTTATTATTAGTGCTCTCCTCTCAAAGCACGAAGAGAAGAAGTTACTAAAAACTCTGAGGAAGCACTGTGCTGCTATTGGATATACTCTTGATGATCTTAAGGGTATTAGTCCCACTCTATGTCAGCACAAGATTAAAACTGATCCTGACTTTAAACCAGTTGCAGATCATCAAAGGAGATTACATCCTAAGATGAAGGAGGTCATTAGGAAAGAAATATTAAAGCTTCTGGAAGCAGTAATCATTTATCCTGTTGCTCATAGTGATTGGGTAAGTCCAGTACATTGCGTACCTAAGAAGGGAGGTATCACCGTCGTTCCTAATGATAAGGATGAACTAATCCCACAAAGGATTATTACTGGCTATAGGATGGTGATAGACTTCCGGAAACTGAACAAGGCAACCAGGAAAGATCATTATCCTTTGCCGTTTATCGACCAAATGCTAGAAAGGCTATCCAAACACACACACTTCTGCTTTCTAGATGGTTATTCAGGTTTCTCGCAAATACCCGTTGCACAATCTGATCAGGAGAAAACCACTTTCACCTGCCCCTTTGGTACCTTTGCTTATAGACGTATGCCTTTTGGCTTAAGCAATGCACCTGCCACCTTTCAAAGATGTAAGATGGCTATATTCTCTGACTTTTGTGAAAAGATTGTAGAGGTTTTCATGGATGACTTCTCCGTTTACGGGTCTTCCTTTGATGATTGCCTCAACAACCTTGATCGAGTCTTACAGAGATGCAAAGATACCAACCTCGTCTTGAATTGGGAGAAGTGCCACTTTATGGTTAATGAAGGCATCGTCTTAGGACATAAAATCTCTGAAAGAGGCATTGAAGTTGATAAGGCTAAGGTTGATGCAATTGAGAAAATGCGTTTCCCAACAGATATCAGAGGTATACGAAGTTTCCTAGGTCATGCTGGTTTCTATAGAAGGTTCATTAAAGACTTCTTTAAGATTTCTAGGCCTCTTACCAACCTCTTGCAGAAGGATGTTCCTTTTGTTTTTGATGAGGATTGTGAGGAAGCTTTCGAAATACTTAAGAAGGCTTTGATAACCGCACCTATTGTTCAACCACCTGACTGGAACTTGCCCTTTGAAATCATGTGCGACGCTAGTGATTATGTTGTTGGTGCTGTTCTAGGACAAAGAGTCGACAAGAAGTTGAATGTTATTCACTACGCTAGTAAAACTCTAGACAGTGCCCAAAGAAACTATGTGATGACCCACAAGTATAGGGGATCAATCGTAGTTCTTTCGATAAGTAAGAGTGTTGAACCCAACGAGGAGCAGAAGGCTCTGATAAGCGGTTTTCAGCAAGGTAAAAACTGCAAGCACTGAAAGTAGCGGTAACAAGTGATGGTGTAGTGAGGTGAAACGTAGCAAGCAAAAAAGCAACAAGTAACAAGTAGTAGCAACGGTGCAGCAAGTGGCCCAATCCATTTTGTAGCAAGGGACAAGCCTGAACAAAGTCTTATAGGAGGAAAAACGCTCCCGAGGACACACGGGAATTTCTGTCATGCTAGTTTCATCATGTTCATATGATTCGCGTACGTTACTTTGATAGTTTGATATGTGGGTGGACCGGCGCTTGGGTACTGCCCCTACTTGGACAAGCATCCCACTTATGATTAACCTCTCTCGCAAGCATCCACAACTACAAAAGAAGAATTAAGACAACGTCTAACCATAGCATTAAACTAGTGGATCCAAATCAGCCCCTTACGAAGCAACGCATAGACTAGGGTTTAAGCTTCTGTCACTCCAGCAACCCATCATCTACTTACTACTCCCCAATGCCTTCCTCTAGCCCCAAATATGGTAAAGTGTTATGTAGTCAACGTTCACATAACACCACTAGAGGAAAAACAACATACAACATATCAAAATACCGAACGAATATCAAATTCACATGACTATTATCAACATGACTTATCCCATGTCCTCAGGAACAAAAGTAACTACTCACGAAGCATAATCATAATCATGATCAGAGGTGTAATGAATAGCATCAAGGATCTGAACATAAACTCTTCCACCAAGTAATCCAACTAGCATCAACTACAAAGAGTTATCGACACTACTAGTAACCTTACAAGTACCAATCGGAGTCGTGAGACGGAGATTGGTTACAAGAGATGAACTAGGGATTGGAGAGGAGGTGGTGCTGATGAAGATGTTGATGAATATGCCTCCCCTCCGATGAGAGGAGTGTTGGTGATGACGATGGCGATGATTTCCCCCTCCGGGAGGGAAGTTTCCCCGGCAGGATCGTCCTGCCGGAGCTCTAGATTGGATCTGCTCAAGTTCCGCCTCGTGGCGGCGGCGAAACCACGAAAAAGATCCCGAATGATTTTTTCTGGAACGAAACCCTTCATATAGCAAAAGGGTGGAGCTAGTGGGCCGTCAGGGAGCCCACAAGCCCCCACTCCGCCACTAGGGGGGTGGCGGTGGCAGGGCTTGTGGCACCCTGGCAGCCCCCCTCTGGTACTTCTTTCGCCCACTATTTTTATATAATCCCAAAAAAATCCACGTAACTTTTCAGGGCATTTGGAGATGTGCAGAATATTGGACTAATATTTGCTCCTTTTTCAGTCCAGAATTCCAGCTGCCTGAATTCTCCCTCTTCAAATAAACCTTGCATAATAAGAGAGAAAATGAATAAATATGGTACCACAAAGTAATATAACAGCCCATAAAGCAATAAATATCAACATGAAAGCATGATGCAAAGTGGACGTATCACTATGCCACTACGGAAAAGGAGTTTTTAGCACTTGTGTTTGCATGTGAAAAGTTCAGATCTTATATAGTTTATTCCAAAGTCACTATTCACTCTGATCATGCTGCTATTAAGTACCTTATGGAGAAGAAGGACGCTAAGCCTAGGCTGATCAGATGGGTTCTCCTGCTACAGGAATTTGATTTGCACGTCATTGATCGAAAGGGTGCTGATAACCCTGTAGCAGATAACTTGTCTAGGCTAGAGAATGTCCTTGATGACCCACGACCTATTGAAGACAGCTTTCCTGATGAGCAATTAAATGTCATCCGCACTTCACATAGTGCACCGTGGTATGCTGATTACGCAAGTTATATCGTAGCCAAATACATACCACCCAGTTTCACCTATCAGCAAAAGAAGAAATTCTTCTTTGATTTGAGACACTACTTTTGGGATGAGCCTCACCTTTATAAGGAAGGAGTATATGGTGTTATTAGACGTTGTGTGCCTGAACATGAACAGGGACAGATCTTGTAGAAGTGTCATTCCGAAGCCTACGGAGGACACCACGCTGGAGATAGAACTTCCCATAAGGTATTGCAATCAGGTTTCTATTGGCCCACTCTCTTCAAGGATGCCCGTAAGTTTGTCTTGTCTTGTGACGAATGCCAAAGAATCGGAACATAAGTAAGCGTTAGGAAATGCCTATGAACTATTCACTTGTCATTGAACCATTCGATGTCTGGGGCTTTGATTATATGGGACCCTTCCCGAGTTCCAATGGGTACACTCACATCTTAGTTGCTGTGGATTACGTCACTAAGTGGGTAGAAGCTATCCACACTAAAAATGCTGATCACCACACCTCTATTAAGATGCTTAAAGAAGTCATTTTTCCAAGATTTAGAGTCCCTAGATATTTGATGACTGATGGCGGTTCACACTTCATTCATGGTGTTTTCCGCAAGATGCTCGCTAAGTATGATGTCAACCATAGAGTTGCATCTCCTTATCATCCTCAGTCTAGTGGTCAAGTGGAGTTGAGTAATAGGGAGATCAAATTGATCCTACAAAAGACCGTCAATAGATCTCGAAAGAATTGGTCTAGCAAACTTGACGATGCACTATGGGCTTATAGGACTGCTTATAAGAATCCCATGGGCATGTCGCCGTATAAAATGGTTTACGGTAAGGCTTGTCATTTACCTCTTGAGATGGAACACAAAGCTTATTGGGCAATCAAAGAGCTCAACTTTGATTTCAAACTTGCCAGTGAGAAGCGGTTGTTTGATATCGGCTCGTTAGATGAATGGAGGGCCCAGGCATATGAGAATGCCAAGTTGTTAAAGGAAAAGGTTAAGAGATGGCACGATAAACGAATACAGAAATGAGAGTTCAATATAGGTGATTATGTCCTGCTATACAATTCTCGTTTAAGATTCTTCGCAGGCAAGCTTCTCTCTAAATGGGAAGGTCCTTATGTTATCGAGGAAGTATATTATTCCGGTGCCATCAAAATCAATAACACGGAAGGAAATTTTCCTAGAGTGGTAAATGGGCAAAGAATGAAGCATTATATCTCTGGTACTCCCATAAATGTTGAGACCAATATCATCAATATCATAACTCGAGAGGAGTACATAAGGGATGTTTATCAACCTGTTTCAGACCGTGAAAACGAAGAGGTATCTGTTTCGGTAAGAAATTGGACTCCAATGCTTTTCCAATAGGAAATTTCCTATGTTTTAGAATTTTTGGAAAATTAGAAAAATAAAAAGCAGTCCAGAGAGTGCACGAGGCGGCCGCAAGCTTGGTAGCCGCCACCTACCCCCTGGTGGCGGCTAGAGGGCTTGTGGGCACCTCGTGTGCCTCCCGGACTCCGTTTCCTTGCGGAGCACTCCTTCTGGTCCAGAAAAAATCATTATATATTCGCCCGAAGGTTTTGATCTTCGTATCGCACAGTTTTCCTCTGTTTTCATTTCAAGCCTATTTCTGTGGCAGATCTAGATCATCATGACTTCCCCAAACGCTCCTAAGGACAAGATCTTCGAGAAGGTCATCAATCCCTACCTCACGGAAGTGCTGAAACACCCTCAATCTATCAAGATGAGCGAGGGGATGTTGCACATCCGTGATGTTGAGGGGCCTAAGAAGACCGGAAGCATGGAGACGAGGCTCGAAGCAATGGAGCAACAAGTCTTCAAGTGCCAAGGGATGGTGGAGCGTGGACTCAACGCCAACCACATGATGATCACGGAGTTCACTAGCAAGCACAAGATGGACGCCATTGACATTGGGAAACACCTCTCCAGGCTCTATGATAGGGTTGATCAACTTCAGGGACAGATCTATGACCTGTAGAACCAAAACTGTGAGTATGAGTACAGATTTAAATCAATAAGGTTGGCTGCAGATTTGAGGATTCCGGCGACTCGTTCATCCTGCCATGATGGAGCACCTATGCCTTGGAAGACGGAGGATCAGACTACTTCAACAACTCCACCACCATCACCACCAAAGGAAGACAACTAAGCATTGGTATGGGTAATCCCCTTGGCTTCTGCCAAGCTTGGGGGAGTTGCCCTGGTATCGTATCACCTTTGTATCTTTTGCTTTTACCTTTGTTTTAGTTCTTTCCTTTTCAGTTTTTATTTCTTCTCTTAGAGGAATAAGTCTTTAGTGTTTAGTTTGAGTCTTTTGCCTTGTGTCTCCCCTGATGTATTCGAGCTTACGAGCTATATAATAAATAGTATCTTAGTCAAGGGCTTTGCTTTGTGCCGTGATCAAAATTATGAAAAGAACGATAGCATGAAAGATCATGAGATCATCTTATGGGAAGTTATAGCTTCACATATGACACGTATGATGATTGAAACTTGTTGAGAATAAATCAACATAGACCTCAGTCATTGTTGCAATTAATAAGAAGTAATAAGGAAAGACAGGTTCACATATAAATATATCATCTTAGACACTTTTTACAATTGTGAGCACTCACCAAAATGTTACGTGCTTAGGAGTAGATGTTGGACAAGGAAGACAACATAATGAATTGTGTTTGCTTGATTCCAAACAATGTTATATGAATAGAGATCCCTTAGCATGTGACGATTGCTTCCACCTCTTATTAGCCAAAACTCCCGCACTAAGTAGAGATACTACTTGTGCATCCATAAACCTTCAACCCAGTTTTGCCATGAGAGTCCACCATACCTACCTATGGATTGAATAAGATCCTTCAAGTAAGTTGTCATCGGCGCAAGCAATAAAAATTGCTCTCTAATATGTATGATCTATTCGTGTTTGGAAAATAAGCTTTCTACGAACCTGTGATGAGGAAGACATAAAAGCGACATACTGGATAATAAAGTTCTTTATCACAGGAGGCAATATAAAGTGACGTTCCTCGGCACTAAGAGGACACACATTCAAACCTCAAAAGCGCATGACATCCTCTGCTTCCCTCTGCGAAGGGCCTATCTTGTACCTTTACTTTTTGCCCTTGTAAGAGTCATGGTGATCTTCACCAATTCCCTATTTTTGCCTTTGTCTTGGCTACCGTCACATGCTTGGGAAAGATCTATATTCATATATCAACTTGGAGTTGAGTACTTATGCTTTATTATTGTTGACTTTACCCTTGAGGTAAATACTTAGGAGGCAAAACTATAAGCCCCTATCTTCCCCTGTGTCCAGCTGAAACTTTGACACCATGAGTACCACGTGAGTTGTAACAATTGTGGAAAACAAAAGACATGATTGAGTATGTGGGTTTGCCTTACAAGCTCTTATTTGACTCTTTCTGATGTTATGATAAATTGAAATTGCTTCAATGACCTTGGACTGTTGTTGGTTACTTCTCGGTAAGTTTTTTTGCTTCATACTTTGCTTTGTGAAGGAATTGTTACTTTCCCATAAGAATCTTTATGATGTACTGCTGTTCTATGTGTGATCATGATGCCCTCATGTCCGTATTATGTTTCATCGACACCTTCGTCCCTAAACATGTGGACATGTTTATGGAACTTGGTTTTCACTTGAGGACAAGCGAGGTCTAAGCTTGGGGGAGTTGATACGTCCATTTTGCATGATGCTTTCATGTTGATATTTATTGCTTTATGGGCTGTTATATTACTTTGTGGTACCATATTTATGCCTTTTCTCTCTTATTTTGTGTCACATCCCTGACACCTTAATCAAGTTAGCTTTGTGCTCATGTTTTCTTTGCATTGCATCTAGGAAATTTTTCAACAAGAACAAAGCAAGTGGTGAAGGAAAATTCTAAAACCCTAGCCACTTCTCAAAATAAAGGAAAATTCAAACTAGTTAAAATCAATGAACCCAAAATGGCCTCAAGAAAAGTTCAATCTTTCTAATAATTCTTGAAAACAAATAAGCAATAAAGGAAACCATTTATTTTATACTCTTGGCATTTTAAATAAAGGCAAAAGCTACTGGTTTCAAGTTTTAAATTTGAAATCAGAAACTTTAAGCTTTCAAAAATGTTGAAAACTTTAGGAATCATTGGAAATATTCCAACAAATATTCTGGGGTGTTCAACATAGTTTTTACAAACTATTTGGGAGCTGAAATAAATAGTAAATCAATGAAATAGCAAAACGGAAACAAAACAAAAAAAAAAGACAAAAGAGCTACCTGTCGCTCACCTCAGCCCGGCCCAGTAGCGCTGCCGTCTTCCTCCTCGCCAGTAGGAGCAGGAGGTGGCCGCCGCGTCGCCGCGCGCCTCCACGCACCTACGTGCCTGCCGGGCCGCCGCTTCGCGCTGGAAAGCACGGGGATAACCTCCCCGAGCTCGTAGCTATCCATTCCCGTGCTCATTCTTCCCCCTCTTCTCTCGGTTCTCTCGATCCCCTCTGCCGCCATTGATAGGAGCTCGAGCTCGAGCTGCCGGTGCCCCTAGCCATAGGATCTTCATTCTGAGTGTGCCTTTAGCTCCGCCTCGACGAACTAGTCCTTCCTGCAGAAGCCGAAGCCTCCCCGAGCCCTGCAACGCCTACGGCACCGTCGTCTTCAACCTTCGGCCGCCGGCGAGCTCTGCTCGATTCGTTGCCCTCAGTGCTTCCCCGAGCCGTCTAAGCCCTCCTCTGCACTCTTCGTGAGCTTGCGCATCTTTCCCCTAAGATCTCCCCGTCGATCCCCTCCTCTAGGCCTAGTTCCATCGGAGCCCGACGAGGACCGCCGCTGCAGCTTGTCGCCGGTAGCCCTCCGGTGAAGGGTTGGTCCGTCTGAGGCCACCAGCAGCCTCAGGACATCACGTAGATGCTTTAGGAGCCCAGCCCCGCGCGTTTTGACCATGTAATCGATGGCTTCGACGATGGCCGAACTTGGTCGCCGCCAAGCTCGTCGCCGGCGTTGATTCCGGCCACCCCAGCCCCTGGGGTTTGTCCCATCGTGCGCGCCGTCGAGTGGCCGTTCTCCCCGTGGTCTCTGCCGTGAGTTTACCCGTCGGAGGCGAGTTTCCGATGCCCTCCACCATACTGGTGGTCGCCGGAGGCTCCCCGCCGGCGAGGACGACCTCGCCGCCGGTGGATCTCAGCTGGCCTGACCCACTGACGTGTGGGGCCAGCCTCTGGATAATCTGGAATAGTAAAAATAAAACCAAATAATTTAATAAGTCACTGCCATGTGGGTCCAGTGAGATTAATTAGCTAATTAAGATTAATTCTAATCTAAAACAGACCAGAGTCACTAACTAGTGGGTCCCACTGGTCAGGTTTGACTTTCAACGGCCAGTTGGACCTGCTGATGTCATGCTGATGCAATAAAGAGTTTTCTGATTTAAAAGAATTCCACAAAAATGTTAAAACTTCTAAAATTCATAGAAATTAATCTGTAACTCCAATGGAAATAATTTATATATGAAAAAGTATCAAAAAAATTCAAGGAATCTGAATATGTCATTTTCAAACATGTTTGAAAATGTTACAGAACCCAAACATGTAGATTAATGAATAAGTTAATTCTTATAAATACTTTGTAGATGGAATTTGGAAAATATTTAAATTTCACTATAAATGACATGATCAAACACTGTCCTAATTAGAAACCAACAACCTAACATGTCATCCCATGCATGTTAAAAGCAAGTTGATCTGAGTATCAGGTCGAATCAATTAAAATGGTATCCGAGAATACCTCGTTTGAAGTGGTATTTGAATTTGATTCAAATCAACTTCAAACCTAATACATGTTACCTATAATAGTTTACCATCTTGCATTCTCATGCCATGCTCATGCATCATCTTGATGGCATATGTTTGATATTTATTGTTGTCATTCCTTTCGGTAGGCTCCGCTCCCCCGGATTCCACCGAATATCCGTGTGACGGATATTGTCACTCCTTTGAGCAACAAGGCAAGCAACCATTTTGATCATCCCGATAAATCTCATGCTCTTGCTCCTGCACTTACTTATTGCATTAGGATTAAATGCTTGAAATGCTTTTGCCATGTTAGTTGAACCCACTTCCTTTGCATGACCTATCCTTGTCACAGTAAATAGCTGAACCTTGCAACCTAGCATACCTCGTAGTTGCTTGAGCCATGATGTGCCTTATCCTGCTATGCATACTATGCTTAGAGTTGTGTATGGTATGTCATCTGGGAGATGAATAGAATTGTGAGAATGTGTTCGGTAAGCAAAGGTTGTGTGTTGAACCTGATTTGGTAAAGGTACCGGTGAAAGGCTGTGTAGGAGTACATGGCGGGTTGTTTCATTGGAACCGTCCTTAGGAACTGAGTTCCGAGTATGTAATCCAAGACTAGATACTACCACACGTTGGGATACTTAATTGACCCTCTCGACTTATTAATCGCTTAGTATTCGGTCCAGGAGTTGCAAGTAGTTTCTGGTGTTTATAGTCATGCTGGAGGCCGTGCATAGCGCTGACCTGAGAGGTGGGCTGTGATGCGGTAGGCAGTGGCACAGTGTACCAAGTGGCACCCGGATGGTGGGCTTGGGAACCCTGCGCACATCATTTGAGGCCGTGGCGGAAACCTCGGCCAGACTTCCGTACGGGTTACTCTCAGATAGGCGTTAAACCTGGACTAGGTACTAGTGTGGTTAACGGTCGTGGCCGACTCCCTCGCTGGGCTTCCGCTTGAAGGTTGCCGAGGTGCATGACGTGCACATGGCGATAAGTGGCGAGAGCGTGTGTGACGAAGTACACCCCTGCAGGGTTATGATCTATTCGAATAGCTGCGTCCGCGGATATGGACTACTTGGAGACATATGTTGTTCATAGATAACTTCAATGGCTACTCATAAAATTGTCAAGATAAGCGTGAGTGTCATGGACGACATTTCCGTATGGAGACGGAATGATTCCACGATGGTGTATTGTTGTGGTGTTAGTGGACTCGTGTGCGAGAAATCAAGTTGTCAAAATTATTTAAAAATGCAAGTTGTCTAGCCACGAGTCAAATGCTGGCTTTCCGCATGAAACCCCACCATACCTTATTGATACATTGCATGAGTAGATAGTTATCCTAAAGTCTTGCTGAGTACCTCCGTACTCATGTTTGTTTAATAAATGTTGCAGAGGTTGCTAATGACCCTAATGGAGGGTTCTTCATAGACATCGACGACGACGAGTAGCTGGTGTCCCAGCTACGATCTGGCCCTAGGTTGGGTCTGTAGTATAGTCAGGCCATGTGCCTTCTAGTTGCACCTATCTGTACTCAGACAGTCTTAAACACTTCCGCTGGCTTGTAACTGAATGACTGCTATTATGGGTCGTGAGACCCTTACTATGTAATATTATGTGTGTGGCTCTTCCGAGCCTCTTAAATAAAGCTTGTATGTTTATGGTTATGTTGTGATGCCATCGATGTATCTATACATATCGGTATGCCATGCGTACGTGTGTCGTACTTGATATGTATGGGGTTCGATTACCTAGCCGTGAACTTTAGTAGCACTCCTTACAGGGAAATGCCCCTTTGTGATCCAACGAGGCATGGTAGCTCGCTACTGCTCCGGACACATTGGTTGACCGGCATGTGTCCTTCTTAGCTGCTGTGTCTGTCCCCTTTGGGGAAATGTCACGCGATGTAATGGAGTCCTTGTAGCTTGCTACGACTCGTCTACACTCGCTGGTGACCGACACCTGCTTTGTTGGGTCATGTATGCCTGTCCTTGTGCGGTACTGCCACTTTGGTTTATGACTAGACTTGTCGATCCGGGTTCTTTGACATTGGAATGCTAGCGACACAATTGCATACGTGAGTCAAAAGGCGCAAACGGTCCTGGCTAAGGTAAGGCTGCAGCCGTGGGGTTAACCGTGCGTGAGACCGCAAAGGGATGCGATGTGTTACAGGCTGGATTCCTATGGCTTAGGATCGGGGTCCCGACAACGTTGGTATCAGAGCCTGACTGACTGTAGGATTACTAAGCCAAACTGGTCGAAGTTGAGTCTAGAATTTCTTTAGTTATATATAAGGGAATTGTTTGTGGAAGGGAACGTAAGACTCTTGTTCTCCTCTCAAGTTATTCTATTCTGGTCATCCTCGTCTTTTCTGCGGGAATTAAGGACTAGGTTACTCATCTTCTTCTAGGCTCGTGTTTCTCATCGGTAGATTATAGGACTACGGGTCAAGAGATATTTGGGTTTCTTTCATTCCTAGGAAAAAGGAAGTAAGTTTGATGATCAGAGAGTTGAAGTTGATAGTTGAGTGGTTACGCTATTCCATTTTGGGTTGTCTCAAAATTTGTTTTTGAGCATTTACAACTGTTATGCTGCCCAATTTTGCATTCGGAGCTCTAATGCTTTTGCATTACTCTCTATTTACAGATGCCTGGCCGTCCTTCTCGTCAGGTGTTACGTCTGACCAGGTGCATTGATGTGCCGGGTCATACGGCCATGCTGGTCAGGGTGATGTCGGTGTGCGGTTATCGCTGGTACCCCGAGTACACAGTGGAGGAACAGTACCGAGACTTCAACCAGAGCTAGTATATCTGCACTGTTAGGGTATTTCCAGACTACCCTGGAGCCGAGAAGCCAACCCATTGGTCCTATGGGTTGGGAATCACTATTGACATGGCAGTACAAGATGTTGCCTATTCAATGCTGACCATTATGAGAGCGAGACATGCACTGCTGCAGAATTCAGAGTTCTGCTATGTTCTGGCCTCTCAGCCTGGTGAAGAGGGATACCTCAGCGGAGTCTATTTTGATTCTTCTATGGAGGATCCACTTCTGCAGTCCACTGTTGAGATGCTAGAGAACAGAGACAGGGATGCTCGTGCTCTCCGCATGGAGCTTTATGCTACCCGTGCCCGTCTGTGGACGACTTTGACGCAGCTGGCACCGGTAGTCCAGACAGGGTACGGAGATATGGAGATGCTGAACCCTGTTAGGACCCATCTTCCGGCCCACGTTGACTGGCCAGCTATAGGAGGAGTCACCCCTCTCCGGGGACCCCTCTTACCACTAGTCAGGGGACCAAGGCCACATCCGTGTCCTTATGGATCCCAGGGATCTCAGGCTAGAGTGTTTCCTGATCCGCAGGTTGAGCTTCCAGGTCATGGAGGTAATCTCTATGAGATGTTCTATGCGGATGCCTGAGCTGTGAGCGGAAGGATAGTATGGTAGTAGCCGTACGTTCACAGTCCTGCGTGACTTGTGAAGTATGCCTGTGATGTGAAATGAATTCCGGAGGCCTAGATAAATAATGTATAGGAAGCTTGTAAGCCTATGATGAGTAGTTTCATAATTTCAGTAGTTTGCTCTTCGGTTAAGGTTGTACTGAACTATGTAAGGGTGTGTATGAACCATGGTGTATATATAGCAGTTGCTTGTTACCATGTTGTTCGGATATTCATTTCCGTGTTCCGTGTGTTCAGTACATTCTTAATCCATAGCTAGTATTGATATGATATTGGTCTAAGCTGTGAGTTTGTTTGTCAGGATGGTGTTCACCAGGTTGAACCGTGCCCCTGCTCATGAGCAAGGCGAGGGTAGTCAAGCGTCGCAGGAAGACCTGCCTCACCCGCCCTCTGTGGCGGAAGTTATGCTAGAGGCAGAGAGAAACAAAAGAGAGACCAACCGACTGTTAGAGCGTATTGAGCAGAATACGGCTCGTCAGCCTAGGAATGCTGAAGTGTCGCTCAACGACTTTGTGAAGCTGAATCCTCCAAAGTTTCATCATTCTGTCGATCCCCTCGACGCTGATGACTGGTTGTGCAGCATCTCACGCAAGATTCGCTCTGCGAATGTTTCTGAGGCCGATAAGGTGACCTTTGCGGCGTATTTCCTGGAAGGACCCGCCAATCTGTGGTGGGAGAACTTTGAAGTTATGCGTCCCGCTGAACCAGCAGCCACATGGGCAGACTTCAGTGTGGCTTTTCGTCTGCACCATATTTCAGAGGGCCTGATGGACAAAAAGAGAGAGGAGTTTTGTGCCTTCACTCAGGGCAAGTTGACCGTGGATGCCTATAGCCGCGAGTTCGGTAACCTCGCCCGCTATGCAATAGAGGAGGTGTCTACTGACGCCAAGAAGCAAGCAAGATTCCGTAAGGGTCTGAGCCCTCAGCTTCGTCATGATCTGCGCCTCCATGAGTGTGCAAGCTTTCAAGCCCTGGTCAACAAGGCGATCAGTGCCGAGACTAGTCATGCTAACTTTGAAGCACCCCCGTGACTTTGGCTCGTCTTCTGGTTCCGCGTTTCCAAAACGCAGGCTGTGGGTTCCGAACAGTTCTCTGCCGCCAAGATACACTCCGAGGCCATCCCACGTGGCGCCTCAGACGAATCAGACCAACCCTCCAGCAAAAACTTATGGTGGTCAAGCTAGCAATGCTGCACCACGTGCCAACCAAGTGATATGCTACAAGTGTGGAGAACCAGGGCACTACTCCCGTGAGTGTCCTCAAAATGTGGGTGCCAAGCAACCCGGAAAGTCCGTCGGGCAAGGCAAGTCGGGCAAAGCTTACTATGTGAAGCCAACTCCTGCACGTGGCCGTGTGAACTATGTCTCAGCTGAAGAAGCTGCAGAGGATCCCGACGTCATACTGGGTACGCTTCTTGTTAATCATCACCCCGCGTCTGTTCTCTTTGACACTGGGTCTTCTCATTCCTTCATTTCATAAAGTTATGCATAGTTGGATAACATGTCTTTTTGTGATATGCCAATTCCATTGGTTGTCCAAACTCCTGGTAGTAAATGGCAAACCTCTAGGATAACCTATGACAATGAAATTCTAGTAGACAGGCTAGTTTTTCTAGCCTCATTGATAGCCTTGAAATCTTCGGATATTAATATCATCTTGGGTATGGACTGGATGTCAGCTCACTATGCCAAGATTGATACTCATTCTAGAAATGTCCAGCTTACTCATCCCTCGGGTGAGATAGTAAATGTCTCTACTCGAGTTGCCAAATGCCAACTTTATTCCCTAAATGCCAACCCTCTTCCGGAACTTGAAGACATTCCGGTAGTCCGTGACTTCCGGGATGTTTTTCCAGAGGAACTGCCAGGAATTCCACCCGACAGAGATGTAGAGTTTGTGATAGATCTTGTTCAGGGAATTGTCCCAATAGCCAGAAGACCATATAAGATGGCACCCCTGGAGCTAGCCGAACTTAAGAAGCAACTAGATGAGGCCTTGAATAAAGGTTTCATTCGTCCTAGCTCTTCTCCTTGCGCTTGTCCCGTCCTCTTCGTCAAGAAGAAAGACGGAACGGATCGGATGGTTGTAGATTACCGACCAGTTAATCTGGTCACCATAAAGAACAAGTATCCGCTCCCCAGGATCAACGATCTGTACGATCAGCTCGCTGGATCCTCAGTCTTCTCCAAAATGGATTTGAGGTTGGGATACCATCAAATCAAGATCAAGAACGGGGACATTCCAAAAACGGCTTTTGTTACTCGTTATGGCCAATACGAGTACACCGTCATGTCCTTCAGTTTAACCAATGCCCCAGCCACCTTCTCTCGTCTGATGAATTCAATCTTCATGGAGTATTTGGATAAATTCGGCGTGGTATACCTCGATGATATTCTCATCTACTCGAAGAATGAACAAGAACATGCCGAGCATCTAAGGCTGGTGTTGATGAAACTTCGAGAGCATCGCCTTTATGCCAAGTTTTCAAAATGTGAATTTTGGTTACCAGAAGTGACCTATCTAGGTCACGTAATCTCTGGTAAGGGTATTGCGGTCAATCCCGAGAGAGTTCAAGCTGTCCTCGATTGGACTCAACCTGAATTGGTTAAGCAAGTTAGGAGTTTTCTTGGTCTAGCGAGCTATTGTCGCCGCTTTGTCGAGAATTTCTCCAAGGTTGCAAAGCCTCTAGCTGAACTCCTCAAGAAGGATAAAAAGTTCGAGTCGTCACCACAGTGTGAGCATAGTTTTCAGGAACTGAAAAGACGCCTGACTTCCGCACCTGTGTTGCTACCACCAGATTTTTCTAAGGACTTTGTTATCTATTGCGACGCCTCGCGACAAGGATTAGGTTGCATTCTCATGCAAGATCGTCATGTGATCGCATACGCATCTCGACAGTTGCGTCCACATGAGGATAATTATCCCACACATGACCTTGAGCTTGCAGCTGTGGTCCATGCACTAAAAACCTGGCGACATTACCTTCTGGGTAACCGTTGCGAAATATTCACTGATCACCAAAGTCTGAAATATATCTTCACCCAGCCGGATTTGAATCTCAGGCAAAGACGGTGGGTTGAGTTGATCTCGGATTACGACTTAGGGATAACTTACACCCCGGGGAAGGCCAATGTTATGGCCGATGCACTAAGTCGTAAATCTTATTGTAACAATTTGATGCTACAACAAGGTCAACCACATCTCTATGAGGAATTTCGGAAGTTGAATCTTCATATTGTTCCTCAAGGATTCCTTTCTACCCTGGTGGCGAAGCCTACTCTTAGGGATCAAATCATAGCCGTGCAGGCTTATGATAAGGGTATATCCCGGATCAAGGAGAATATTGATAGCGGTAACGCTAGGGATTTCTCCATCAATGAGAAAGGTGTTGTGTTCTTTCAGAACCGTTTAGTGGTTCCCAAGAGCCAACGTCTGCGGCAATTGATCCTTAAGGAGGCTCATGATTCTCCTCTCACCATTCATCCCGGTAGTACTAAGATGTATCAGGACCTACGCCAGAGGTTCTTGTGGACTAGGATGAAGAGAGAAATTGCTGAGTTCGTTGCTAACTGCGACGTTTGTCGTCGAGTTAAGGCAGAACATCAAAGGCCTGCTGGCACCCTTCAACCTCTAGCTATTCCTGAATGGAAATGGGATAAAGTTAGTATGGATTTCATTACCGGATTTCCCGAGACCAAGAAAGGAAATAATGCTATCTTTGTGGTCATTGACCGACTCTCCAAAGTGGCTCATTTTCTTCCCGTTCGTGAGAGTATAACAGCTAGCCAGCTGGTGGAGTTATATATCTCTCGAATAGTGTCTCTTCATGGTGTTCCCCTGGAGATTAACTCGGACCATGGAAGTATCTTTACTTCTCGCTTCTGGGAAAGTTTTCAGAATGCCATGGGGACTCACCTATCTTTTAGCACTGCTTTCCATCCTCAATCAAGTGGTCAAGTAGAAAGAGTGAATCAAATCCTAGAAGATATGCTCCGAGCTTGTGTTATATCATTCGGTATGAATTGGGAGAAGTGCCTTCCATTCGCCGAATTCGCTTATAACAATAGTTATCAATCAAGCTTGGGCAAAGCTCCTTTTGATGTGCTCTATGGACGAAGATGTCGAACACCTCTTAATTGGTCAGAAACCGGAGAGAGGCAACTCTTTGGCCCGGATATGATCCAGGATGCAGAAGAGCAGGTTCGCATTATTCGTGAAAAGTTGAAAACAGCCCAGTCTGGTCAAAAGAGCCAATATGATCGTCATCATAAGGCTGTGACCTTTGAAGTTGACGAGAAGGCTTACCTTCGGGTTACACCTTTGAAGGGTACCCATCGATTCGGTATCAAGGGCAAGTTGGATCCTCGTTACATTGGTCCTTTTCGCATTCTTGCCAAACGAGGAGAAGTTGCCTACCAGTTGGAACTTCCTCCGCATCTTTCCAAGGTTCATGATGTCTTCCATGTCTCGCAACTCAGGTGTTGCTTTTCGGATCCTATCCGTGAAGTGGACCACGAAACGCTTGATCTCCAAGATAACCTTTCATACCAAGAATACCCCGTGCGTATTCTTGATCAAGCTGAGCGTACCACTCGACGTCGAAACCTCAAGTTTCTTAAAGTTCAATGGTCAAATCATTCTGAAAAGGAGGCAACTTGGGAAAGAGAGGATCGTCTCCGACTTGAGTATCCTGCGTTATTCCCGACGACTTCTGAATCTCGGGACGAGATTCTTTTGAGTGGGGGTGAGTTGTCACATCCCTGACACCTTAATCAAGTTAGCTTTGTGCTCATGTTTTCTTTGCATTGCATCTAGGAAATTTTTCAACAAGAACAAAGCAAGTGGTGAAGGAAAATTCTAAAACCCTAGCCACTTCTCAAAATAAAGGAAAATTCAAACTAGTTAAAATCAATGAACCCAAAATGGCCTCAAGAAAAGTTCAATCTTTCTAATAATTCTTGAAAACAAATAAGAAATAAAGGAAACCATTAATTTTATACTCTTGGCATTATAAATAAATGCAAAAGCTACTGGTTTCAAGTTTTAAATTTGAAATCAGAAACTTTAAGCTTTCAAAAATGTTGAAAAGTTTAGGAATGGATGGAAATATTCCAACAAATATTCTGGGCTGTTCAACATAGTTTTTACAAACTATTTTGGAGCTGAAATAAATAGTAAATCAATGAAATAGCAAAACAGAAACAAAACAGAAAAAAAGAGAAAAGAGCTACCTGTCGCTCACCTCAGCCCGGCCCAGTAGCGTTGTCGTCTTCCTCCTCGCCAGTAGGAGCAGGAGGTGGCCGCCGCGTCGCCGCTCGCCTCCACGCACCTCCGTGCCTGCCTGGCCGCCGCTTCGCGCTGGCAAGCACGGGAATAACCTCCCAGAGCTCATAGCTATCCATTCCCGTGCTCATTCTTCCCCCTCTCCTCTCGGTTCTCTCGATCCCCTCTGCCGCCATTGACAGGAGCTCGAGCTCGAGCTGCCCGTGCCCCTAGCCATAGGATCTTCATTCTGAGTGTGCCTTTAGCTCCGCCTCGATGAACTGGTCCTCCCTGCAGAAGCCGAAGCCTCCCCGAGCCCTGCAACGCCTACGTCACCGTCGTCTTCAACCTTCGGCCACCGGCGAGCTCTGCTCGATTCGTTGCCCTCAGTGCTTCCCCGAGCCGTCTAAGCCCTCCTCTGCACTCTTCGTGAGCTTGCGCATCTTTCCCCTAAGATCTCCCCGTCGATCCCCTCCTCTAGGCCTAGTTCCATCGGAGCCCGACGAGGACCGCCGCTGCAGCTTGTCGCCGGTAGCCCTCCGGTGAAGGGTTGGTCCGTCTGAGGCCACCAGCAGCCTCAGGACATCACGTAGATGCTTTAGGATCCCAGCCCCGCGCGTTTTGACCCTGTAATCGATGGCTTCGACGATGGCCGAACTTGGTCGCCGCCAAGCTCGTCGCCGGCGTTGATTCCGGCCACCCCAGCCCCTGGGGTTTGTCCCATGTGCGTGCCGTCGAGTGGCCGTTCTCCCCGTGGTCTCTGCCGTGATTTTGGCCGTCGGAGGCGAGTTTCCGATGCCCTCCACCGTACTGGTGGTCACCGGAGGCTCCCCGCCGGCGAGGACGACCTCGCCGCCGGTGGATGTCAGCTGGCCTGACCCACTGACGTGTGGGGCCAGCCTCTAGATAATCTAGAATAGTAAAAATAAAACCAAATAATTTAATAAGTCACTGACATGTGGGTCCAGTGAGATTAATTAGCTAATGAAGATTAATTCTAATCTAAAACAGACCAGAGTCACTAACCAGTGGGTCCCACTGGTCAGGTTTGACTTTCAACGGCCAGTTGGACCTGCTGATGTCATGCTGATGCAATAAAGAGTTTTCTGATTTAAAAGAATTCCAGAAAAATGTTAAAACTTCTAAAATTCATAGAAATTAATCTGTAACTCCAATGGAAATAATTTATATATGAAAAAGTATCAAAACAATTCAAGGAATCTGAATATGTCATTTTCAAACATGTTTGAAAGTGTTACAGAACCCAAACATGTAGATTAATGAATAAGTTAATTCTTATAAATACTTTGTAGATGGAATTTGGAAAATATTTAAATTTCACTATAAATGACATGATCAAACACTGTCCTAATTACAAACCAGCAACCTAACATGTCATCCCATGCATGTTAAAAGCAAGTTGATCTGAGTATCAGGTCGAATCAATTAAAATGGTATCCGAGAATACCTCGTTTGAAGTGGTATTTGAATTTGATTCAAATCAACTTCAAACCTAATACATTTTAGCTATAATAGTTTACCATCTTGCATTCTCATGCCATGCTCATGCATCATCTTGATGGCATATGTTTGATATTGATTGTTGTCATTCCTTTCCGTAGGCTCCGCTCCCCCGGATTCCACCGAATATCCGTCTGATGGATATTTTCACTCCTCTGAGCAACAAGGCAAGCAACCATTTTGATCATCCCGATAAATCCCATGCTCTTGCTCCTGCACTTACTTATTGCATTAGGATTAAATGCTTCAAATGCTTTTGCCACGTTAGTTGAACCCACTTCCTTTGCATGACCTATCCTTGTCACAGTAAATAGCTGAACCTTGCAACCTAGCATACCTGGTAGTTGCTTGAGCCATGATGTGCCTTATCCTGCTATGCATGCTATGCTTAGAGTTGTGTATGGTCTGTCATCTGGGAGATGAATAGAATTGTGAGAATGTGTTCAGTAAGCAAAGGTTGTGTGTTGAACCTGATTTGGTAAAGGTACCGGTGAAAGGCTGTGTAGGAGTACATGGCGGGTTGTTTCATTGGAACCGTCCTTAGGAACTGAGTTTCGTGTATGTAATCCAAGACTAGATACTACCACACATTGGGATACTTAATTGACCCTCTCAACTTATTAATCGCTTAGTATTCGGTCCAGGAGTTGCAAGTAGTTTCTGGTGTTTATAGTCATGCTGGAGGCCGTGCATAGCGCTGACCTGAGAGGTGGGCTATGATGCGGTAGGCAGTGGCACGGTGTACCAAGTGGCACCCGGATGGTGGGCTTGGGAACCCTGCGCACATTGTTTGAGGCCGTGGCGGAAACCTCCCCGGACTTCCGTACGGGTTACTCTCACATAGGCGATAAACCTGCACTAGGTACTAGTGTGGTTAACGGTCGTGGCCGACTCCCTCGCTGGGCTTCCGCTTGAAGGTTGCCGAGGTGCATGACGTGCACATGGCGATAAGTGGCGAGAGCGTGTGTGACGAAGTACACCCCTGCAGGGTTATGATCTATTCGAATAGCTGCGTCCGCGGATATGGACTACTTGGAGACATATGTTGTTCATAGATAACTTCAATGGCTACTCAGAAAATTGTCAAGATAAGCGTGAGTGTCGTGGATGGCATTTCCGTATGGAGACAGAATGATTCCACGATGGTGTATTGTTGTGGTGTTAGTGGACTCGTGTGCGAGAAATCAAGTTGTCAAAATTATTTAAAAATGCAAGTTGTCTAGCCACGAGTCAAATGCTGCTTTCCGCATGAAACCCCACCATACCTTATTGATACATTGCATGAGTAGATAGTTATCCTAAAGTCTTGCTGAGTACCTCGGTACTCATGTTTGCTTAATAAATGTTGCACTGGTTGCTAATGACCCTAATGGAGGGTTCTTCATAGACATCGACGACGACGAGTAGCTGGTGTCCCAGCTACGATCTGGCCCTAGGTTGGGTCTGTAGTATAGTCAGGCCATGTGCCTTCTAGTTGCACCTGTCTATACTCAGCCAGTTTTAAACACTTCCGCTGGCTTGTAACTGAATGACTGCTATAATGGTCGTGAGACCCTTACTGTGTAATATTATGTGTGTGGCTCTTCTGAGCCTCTTAAATAAATCTTATATGTTTATGGTTATGTTGTGATGCCATCGATGTATCTATACATATCGGTATGCCATGCGTACGTGTGTCGTAGATATGTATGGGGTTCGATTACCTAGCCGAGAACTTTAGTAGCACTCCTTACAGGGAAATGCCCCTTTGTGATCCAACGAGCCATGGTAGCTCGCTACTGCTCCGGACACATTGGTTGACCGGCATGTGTCCTTCTTAGCTGCTGTGTCTGTCCCCTTTGGGGAAATTTCACGCGATGTAATGAATTCCTTGTAGCTTGCTACGACTCGTCTACACTCGCTGGTGACCGACACCTGCTTTGTTGGGTCATGTATGCATGTCCTTGAGCGGTACTGCCACTTTGGTTTATGACTAGACTTGTCGATCCGGGTTCTTTGACATTGGAATGCTAGCGACACAATTGCATACGTGAGTCAAAAGGCGCAAACGGTCCCGGCTAAGGTAAGGCTGCAGCCGTGGGGTTAACCGTGCGTGAGACCGCAAAGGGATGTGATGTGTTACAGGCTGGATTCCTATGGCTTAGGATCGGGGTCCCGACATTTTGCAAGGTTTATTTGAAGAGGGAGAATTCAGGCAGGTGGAATTCTGGACTGGAAAAGGAGAAAATCTTAGTCCACTATTCTGCACAACTCCAAATTCCCTGAAAATTTACGTGGAATTTTTTGGGATTATATAAAAAATACCGGGCGAAAGAAGTACCACAGGGGAGCTACCAGGGCGCCACAAGCCTGGTAGCCGACACCCCATGGTGGCGGCTAGCAAGCTTGTGGGCTCCCTGACGGCCCACTGCCCCCACTTTTGCTATATGAAGGGTTTCGTTCTAGAAAAAATCAATGAGGAGATTTTTTGTGGTTTCGCCACCGCCACGAGGCGGAACTTGAGCAGATCCAATATAGAGCTCCGACAGGACGATCCTGCCGGGGAAAGTTCCCTCCCGGAGGGGGAAATCGTCGCCATCGTCATGACCAACACTCCTCTCGTCGAAGGGGAGGAATCTTCATCAACATCTTCATCAGCACCATCTCCTCTCCAATCCCTAGTTCATCTCTTGTAACCAATCTCCGTCTCACGACTCCGATTGGTACTTGTAAGCTTACTAGTAGTGTTGATTACTCTTTGTAGTTGATGCTAGTTGGATTCCTTGGTGGAAGAGTTTATGTTCACATCCTTGATGCTATTCATTACACCTCTTATCATGATTATGATTATGCTTTGTGAGTAGTTACTTTTGTTCTTGAGGACATGGGATAAGTCATGTTGATGATAGTCATGTGAATTTGATATTCGTTTGGTATTTTGATGTGTTGTATGTTGTCTTTTCCTCTAGTGGTGTTATGTGAACGTCGACTACATAACACTTCACCATACTTGGGCCTAGAGGAAGGCATTGGGGAGTAGTAAGTAGATGATGGGTTGCTGGAGTGACAGAAGCTTAAACCCCAGTCTATGCGCTGCTTCGTAAGGGGCTGATTTGGATCCACTAGTTTAATGTTATGGTTAGACGTTGTCTTAATTCTTCTTTCGTAGTTGCGGATGCTTGCGAGATGGGTTAATCATAAGTGGGATGCTTGTCCAAGTAAGGGCAGTAACCAAGCGCCGGTCCACCCACATATGAAACTATCAAAGTAACGAACGCAGATCATATGAACATGATGAAACTAGCATGACAGAAATTCCCGTGTATCCTCGGGAGCGTTTTTCCTCCTATAAGACTTTGTTCAGGCTTGTCCCTTGCGGCAAAAGGGATTGGGCCACTTGCTGCACCATTGCTATTACTTGTTACTTGTTACTTTTCGCTTGCTACGTTTCACCTCACTACACCATCACTTGTTACCGCTACTTTCAGTGCTTGCACTTATTACCTTGCTGAAAACCGTTTATGAGAGCCTTCTGCTGCTCGTTGGGTTCGACACTCTTACTTATCGAAAGGAATACGATTGATCCCCTATACTTGTGGGTCATCAATGTCCCATGAGTTTCCGTAAATTTTCTCAAATATTTTGGAAGCACAAATTATTTTTTCCCTATAAAAGACCATTTGTGGCCTCACAAAAAGGTATTTAAATAAAATAGGAAAAATAACATTTTCAAAAATTGTTTTGTGGTTTTGGGAAGTCGTTTTGATAATATGATCCAAATAAAATATTTCAAACAAAACATTTTCCCTAATTTGAGGACTTGTAGTACAAACCTCAATTCGGGATTTTTTGAAAGCTTAAATTAAATAAATTCTTTTTGTTCAAAATAATATTTTATAAAAATAGCTTTATGTCCTATACATATGGTATGGTCACTGGGCAAAGAATTGGTCCTAAAGGTATATTTTTGTTAGACGGTGCACAAAGGGCTTCCCCAAGAACGCCGAGGACGATGGTAACATTTCTTTCACGCTAGCTTTATCATCCCGAGTAAGCTTCTTCATGTTTTGAGAAAAAATGCAGAAAGGATAGGATCATCATCTTCATTTTCGATGTCCTCCTCTTCATCTTGGTTGTCATTATTTTCATCTTCGATATCCTCATCTTCATCTTGGTTGTCGATGTCATTTTGGTCCCTTGGCTGACGATGTCATCTTGGTCATCGTCATCATCATCGCTTTGGACATATAATGTCCTTAACGTATTCACCTCTCCTATTAAGGAAAAATCTAAGAGTTCTCCTCCTTTAAAATTTCACTGCAATGTACTGCTCCTATCCATCACCATATATGATGGTTTTATTTTTTCCTTTGCGCAGATCCAATTCAAATTCACGCTCCTCATCATCCACAAAGTAAAAACACGTTAGCATATGAATTGTTGAAATCCTCCCTTATGTTGCATGGAACACACTATGCAACAGTTAATAATTAATAATAAAGTCAGTAAAATAGTTAAACAACTGATCAAAATTCAATACAAATTCAAGTTAAAGACCGATACCACTGATTTTTGAAATCCCTTTCTAAAAAATACCCCGAACTGCACTGTTGTTTCAAGATTGTCCAGACATGAAATTTGGCAGACCTTGTAGGTCTTACGCCTCAGGGTCCCGAATAATAAACCCAAGCATTTGTCAAACGTAGCTTCACATTTTCATTTAAAAAAAGACTTGCTTCACATTTTCATTTAACAAAAATACTACCTTCATATTTTCATTTCAAAACAGAGCACATTTCCACAAAATATCTCATCTCTCAAAATGGAAGCTTCACATATTCATTTCAAAACTCATCATGCATATGCAAAATTTAACATTTGTTTCCCTATCTAAAAAAACAGAGCACATCTAAAAAGTTCTGGCTGGACTAGTCGCAGCAGGGGCGAGCATGGCCGGAATAGTGGCAGCAGGGGGGCTTGGGAAAGCGGGAGCTCACTGGGTGTGCGGGGATGGAGCTGTGGAGGCCGGCGACGAGGAGGAGGGGGCTCGGGGACACGCGGTGACAGGGAGGAGGGCGCGTGAGGAGGTGATGTCTACGCACGCTTCTATTCTTGTAGACTATGTTGGGCCTCCAAGCGCGGAGGTTTGTAGGACAGCAACAATTTTCATCAAGTGGATGACCTAAGGTATATCGAACTCATAGAAGTAGAGGTTGAAGATGGTCTCTCTCAAGCAACCCTCCAAATTAAGAAATAAGAAGTCTCTTGTGTCCCCAACACACCTAATACAATGGTAAATTGTATACGTGCACTAGTTCAGCGAAGAGATGGAAAATATGGGTGATAGTTGTGGCAAAGCAAGGTAATATGAATCTATAATAAAAATTATAGCAAGGTAGCAAGTGACAAAAGTGACCATAAACGATGTAACAATGGTGAGAAACAAGGCCTAGGATTCATACTTCACTAGTGGCAACTCCCAACAACATTATCATAGTCTAATCACATGGTATTTCCACTAGAACATGCAATGGTGACGTACTTGGAGGTCATTCCTTTGTGATCAAGAGAGGGCGAGAATTATGTAGGGCTACAAAAGCACACCTTAGAGTTCGTAGTTCTCATCTATGGATTTCCCAATGTCACCGCGGCCATCCAAAGAGAGTACCACAATCACCACAACGTATCTCAAGGATAGTCAAAGACAAGCACCAAGAGACTCTCAATCTTCAATCAATTCACAAAATAGGAAATCACTCATGAAAATATTCTTCTAATCCATGTCCAATAGACCGCTATCACCATGGTCTCGGGGATTATACTAGATAAGATCAAGTGAGTACATCAATCCAATATAGAGAAGAAGGGGAAACATCATGGGATCACCCTAGGTTAACATAGTCTATGATCACAATCAAGATCACATCATGGGAGAGAGAATTAACCACATAGATACTATAGAAGACCTCAACCCCGAGGAGGAACTACTCCCGCTTCATGGAGGAGGAAGCAACGTCGATGGAGATGAATCCGGGGGCACTTCCCCGTCCCGGCCGGGTGCCGGCTGAGGAATTATGGTCCCCCGAAACTTGTTGGCGATGGCGGCGGAGATCGGAATTGCTTCTCGAGAAAAGGGTTCCGGAATCAGGGTTTCCTTCACGGGGGTAAAAATAGGAGCCAAGGTAGGGCACCAGAGGGGGTGGGCCCCACCCAGGCGGCCTCCCCGTGCGGCCAGGGGGCAGGCTGCGCCACCAGGGTGCCTGGGGGCCTCGTGATCCCCCTCTGGCCCTCCTTTGGTCATTTGGAGTCTTCTGGAACGTTGATTTTTTTTATATTTTTTGTGGAATTTTTCGGGGACTGTACACATGGGTATAAACCCGCAATTCACAAACATCAGCACACAGAAACTGGCACTGGGTGCATCGTGTTAGTAAGTTAGTCCAAATATGTTGAAAAAGGTATGAAAGTGTACAAAACTCATAGCAATATCACCCAAAACTTACATGGAGCAAGGATAAATTATAGATACGTTTGAGACGTATGAACATCCCCAAGCTTAATTACTGCTCGTCCTCGAGTAGGTAAATGATAACAAGCATAATTTCTGTGGTGACATGCTAACACACATATAAGAACTTCAAAGTAAAGCAAGTAAGATATGCAATTCAAGTCAAGACAATGACAAGCAAGAGTCTGTAGCTAGTATTGAAACTAGCAAGGTAAGAACATAAAGGTTCAAGAGCTCTCGCTGTCCATGAGTCGAATGTCTCCAAATGGTATTTGCGTGCAAGAAGTGGAAGATGGGTTTAAGCATAAAAATAATATATAGTTTAATTGAGAACTCAATCTACTAAAACTTCACACTTGGTCTCCTTCGGAATCTTATTTTGACTCATCCCAGACCACTAGTCAAGCACAAGTCAAAATGATCCTCTCCCTTTCGACATTGAGCACTCATGCAATGGATGAGCCCGAGCAAGATATGTTGGCACTTAGGATGGCAAAGAGAATAATTATGGGGAAGGAAGACAAAAAAGGTGTGAAAGGCTCACATCAATCAGGACAATCATAGGCGAGAGGAAGCCAAACGATAGATATGATGTGAGGGGTAGGGATTGCCATGCAACAGATGCACATATGAGCTAAGGTAAGCTCTCCAATGGAACTAGTGGGGGTGCATACAACTTGCTTGATCATGAAGACCTAGAGCTCATTTGAGGAGGCTCATCATTGAAATACACAAGCCAAGTTCTATAGTGTAAGGGTCCCCACATAGTTATGCATGAATGATAATCTCTATGGAGTACAAATATAACAACGGAGTATGAGTGTGGATCTTTCAAAAGAATAGTACTTTTGCCCCCTTCTCTCTTTTTATTTATTCTTTTGTGGCCTCTTTGGCTCTTTCTATTTATCTCTCATTTGTCCTCTTTGGGATCTTTTCATATGTCCTCTTTTGGGATCATTGAATTTGTCCTCTTTGGGATCTTTTCCTCACTTAAGGGCAATACTCTATATTTTACATGAAATAAAAAAGAAGATCTTCACACTTTATAAGAAGTACTCAACATGAATATAAATGAAAACTATCATGATGTATGCAAATGTATGCCTATGCTAGTGTAGTAGGATATGCAATGATACTAGCGCATCATGTAGCAATAATAAGGGCAAAGCCCAACTAGCATGCGGCTCCTCGATCAAGCAAAAGCATGTATGACATGAAGATTAAGTCATGAGATGGTGGATGTTGCTTGGCAATGTATCTCAGAATGGCTATGAAAATGCCTTGATAGGTAGGTATGGTGGCTGTTTTGAGGAAGGATATAATGAGGCTTATGATGACAGAGCGTATCATGCCAAGGGTTTGGATGCACCAGTGAAGTATGCACTGATGTTGATATTTATCGCTTTATGGGCTGTTATTACACTTCACAGTACAATACTTATGCCTTTTCTCTCTTATTTTATAAGGTTTACATGAAGTGGGAGAATGCCGGCAGCTGGAATTCTGGTCTAAAAAAGGAGCAGGTTTGAGATACCTATTCTGCGCAACTCCAAAAGCCGCGATAATCCATGAGGAATTATTTTGGATTTTGTAAAAAATACTGGGCGAAAGAAGTACCAGAGGGGACCCACCAGGAGGCCACAAGCCTGCCAGGCGCGGCCTACCCCCCTAGCCGCGCCTAGGTGGCTTGTGGGCCCCCTGTTGCCCCTCTGGCTCCCATCTTTTGCTATAAGGAGGGTTTCGTTCTAGAAAAAATCAGGACAAGGCTTTCGGGAGGAATCGCCGCCGCCACGAGGCGGAACTTGAGCAGAACCAATCTAGAGATCCGACAGGGCAGTCCTGCTGGGGAAACTTCCCTCCCGGAGGGGGAAATCTTCACCATCGTCATCACCAACACTCCTCTGATCGGAGGGGACTCATCATCATCAACATCTTCATCAGCACCATCTCATCTCCAAACCCTAGTTCATCTCTTCTAACCAAATCTCCGTCTCGCGACTCCGATTGGTACTTGTAAGGTTGCTAGTAGTGTTAATTACTCTTTGTAGTTGATGCTAGTTGGAATACTCGGTGGAAGATCATATGTTCAGATCTCTAATGCTATTCAATACCTCTCTGGTCATGAACATAATTATGCTTTGTGAGTAGTCACTTTTGTTCCCGAGGACATGGGATAAGTCTTGCTATAAGTAGTCATGTGAATTTGGTATTCGTTCGATATTTTAATGCGTTGTATGTTGTTTTTCCTCTATTGGTGTTATGTGAACGTCGACTACATAACACTTTACCATTATTTGGGCCTAGAGGAAGGCATTGGTAAGTAATAAGTAGATGATGGGTTGCTAGAGTGACAGAAGCTTAAACCCTAGTTTATGTGTTGCTTCGTAAGGGGCTGATTTGGATCCACTAGTTTAATGATATGGTTAGACTTTGTCTTAATTCTTCTTTCGTAGTTGCGGATGCTTGCGAGAGGGGTTAATCATAAGTGGGATGTTTGTCCAAGTAAGGGCAGCACCCAAGCACCGGTCCACCCACATATCAAACTATCAAAGTAGCGAACGCGAATCATATGAACAGGATGAAAACTAGCTTGACAGAAATTCCCATGTGTCCTCAGGAGCGCTTTACCTCCTATAAGAGTTTGTCCAGGCTTGTCCCTTTCTACAAAAGGGATTGGGACACTTTTCTGCACCTTTGTTACTATTGTTACTTGCTACTCGCTACGAACTATCTTATCACACAACTATTTGTTACCGATAATTTCAGTGCTTGCAGAGAATACCTTGCTCAAAACCACTTGTCAGTTCCTTGTGCTCCTCGTTGGGTTCGACACTCTTACTTATCGAAAGGACTACGATAGACCCCCTACACTTGTGGGTCATCAAGACTCTTTTCTGGCGCCGTTGCCGGGGAGTGAAGTGCCTTTGGTAAGTGGAATTTGGTAAGGAAACATTTATATAGTGTGCTGAAATTTATTGTCACTTGTCACTATGGAAACTAATCCTTTGAGGAGCTTGTTCGGGGTATCTTCACGTCGAACGGAAGCACAAGGAGTTGCTCCTCAACCTGCTGCACCTACTGAAAATATTTGTTTTGAAATTCCTTCGGGTATGTTAGTGAAACTGTTGGCTAATCCTTTTACAGGAGATGGAACATCACATCCCGACTTGCATCTAATCTATGTAGATGAAGTTTGTGGTTAATTTAAGCTTGCAGGTTTGCCCTAGGATGAGGTCAAGAAGAAGGTCTTCCCCTTATCTTTGGGGGATAAAGCATTGACATGGTATAGGCTATGTGATAATACTGGATCATGGAACTACAACCGATTGAAATTGGAATTTCATCAAAAGTTTTATCCTATGCATTTGGTACATTGTGATCGGAATTATATTTACATTTTTTGGCCTCGTGATAGAGAAAGTATCCCTCAAGCTTGGGGGGCTTAAGTCAATGTTATATTCATGCCCCAACCATGAGCTCTCGAGAGAAATTATTATTCAGAACTTCTATGCTCGTCTTTCTCATGATAATCGCGCCATGCCTGACACTTCTTGTACCGGTTCTTTTATGAAGAGAGATATTGACTTCAAATGGAATCTATTGGAAATAATTAAACGCAACTCTGAAGATTGGGAGTTTTATGAAGGTAAGGAGTCAGGTATGAATCTCAAGTTCGATTACGTGAAATCCTTTGTTGAAACAAATACTTTTTGTGATTTTAGCGCTAAACATGGACTTGACTGTGAGATAGTAGCTTCATTATGTGAATCATTTGCTGCTCATATTAATCTCCCTAAAGAGAAGTGGTTTAAATATCATCCTCCCTTAGAAGTCAATGTGGTTAAACCCAATCCAGTTGAAGAGAAAGTCATTGCTTATAATGATCCTATTGTTCCTAGTGCTTACATTGAGAAACCACCTTTCCCTATTAGAATAAAGGATCATTCTAAAGCTTCAACTGTGATACGTAGGGGCTACATTAGAACACCTACACCCCCTGAGCAAATTAGAGTTGAACTTAGCATTGCTATTATCAAAGATCTCCTGTCCGACAATGTTGATGGCCATGATATTCACTTCTGTGAAGATGCTGCTAGAATTGCTAAACCTCATGCTAGAGACAAACATAGGCCTATTGTTGGCACGCCTGTTGTTTCTGTTAAGATAGGAGATCATTGTTATCATGGTTTATGTGATGTGGGTGCTAGTGTTAGTGCAATACCTCAATCTTTATATGATGAAATTAAAGACAAGATTGCACCTGTAGAGATGGAACCTATTGATGTCACTATTCAGCTTGCCAATAGAGATACTATCTGCCCTTTGGGAATTGTTAGAGATGTTGAAGTCTTGTGTGGTAAAACTAAGTATCCTGTTGATTTTCTCGTTCTTGCTACTACACAAGATAGCTTTTGTCCCATCATATTTGGCAGACCCTTCCTAAATACTGTCAATGCTCATAATGACTGTGAGAAGCAAATTGTCACTGTTGGCTTTGAAGGTGTGTCACATGAGTTCAATTTCTCCAAGTTTGGTAGACAACCTCATGAAAAAGAATTGTCTAGTAAGGATGAAATTATTTCCCTAGCTTCTATTGCTGTGCCTCCTACTGATCCTTTAGAGAAATACTTGCTTGAGCATGAAAATGATATGCATATGGGTGAAAGTAATGAGATAGATAGAGTTATCTTTGAACAACATCCTATCCTTAAGAATAATTTGCGTGTTGAACTTCTTGGAGATCCACCCCGACCAAAGGGTGACCCTGTGTTCGAGCTTAAACAGTTGCCTGATACTCTTAAGTATGCTTATCTTGATGAAAAAGAGATATATCCTGTTATCATTAGTGCTAGCCTTTCAGAGCATGAAGAAAAGAAGTTGTTGAAAACTCTAAGGAAGCACCGTGCTGCTATTGGATATACTCTTGATGATCTTAAGGGCATTAGTCCCACTCTATGCCAGCATAAAATTAAAACTGATCCTGATTCCAAACCTGTTGCCGATCATCAACGGAGATTTAATCCTAAGATGAAAGAGGTAGTACGAAAACAAATACTAAAGCTCCTGGAAGCAGGTATTATCTATCATGTTGCTCATAGTGATTAAGTAAGTCCGGTGCATTGTGTCCCTAAGAAGGGAGGTATTACAGTTGTCCCTAATGATAGAGATGAATTGATCCCACACAGGATTATTACCGGCTATAGGATGGTGATTGATTTTAGGAAATTGAATAAAGCCACCAGGAAAGATCATTACCCCTTGCCTTTTATTGACCACATGCTAGAAAGATTGTCTAAACACACACACTTCTGCTTTCTAGATGGTTATTCTGGTTTCTCCCAAATACCTGTTGCACAATCTGATCAGGAGGAAACCACTTTTACCTGCCCTTTCGGTACCTTTGCTTACAAACGTATGCCTTTTGGCTTATGTAATGCACCTGCTACCTTTCAAAGATGTATGATGGCTATATTCTCTGACTTTTGTGAAAAGATTATTGATGTTTTCATGGATGACTTCTCCGTTTAGGGGTCTTCTTTTGATGATTGCCTCAGCAACCTTGATCGAGTCTTGCAGAGATGTAAAGATACCAACCTTGTCTTGAATTGGGAGAAGTGCCACTTTATGGTTAATGAAGGCATCGTCTTAGGACATAAAATTTCTGAAAGAGGTATTGAAGTCGATAAGGCTAAGGTTGATGCGATCGAGAAAATGCCATGCCCTACAGACATTAAAGGTATAAGAAGTTTCCTTGGTCATGCTGGTTTCTATAGAAGGTTCATTAAAGAATTCTCTAAGATTTCTAGGCCTCTCAACAATCTCTTGCAAAAGGATATTCCATTTGTTTTTGATGAAGATTGTGAGGAAGCATTTGAAATACTTAAGAAGGCCTTGATAACTGCACCTATTGTTCAACCACTTGATTGGAACCTACCTTTTGAAACTATGTGTGATGCTAGTGATTATGCTGTTGGTGATGTTCTAGGACAAAGAGTTGATAAGAAATTGAATGTTATTCATTATGCTAGTAAAACTATAGACAATGCCCAAAGAAACTATGCTACTACTGAAAAGGAATTTTTAGCAGTCGTGTTTGCATGTGAAAAGTTAAGATCTTACATTGTTGATTCCAAGGTTACTATTCACACTGATCATGCTGCTATTAAGAATCTCATGGAAAAGAAAGATGCTAAACCTATACTTATCAGATGGGTTCTCTTGCTACAAGAATTTGATTTGCATGTTGTTGATAGGAAGGGTGCTGAGAACCCCGTAGCAGATAACTTGTCTAGGTTGGAGAATGTTCTTGATGACCCACAACCTATTGATGATAGATTTCATGATGAACAATTGAATGTCATCAATGCTTCACGTAGTACACCTTGGTATGTTGATTATGCAAATTATATTTTTGCCAAGTTTATACCACCTAGTTTCACATACCAACAAAAGAAGAAATTCTTCTTTGATTTGAGACATTACTTTTGGGATGATCCTCACCTTTATAAAGAAGGAGTAGATGGTTTTATAGACGTTGTGTACCCGAGCATGAACAGGTACAGATCCTATAGAAGTGTTACTCCGAGGCATACGGAGGACACCATGCGGGAGATAGAACTGCACACAAGGTATTGCAATCGAGTTTCTATTGGCCTACTCTCTTCAAGGATGCCCTTAAGTTTGTCTTGTCTTGTGATGAATGTCAAAGAATAGGTAATATCAGTAAACGTCAGGAAATGCCTATGAATTATTCACTTGTCATTGAACCATTTGATGTTTGGGGTTTTGATTATATGGGACCTTTTCCAAAGTCCAACGGGTATACTCATATCCTAGTTGCTGTTGATTACGTTACTAAGTGCGTAGAAGCTATCCCAACTAGTAGTGTTGATCATAAAACCTCTATTAGGATGCTTAAAGAAGTTATTTTCCCTAGATTTGGAGTCCCTAGATATTTAATGACTGATGGTGGTTCACATTTTATTCATGGTGCTTTCCGTAAAATGCTTGCTAAGTATGATGTCAACCATAGAATTGCATCTCCCTATCATCCTCAGTCCAGTGGTCAAGTAGAGCTAAGTAATAGGGAGATTAAACTAATTCTGCAAAAGACTGTTAATAGGTCTAGAAAGAATTGGTATAAGAAGCTCGATGATGCACTGTGGCCTTATGGAACTGCTTATAAGAATCCCATGGGCATGACTCCATACAAAATGGTTTATGGTAAAGCATGTCATTTACCTCTTGAGCTAGAGCATAAGGCTTATTGGGCAATCAAAGAGCTCAACTTTGATTTCAAACTTGCTGGTGAGAAGAGGTTATTTGATATTAGCTCACTTGATGAATGGAGAACTCAGGCATATGAAAATGCCAAGTTGTTCAAAGAAAAAGTTAAGAGGTGGCATGATAAAAGGATAAAAAAATGTGAGTTCAATGTAGGTGATTATGTCTTGCTATAGAATTCTCGTTTAAGATTTTTTGTAGGCAAGCTTCTCTCTAAATGGGAAGGTCCTTACATTGTTGAGGAAGTATATCGTTCCGGTGCCATCAAGATTAATAACATGGAAGGTAATTTTCCGAGAGTGGTAAATGGGCAAATAATCAAGCATTATATCTCAGGTACTCCCATAAATGTTGAAAGCAATGTTATTAATATCATAACTCCGGAGGAGTACATTAGGGATATTTATCAGCCTATTGCAGACTCCAAAAACGAAGAGGTATGTGATTCGGTAAGTAAACCGACTCCTAAACTTTTCCAGTAGCAATTTTTCTCCGTTTTGGAATTTTTAGAAAAATAGAAAAATTTAAAGTAGTCCGAAAAGCGCACGAGGAGGCGACAAGCCTGCCAGGCGCGACCTACCCCCTGGCAGCGCCTGGGTGGCTTGTGGGCACCTCGTGTGCCTCCCGGACTCCGTTTTCTTGTGGAGTACTCCTTTTGGTTGGGAAAAATTCATTAGATATTCTCCGGAAAGTTCTGACCCTCGTATCGCGCAAATATCCTATGTTTTTGTTTCGAGCCTATTTCTGCCGCTGATTTAGAGCAAGATGTCTTCTCAAGATTCAGAGGGGGAGAGCTATGTGGCCGATTACCTTGCTAACCCCAAGGTCTATGGGGACATGGATCATTATGGTTGGACCACTGATGAAGAAGAAGATTATGATCCCAAGGGGAAGGAAGGAACAAGTTCCGATGAAGAGGAGTCTCCTTTACCCCAATCTGGAAACACACATGTGGAGTTCAAGAAGTCAAGACTCCCTGACTCAAGGAAGAAGCCTAAGATTTTGTTTACCCCTTCTCGTCTTTTGCAGGAAAGTAAGCACGAATTATGCCAAAGGGTGTTGAGGCTTGAAGAGGAAATTAACGATTTGAAGGAGTAGAATTTTGTGCTCAAGAGGAAATTAAACAAGTTCAACAACTCTGCAACAATTCCACCACCATCACCTTCAAGGAAGACAATTAAGCACGGGTATGGGACTCCCCTTGGCTTGTGCCAAGCTTGGGGGCGTTGCCCCAGGATCGTATTATCATCACATCTTTTACCTTTACCTTTTTTTCTTAGTTCGATCCTTTTTGGTTTTATCTTTCTCTAGTAGAATAAAGTTCTTAGTATGATCTAGGCTTGAGTTTTGCTTTGTGTTACCCCCTATGTAATTGAGTTCGTGAGTCATATAATAAAGAGTGTTTTAGTTAAGGGCTTTACCTCATGCCATGATCTAAATAAAAGAATAATAAAAGAACAAAAGCATGAAAGATCATGTAATGATCTTATGGGAAGTGATGACTTCGCATATAAAAAGAATGTTGATTGAAACTTGTTGTGGGTGGACAAACGTAGACCTTGGTCATTGTTGCAATTAATAGGAAGTAATAAAGAAAGTGAGGTTCACATATAAACATATCATCTTGGGCAACATCTATGATTGTGAACACTCATTAAACTATTACATGCTTAAAGTAGATGTTGGACAAGGAAGACAACATAATGAATTATGTATGCTTGGATCCGAACAATGTTATATGACTAGAGATCCCTTAGCATGTGACGCTTGCTTCCACCTCATATGAGCCAAAACTTCCGCACTAAGTAGAGATACTACTTGTGCATCCATAAACCTTCAACCCAGTTTTGCCATGAGAGTCCACCATACCTACATATGGATTGAAGAAGATCCCTCAAGTAAGTTGTCATTGGTGCAAGCAATAAGAATTGCTCCCTAAATATGTATGATCTATTAGTGTGTGGAAAATAAGCTTTGTACGAACCTGTGATGAGGAAGACATAAAAGTGACAGACTGCATAATAAAATTCTTTATCATAGGAGGCAATATAAAGTGACGTTCCTTCACACTAAGAGGTCACACATCCAAACCTCAAAAGCACATGACAACCTTTGCTTCCCTCTACGAAGGGCCTATCTTGTACCTTTACTTTTTGTCCTTAAAAGAGTCATGGTGATCGACACCAATTCCTTATTTCGCCTTTATCTTGGCTAACGTCATATGCTAGGGAAAGATCTATATTCATATGTCAAATTGGAAGTAAGTATTCATGAATTATTATTGTTGACATTACCCTTGAGGTAAGTAGTTGGGAGGTGAAACTATAAGCCCCTATCTTTCTGTGTGTCCAACTGAAACTTTGATCTCATGAGTACCATGTGAGTTTTAGAATTGTAGAAGACGAGAGGATGATTGAGTATGTGGATTTGCTTTACAAGCTCTTATTTGACTCTTTCCGATGTTTTGATAAATTGCAATTGCTTCAATGACTGAAGGCTATTGGTTGTTAATTGTCAATAAGGTTCTTGACCCATACTTTACCTTGTGAAGGAAATGTCACTTTAGCATAAGAGTTTATATGATGCTATTGCTATTGTAATTATGATCATGATGCCTGCATGTCCGTATTTTGTTTTATCAACACCTCTATCTCTAAACATGTGGGCATATTTTTTGATCTCGGCTTTTGCTTGAGGACAAGGGAGGTATAAGCTTGGGGGAGTTGATACGACCATTTTGCATCATGCTTTTATGTTGATATTTATCACTTTATGGGCTGTTATTACACTTCACGGTACAATGCTTATGCCTTTTCTCTCTTATTTTATAAGGTTTACATGAAGAGGGAAAATGCCGGCAGCTAGAATTCTGGACTGAAAAAGGAGGAAGTTTGAGATACCTATTCTGCGCAACTCCAAAAGCCGTGAAAATCCACGAGGAATTATTTTGGATTTTATAAAAAATATTGGGCGGAAGAAGTACCACAGGGGAGCCACCAGGAGGCCACAAGCCAGCCAGGCGCGACCTACCCCCTGGCCGCGCCTAGGTGGCTATGGGCCCCCCTATTGCCCCTCTGGCTCCCAACTTTTGCTATAAGGAGGGTTTCGTTCCAGAAAAAATCAGGAGGAATCTCCGCCGCCACGAGGCGAAACTTGAGCAGAACCAATCTAGAGCTCCAGCAGGGCAGTCCTGCCGGGGAAACTTTCCTCCCGAAGGGGGAAATCGTCGCCATCATCATCACCAACACTCCTCTCGTCGGAGGGGAATCATCACCATCAACATCTTCGTCAGCACCATCTCATCTCCAAACCCTAGTTCATCTCTTGTAACCAAATCTCCGTCTCGCGACTCCGATTGGTACTTGTAAGGTTGCTAGTAGTGTTAATTACTCTTTGTAGTTGATACTAGTGGGATAACTTGGTGGAAGATCACATGTTCAGATCTCTAATGCTATTCAATACCTCTCTGGTCATGAACATAATTATGCTTTGTGAGTAGTCACTTTTGTTCCTGAGGACATGGGATAAGTCTTGCTATAAGTAGTCATGTGAATTTGGTATTCGTTCGATATTTTGATGCGTTGTATGTTGTTTTTCGTCTAATGGTGTTATGTGAACGTCGACTACATAACACTTTACCATTATTTGGGCCTAGAGGAAGGCATTGGTAAGTAATAAGTAGATGATGGGTTGCTAGAGTGACAGAAGCTTAAACCCTAGTTTATGCGTTGCTTCGTAAGGGGATGATTTGGATCCACTAGTTTAATGCTATGGTTAGACTTTGTCTTAATTCTTCTTTCATAGTTGCGGATGCTTGCGAGAGGGGTTAATCATAAGTGGGATGTTTGTCCAAGTAAGGGCAGCACCCAAGCACCGGTCCACCCACATATCAAACTATCAAAGTAGCGAACGCGAATCATATGAAGAGGATGAAAACTAGCTTGACAGAAATTCCCATGTGTCCTCGGGAGCGCTTTACCTCCTATAAGAGTTTGTCCAGGCTTGTCCCTTGCTACAAAAGGGATTGGGCCACTTTTCTGCACCTTTGTTACTATTGTTACTTGCTACTCGCTACGAACTATCATATCACACAACTATCTGTTACCGATAATTTCAGTGCTTGCACAGAATACCTTAAACAAAACCACTTGTCAGTTCCTTGTGCTCCTCGTTGGGTTCGACACTCTTACTTATCGAAAGGACTACGATAGATCACCAACTCTAAAGATGAGAAAAGGGCAATGCACAGTACCGAAGAGGCTAGAAAAATAAGGATGGCGGAAGTGCCAACAATCGAATATTCGCATTAGTCCGAAGAACCCATGCACTTATTATCGCTAACTCTCTATCTAGTCAGGAGATTCACAAAGAGACAAGTACCCCAAGGAGGAGTATTTGGGGGTTTGGTTATCCTTGCGCATCCTCGACCCATTATAACGTGAGGGTACTCTATATATTTCAACCCCTCCAAAGGTTAGCGATCTATCTAGTAGCTAGAGTTCTCAACTATTTTTTTAGTTTTTAAAATACACATGGATTTTCCAAAATACGACACCTATCACTAATAGGCTCAAGCTCTTGACACCAAAAGTCCAAAAATTACTCAAATTAATACCTCAAAACTATTGCAAGTTACTACTATACTTAAATAGCAACCTCAGTTACCTACTCATGCAAGACACACAACTCAGTGCAACAAGCCAACTCTCTAAACAAGATAAGCATGATAACTCAAGAGAGTTCCAAAAGCATCTAAATAAAAGCTCTTAAAAGATAAAGCGTGAAAACTAAGAGCTAAGCATGACAGCAGCTATGAAAAGATAAAAAACACACAAAAAGATAAGCATGAAAACCTATGTTGTGTTCTATGGTGGAGTGGAGCGTGTTTCTCCTCCAAACAAAGAAGGCTAGGGTCCAACTTCTTATTTTTGGGGAACGTCGCATGGGAAACACAAATTTTCCTACGCGCACGAAGACCTATCATGGTGATGTCCATCTACGAGAGGGGATATTCGATCTACGTACCCTTGTAGATCGCACAGCAGAAGCGTTAGTGAACGCGGTTGATGTAGTGGAACGTCCTCACGTCCCTCGATCCGCCCCGCGAACCGTCCCGCGATCAGTCCCACGATCTAGTGCCGAACGGACGGCACCTCCGCTTTCAGCACACGTACAGCTCGACGATGATCTCGGCCTTCTTTATCCAGCAAGAGAGATGGATAGGTAGATGAGTTCTCCGGCAGCGTGATGGCGCTCCGGAGGTTGGTGGTGATCTAATCTCAGCACGGCTCCGCCCGAGCTCCGCAGAAACGCGATCTAGAGGTAAAACCGTGGAGATATGTGGTCGGGCTGCCGTGGCAAAGTTGTCTCAAATCAGCCCTAAAACCTCCGTATATATAGGGGGAAGAGGGGAAGCCTTGCCTTGGGGTCCAAGAACCCTCAAGGGGCTCGGCCGAGCCAAGGGGGGGAGTCCCCCTTCCAAACCGAATCCAACTAGGTTTGGAAGGAGGAGTCCTTCCCCCTTTTCCCACCTCCTCCTTTTTTTCTCTTTGATTTTCTCCCTATGGCGCATAGGGCCTTCTTGGGCTGTCCCACCAGCCCACTAAGGGCTGGTGCGCCACCCCGAAGGCCTATGGGCTTCCCCGGGGTGGGTTGCCCCCCCCCCCCCCGGTGAACACCCGGAACCCATTCGTCATTCCCGGTACATTCCCGGTAACTCCGAAAACCTTTCGGTAATCAAATGAGGTCATCCTATATATCAATCTTCGTTTCCGGACCATTCCGGAAACCCTCGTGACGTCCGTGATCTCATCCGGGACTCCGAACAACATTAGGTAACCAACCATATAACTCAAATACGCATAAAACAACGTCGAACCTTAAGTGTGCAGACCCTGCGGGTTCGAGAACTATGTAGACATGACCCGAGTGACTCCTCGGTCAATATCCAATAGCGGGACCTGGATGCCCATATTGCATCCCACATATTCTACGAAGATATTATCGTTTGAACCTCAGTGCCAAGGATTCATATAATCCCGTATGTCAATCCCTTTGTCCTTCGGTATGTTACTTGCCGGAGATTCGATCGTCAGTATCCGCATACCTATTTCAATCTCGTTTACCGGCAAGTCTCTTTACTCGTTCCGTAATACAAGATCCCGCAACTTACACTAAGTCACATTGCTTGCAAGGCTTGTGTGTGATGTTGTATTACCGAGTGGGCCCCGGGATACCTCTCCGTCACACGGAGTGACAAATCCCAGTCTCGATCCATACTAACTCAACGAACACCTTCGGAGATACCTGTAGAGCATCTTTATAGTCACCCAGTTACGTTGCGACGTTTGATACACACATAGCATTCGTCCGGTGTCAGTGAGTTATATGATCTCATGGTCATAGGAACAAATACTTGACACGCAGAAAACAGTAGCAACAAAATGACACGATCAATATGCTACGTCTATTAGTTTGGGTCTAGTCCATCATGTGATTCTCCTAATGACGTGATCCAGTTATCAAGCAACAACACCTTGTTCATAATCAGAAGACCCTGACTATCTTTGATCAACTTGCTAGCCAACTAGAGGCTTGCTAGGGACAGTGTTTTGTCTATGTATCCACACATGTATATAAGTCTTCATTCAATACAATTATAGCATGGATAATAAACGATTATCTTGATACAGGAATTATAATCATAACTATATTTATTATTGCCTCTAGGGCATAATTCCAACAGTCTCCCACTTGCACTAGAGTCAATAATCTGGCCCTCACATCATCATGCGAATTACATTGTAATAAATCTAACACCCATACAGTCTGGTATTGATCATGCTTTGCCCGTGGAAGAGGTTTAGTCAGCGGGTCTGCTACATTCAGATCCGTGTGCACTTTGCATATATTTACGTCGTCCCCTTCGACGTAGTCGCGGATGAGGTTGAAGCGTCGTTTGATGTGTCTGGACTTCTTGTGAAACCGTGGTTCCTTTGCTAGGGCAATGGCACCTGTGTTGTCATAGAACAAGGTTATTGAATTCAATGCGCTTGGCACTACTCCAAGATCCGTCATGAACTGCTTCATCCAGACACCCTCCTTAGCCACCTCCGAGGCAGCCATGTACTCCGCTTCACATGTAGAATCTGCTACGACGCTTTGCTTGGAACTGCACCAACTTACCGCACCCCCATTAAGAATAAATACGTATCCGGTCTGCGACTTAGAGTCGTCCGGATCTGTGTCAAAGCTTGCATGGACGTAACCCTTTACGGCGAGCTCTTTGTCACCTCCATACACGAGAAACATCTCCTTAGTCCTTTTCAGGTACTTCAGGATATTCTTGACCGCCGTCCAGTGATCCACTCCTGGATTACTCTGGAACCTGCCTGCCATACTTATGGCCAAGCTAACGTCCGGTCTAGTGCACAGCATTGCATACATGATAGATCCTATGGCTGAAGCATAGGGGACGGTGCTCATATGCTCTCTATCCTCATCAGTTCCTGGGCACTGAGTCTTACTCAATCTCGTACCTTGTAAAACTGGCAAGAACCCTTTCTTGGAATGTTCCATTTTGAACCTCTTCAAAACTTTATCAAGGTATGTGCTTTGTGAAAGTCCTATCAGGCGTTTCGATCTATCCTTGTAGATCTTAATGCCTAGAATGTAAGCAGCTTCTCCTAGGTCCTTCATAGAGAAACTTTTATTCAAGTAATCCTTTATGCTCTCCAAAAACTCTACGTTGTTTCCAATCAGCAATATGTCATCCACATATAATATTAGAAACGCCACAGAGCTCCCACTCACTTTCTTGTAAATACAAGATTCTCCAACCACTTGTATAAACCCAAATGCTTTGATCACCTCATCAAAGCGTTTGTTCCAACTCGGAGATGCTTGCACCAGCCCATAAATGGATCGCTGGAGCTTGCACACCTTGTTAGCATTCTTAGGATCGACAAAACCTTCGGGTTGCATCATATACAACTCTTCCTTAAGGAAACCGTTAAGGAACACCGTTTTGACATCCATCTGCCAGATTTCATAATCGAAAAATGCAGCTATTGCTAACATGATTCTGACGGACTTAAGCATCGCTACGGGTGAGAATGTCTCATCGTAGTCAACTCCTTGAACTTGTGAAAAACCCTTTGCCACAAGTCGAGCTTTATAAACGGTCACATTGCCGTCAGCGTCCGTCTTCCTCTTAAAGATCCAGTTGTTCTGAATAGCCTTGCGGCCCTTAGGTAGTACTTCCAAAGTCCACACTTTGTTCTCATACATGGATCCTATCTCGGACTTCATGGCTTCTAGCCATTTGTTGGAATCTGGGCCCACCATTGCTTCTTCATAATTTGCAGGTTCATTGTTGTCTAACAACTGATTGACATGACGGGATTACCGTACCACTCTGGAGCAGCACGTGGTCTCGTCGACCTGCGTAGTTCGACAGAAACTTGAACCGGAGTTTCATGATCATCATCATTAACTTCCCCCTCAACCGGCGTTGCAACGACAGAGGTTTCCCCTTGCCCTGCGCCACCATCTAGAGGGATGAGAGGTTCGACAACCTCATCAAGTTCTATCTTCCTCCCACTCAATTCTCTCGAGAGAAACTCCTTCTCGAGAAAAGCTCCGTTTTTAGCAACAAACACTTTGCCCTCGGATTTGAGATAGAAGGTGTACCCAACTGTCTCTTTTGGGTAACCTATGAAGATGCACTTTTCCGCTTTGGGTTCTAGCTTTTTAGGATGAAGCTTTTTGACATAAGCATCACATCCCCAAACTTTAAGAAACGACAACTTTGGCCTTTTGCCATACCACAGTTCGTATGGTGTCGTCTCAACGGATTGTGATGGTGCCCTATTTAAAGTGAATGCAGCTGTTTCTAATGCATAACCCCAAAACGATAATGACAAATCGGTAAGAGACATCATAGATCGCACCAAATCTAATAAAGTACGATTACGACGTTCGGACACACCATTACGCTGTGGTGTTCGAGGCGGTGTCAACTGTGAAACAATTCCACATTGTCTTAAGGAGCACCAAACTCGAAACTCAGATATTCACCCCCACGATCAGACCGTAGGAACTTGATCTTCTTGTTACGATGATTTTCAACTTCACTCTGAAATTGCTTGAACTTTTCAAATGTTTCACACTTGTGCTTCATTAAGTAGACATAACCATATCTACTCAAATCGTCAGTGAAGTTGAGAAAATAACGATATCCGCCGCGTGCCTCTATGCTCATCGGACCACACACATCAGTATGTATGATTTCCAACAAGTCACTTGCACGCTCCATTGTTCCGGAGAACGGAGTTTTAGTCATATTGCCCATGAGGCATGGTTCGCACGTGTCAAGTGAATCAAAGTCAAGTGACTCCAAAAGTCCATCGGCATGGAGTTTCTTCATGCGCTTTACACCAATATGACCTAAGCGGCAGTGCCAAAAAAATATGGCGCTATTATTGTTAACTCTAACTCTTTTGGTCTCAATGTTATGTATGTGTGTATCACTATCAAGATTCAATATGAACAATCCTCTCACATTGGGTGCATGACCATAAAAGATGTTACTCATAGAAATAGAACAACCATTATTCTCTGACTTAAAAAGAGTAACCGTCTCGCAATAAACAAGATCCAGATATAATGTTCATGCTCAACGCAGGCACTAAATAACAATGATTCGAGTTCATAACTAATCCTGATGGTAACTGAAGTGAAACTGTGCCGACGGCGATTGCATCAACCTTGGAACCATTTCCTACGCGCATCGTCACTTCATCTTTCGCCAGCCTTCGTCTATTCCGCAGTTCCTATTTCGAGTTGCAAATATGAGCAACAGAACCGTATCGAATACCCAGGCACTACTACGAGACCCGGTTAAGTACACATCAATAACATGTATATCAAATATACCTGATTTTTCTTTGGCCGCCTTCTTATCAGCCAGATACTAGGGGCAGTTGCGCTTCCAGTGACCCATACCCTTGCAATAGTAACACTCTGTTTCAGGCTTAGGTCCAGCTTTGGGTTTCTTCGTCGGATTGGCAACAGGCTTGCCGCTCTTCTTTGAATTACCCTTCTTGCCTTTGTCGTTTCTCTTGAAACTAGTGGTCTTATTCACCATCAACACTTGATGCTCTTTACGGAGTTCAGACTCTGCGACTTTCAGTATCGCAAACAACTCGCCGGGTGACTTGTTCATCCCTTGCATGTTGTAGTTCAACACAAAGCCTTTATAGCTTGGCGGCGGTGATTGAAGGATTCTGTCAGTGATAGCCTCTTGCGGGAGTTCAATCCCCAGCTCAGCTAGACGGTTTGAGTACCCAGACATTTTGAGCACATGTTCACTAACAGACAAGTACTCCTCCATTTTGCAAGCATAGAATTTATCGGAGGTCTCATACCTCTCGATCCAGGCGTTCTTCTGAAAGATGAACTTCAACTCCTGGAACATCTCAAATGCTCCATGACGCTCAAAGCGACGTTGAAGTCCCGGTTCTAAGCCATACAAGACTGCACATTGAACTACTGAGCAGTCCTCCTTACGTGTTAACCAAGCGTTCTTAACATCCTGGTCAGCCGTAGCGGGTGGTTCATCTCCTAGCGCAGCATTAAGGACATAATCCTTCTTCCCAACTTGTAAGATTAGCTTAAGATTACGAGCCCAGTCTACAAAGTTGCTTCCATCATCTTTCAACTTAGCTTTCTCTAGGAACGTATTAAAATTCAGGGTGACTGTCGCGTGAGCCATGATCTACAACACAAATATATTCAAAGTGGACTTAGACTATGTTCAAGATAATTAGAGTTTAACTTAATCAAATTACTCGCTAAACTCCCACTCAAAAAGTACATCTCTCTAGTCATTTGAGTGGTTCATGATCCACTTACACTAGCTCAAGTCCGATCATCACGTGAGTTGAGTATAGTTTCAGTGGTAAGCATCCCTATGCTAATCATATCATCTATATGATTCATGATCGACCTTTCGGTCTCATGTGTTCCGAGGCCATGTCTGCACATGCTAGGCTCGTCAAGCTTAACCCGAGTGTTCCGCGTGTGCAACTGTTTTGCACCCGTTGTATGTGAACGTTGAGTCTATCACACCCGATCATCACGTGGTGTCTCGAAACGACGAACTGTAGCAACGGTGCACAGTCGGGGAGAACACAATTTCGTCTTGAAATTTTAGTGAGGGATCACCTTATAATGCTACCGTCGTTCTCAGGAAAATAAGGTGCATAAAAGGATTAACATCACATGCAATTCATAAGTGACATGATATGGCCATCATCACGTGCTCCTTGATCTCCATCACCAAAGCACCGGCACGATCTTCTTGTCACCGGCGCCACACCATGATCTCCATCAACGTGTCGCCATCGGGGTTGTCGTGCTACTCATGCTATTACTACTAAAGCTACATCCTAGCAAAATAGTAAATGCATCTGCAAGCACAAACGTTAGTTTAAAGACAACCCTATGGCTCCTGCCGGTTGCCGTACCATGGACGTGCAAGTCGATATTATCTATTACAACACGATCATCTCATACATCCAATATATCACATCACATCGTTGGCCATATCACATCACAAGCATACCCTGCAAAAACAAGTTAGACGTCCTCTAATTTTGTTGTTGCATGTTTTACATGGTGACCATGGGTATCTAGTAGGATCGCATCTTACTTACGCAAACACCACAACGGAGATATATGAATTGCTATTTAACCTTATACAAGGACCTCCTCGGTCAAATCCGATTCAACGAAAGTTGGAGAAACTGACACTTGCCAGTCATCTTTGAGCAACGAGGTTACTCGTAGCGATGAAACCAGTCTCTCGTAAGCATACGAGTAATGTCGGTCCAAGCCGCTTCAATCCAACAATACCGCGGAATCAAGAAAAGACTAAGGAGGGCAGCAAAACGCACATCACCGCCCACAAAAACTTTTGTGTTCTACTCGAGAAGACATCTACGCATGAACCTAGCTCATGATGCCACTGTTGGGGAACGTCGCATGGGAAACAAAAAATTTCCTACGCGCACGAAGACCTATCATGGTGATGTCCATCTACGAGAGGGGATATTCGATCTACGTACCCTTGTAGATCGCATAGCAGAAGCGTTAGTGAACGCGGTTGATGTAGTGGAACGTCCTCACGTCCCTCGATCCGCCCCGCGAACCGTCCCGCGATCAGTCCCACGATCTAGTGCCGAACGGACGGCACCTCCGCGTTCAGCACACGTACAGCTCGACGATGATCTCGGCCTTCTTGATCCAGCAAGAGAGACGGAGAGGTAGATGATTTCTCCGGCAGCATGACGGCGCTCCGGAGGTTGGTGTTGATCTAATCTCAGCAGGGCTCCGCCCGAGCTCCGCAGAAACGCGATCTAGAGGTAAAACCGTGGAGATATGTGGTCGGGCTGCCGTGGCAAAGTTGTCTCAAATCATCCCTAAAACCTCCGTATATATAGGGGGACGAGGGAAAGCCTTGCCTTGGGATCGAAGGACCCTCAAGGGGGTCGGCCGAGCCAAGGGGGGGAGTCCCCCCCCCTTCCAAACCGAATCCAACTAGGTTTGGAAGGAGGAGTCCTTCCCCCTTTTCCCACCTCCTCTTTTTTTTCTCTTTGATTTTCTTCCTATGGCGCATAGGGCCTTCTTGGGCTGTCCCACCAGCCCACTAAGGGCTGGTGCGCCACCCCCAAGTCCTATGGGCTTCCCCGGGGTGGGTTGCCCCCCCGGTGAACACCCGGAACCCATTCGTCATTCCCGGTACATTCCCGGTAACTCCGAAAACCTTCCGGTAATCAAATGAGGCCATCCTATATATCAATCTTCATTTCCGGACCATTCCGAAAACCCTCGTGACGTCCGTGATCTCATCCGGGACTCCGAACAACATTCGGTAACCAACCATATAACTCAAATACGCATAAAACAATGTCGAACCTTAAGTGTGCAGACCCTGCGGGTTCGAGAACTGTGTAGACATGACCCGAGTGACTCCTCGGTCAATATCCAATAGCGGTACCTGGATGCCCATATTGGATCCCACATATTCTATGAAGATCTTATCATTTGAACCTCAGTGCCAAGGATTCATATAATCCCGTATGTCATTCCCTTTGTCCTTCGGTATGTTACTTGCCCGAGATGCGATCGTCAGTATCCACATACCTATTTCAATCTTGTTTACCGGCAAGTCTCTTTACTCGTTCCGTAATACAAGATCCCGCAACTTACACTAAGTCACATTGCTTGCAAGGCTTGTGTGTGATGTTGTATTACCGAGTGGGCCCCGAGATACCTCTCCGTCACACGGAGTGACAAATCCCAGTCTCGATCCATACTATCTCAACGAACACCTTCGGAGATACCTGTAGAGCATATTTATAGTCACCCAGTTACGTTGCGACATTTGATACACACAAAGCATTCCTCCGGTGTCAGTGAGTTATATGATATCATGGTCATAGGAACAAATACTTGACACGCAGAAAACAGTAGCAACAAAATGACACGATCAATATGCTACGTCTATTAGTTTGGGTCTAGTCCATCACGTGATTCTCCTAATGACGTGATCCAGTTATCAAGCAACAACACCTTGTTCATAATCAGAAGACCCTGACTATCTTTGATCAACTGGCTAGCCAACTAGAGGCTTGCTAGGGACAGTGTTTTGTCTATGTATCCACACATGTATATAAGTCTTCATTCAATACAATTATAGCATGGATAATAAACGATTATCTTGATACAGGAATTATAATAATAACTATATTTATTATTGCCTCTAGGGCATAATTCCAACAGTTATGAACAGCAAGAAAAACTAAAACAAACTAAAAAGTAAAGAGCGGGACGCTCCAAGCATAGCACATAACATATGAAGTGATAAAAATATAGCATGTAGAAGGACGAACTGATGATTGTTGATGGAGAAGGGGATCCACGGGGGCATCCCCAAGCTTAGAAACTTGAGTCTCCTTGGTTATTTCTTGGGAGTGCATGGGGGCATCCCCAAGCTTGAGCGTTTGACAATCATGGATCTTCTTTCATCATCTTCCATCGCATACTTGAAAACTCCCTTCATACGAATCTGATCATAAGCTGATTAGAGTGGTTAGTACCCATAATAAAATATTTTTTCTCCACTCGAAATAATGATTTTCATTAAGATCTACTGTTTCTTAAGATTTCCAAAAAAAAATTGCAAAGAAAAAGCAAGCTTAAGATTTGCAAAACGATGAAAATGCAAAACGTGGTAGAATCTGTGAAAAACAGACCAGCAGGTAGTAAATAATTTTTTCAGGGCACTTCTCCAACTCAAATCAAAAAACTCAGAAGAGTTGCCAGAAAGCCAATTGTATAGAACATACTTTCAAAACAATTAATATAAAAAGGATGATCTGGTGAGTTTTGGTGAATTTTTCCGTCAAGCAGAAAGAATCTATTTCTCGACAGGATGTCACAACTTTTGAACTTTCTTGCAATCGGAGGCTAAAACTTGGCACAAAGCTTAAAAATAAAGATACAATGATGTTGCTACTTAAGTAACACACATCAAGACCACTAAAAACTGAAAGTAAAAACTCAAATTAAAGATAACAAGGGTTGTCTCCCTAGAGCTCTTTCTTTATAGCCATAAAGATAGGCTTAAGATTTTAATGATGCTCTCGTAGGAATAAGAGTTGTAGAACAAAAGAGAGCACCAAGAAGCAAATACCAAACATATTTAAGTCTAACATGCTTCCTATGAATAGGAATATTGCAATAGAATAATTCATTGAAGCACAAAGCAATAAGCATAGGAAGGCAAAACAAGTGCAGCTTCAAAACCTTCGACATAAAGAGAGGGAATGTGATAGCTTGGCTTATTAGGGACGATAGACTACTCGTATCAATAAGGAATTCCTTCTTTTCTGGGAGCCCATTCGAACAAAACTCCCAGGTTAAGCGTGCTTGGCTTGGAGTAGTTCTAGGATGGGTGACCGACCGGGAAGTTGGTCCCGGGTGCGCATGAGTGAGGACAAAGTGCGCAGAAAAGACTAGTATTGATATGTGGGGCCAATCTAGATCCCGCCAGGAGTAACGACCGTCGGCGGGTGTGTCCGGGGCGTTACATGGAACTTCTTATTTTTTTGATATTTAGAACCATGTATCCCCCTCTCATTATAAATTGCAGTGGCACCATGGATGAACTCAACAATATAATTGTCACATAAGGCATTATTTCCATGATCCAAAAGCATAAAAGTATCATTACTCTTCTTATAAGCGAAATCTTTCTTATTAGGAATAGTGAGAGTAAAGCAATCATTATCATCATGGTAATCATATTTAGGAAGCATAGTATCAGCAAAGCAAATTTTCTCCTCAAAAGTTGGGGAACTAAAAACATCATGTTCATCAAACCCGTCATCCCCAAGCTTAGAGCTTTCCATGTCATTAGCAATGTTGATATTCAAAGAAAGCATACTAATAACATTGCCACCATCATAATTGTTATGCAAATAATAAAGTTTCATAGGTTTTTTAATTTTCTCCTCAAACACTTCATGTCCTAGTTCAAGGTAAAGTTTATAAAGCTCTCTCATATTTTTGTTGTTTTCCATTAAGCCTAACTAGTGAAATAAAAAGAAGAAACAAAAAAGATTTAATTGCAAGATCTAAAGATATACCTTCAAGCACTGACTTCACCGGCAACAGCGCCAGAAATACCTTGATGACTACGCACGCTTCTATTATTGTAGACTATGTTGGGCCTCCAAGCGCACACGTTTGTAGGACAACAGCAATTTCCCTCAAGTGGATGACCTAAGGTTTATCGAACTCAGGGAACTAGAGGATGAAGATGGTCTCTCTCAACCAACCCTGCAATTAAGAAACAAGAAGTCTCTTGTGTCCCTAACACACCTAATACAATGGTAAATTGTATAGGTGCACTAGTTCAGCGAAGAGATGATAAAATATGGGTGATAGGTTTGGCAAAGCAAGGTAATATAAATCAGTAACAAAAATTACAGCAAGGTAGCAAGTGACAAAAGTGAGCATAAATGATGTAACAATGGTGAGAAACAAGGCCTAGGCTTCATACTTTCACTAGTGGCAACTCCCAACAACATTAACATAGTCTAATCACATGATATTTCCACTAAAACATGCAATGGTGACGTACTTGGAGGTCGTTCCTTTGTGATCAAGAGAAGACGAGAATTATGTAGGGCTACAAATGCACACCTTAGATTTCGTAGTTCTCATCTACGGATTTCCCATTGTCATGGCGGCCATCCAAAAAGAGTACCACAATCACCACAACGTATCTCAAGGATATTCAAAGACAAGCACCAAGAGACTCTCAATCTTCAATCAATTCACAAAAGAGGAAATCACTCATGAAAATATTCTTCTAATCCATGTCCAATAGACCGCTGTGACCATGGTCTCGGGGATTATACTAGATAAGATCAAGTGAGTACATCAATCGAATACATAGAAGAAGGGGAAACATCATGGGATCACCCTAGGTTAACATAGCCTATGATCACAATCAAGATCACATCATGGGACAGAGAATTAACCACACAGCTATTGCAGAACACCTCAGCCCTGAGGAGGAACTACTCCTGCTTCATGGAGGGAGGAAGCAACGTCGATGGAGATGAATCCGGGGGCACTTCCCCATCCCCGTAGGGTGCCGTCACTGGAACTCTGGTCCCCCGAAACTTGTTGGCGATGGCGGTGGAGATCGGAATTGCTTCTGGAGAAAAGGGTTTCGGAATCACGGTTTCCTCCACGGGGGTAAAAATTAGAGCCAAGGTAGGGCACCAGAGGGGGTGGGCCCCACCCAGGCGGCCTCCGTGTGCGGCCAGGGGGCAGGCCACGCCACCATGGCGCCTGGGGGCTTGGTGACCCCCCTCTGGCCCTACTTCGGCCGTCTGGAGTCTTCTAGAATGCTGATTTTTATATATATTTTGTGGAATTTTTTGGGCAATGTAAATATGGGTATAAACCTGCAATTCACACACATCAGCAGACATAAATTGGCACTCGGTGCACTGAGTTAGTAGGTTAGTCCAAATATGTTGAAAAGGTATGGAAGTGTACAAAACACATCGCAATATAACCCAAAACTTGCATGGAGCAAGCAGAAATTATACATACATTTGGGACGTATCATGAGGTCCGGTGTCGGTGAGGGTCAACGGGCTCGGGGACGGCAGAGCGTCGGCGAGGGGCGACGGCGCTGTCGGGCAGCCTGGCGGCGCCGAGGTGTTTGTCGGCGCCGTGACACGAGAGGAGGAGAATAAACTAGCGATGGGGGATTTGAAAACTTTGCAAAGTCCCGCTTATAAAGGCGCCCTTTAGTCCCAGTTGAGCCCAGCAACCGGGACTAAAGGCCTCTCATTCCTGCCTTTTGGGCTGCTGAAAATGACCTTTAGTCACGGTTGCACCCGCCAACCGGGACCAACGATCATTTTAAGCAGCCCAAAGGGTGGGAAGCAGAGGCCTTTAGTCCCGGTTGGTGACCTCAACCGGGATTATAACTGGGCCTTTAGTCATGGTTTAGGCCACCAACCGGGACTAAAGTCTTGCGGCTCGCACGACGTCGGGCGGGTGGATGTTTAGTCCCACTTCGCTAGCTGAGAGGCGACGAGAGTGGTTTATAAGCGCGGCTGGACCAACCCTCTCGATCTTCTCTCTAATGCATGCCTATAGGCCTAAGCGCACTCTCTCTACCTGTGGGCCTACTGGGCCTTCTCCGAGCCTGCATCCTCGCCCAACTAGCGTGTAGGGTTTCTAGTCGTATGCTCGCCGTGGTGGCCTAGTAGGCGGCATTTTTTTACATTAATACTTTTTAGTTCAAATCTTTTTAACAACTAAATACTTTGATAATTTTAGTTAATACTTTTTTGGTTCTTTTTAGTTCATTCTTTTTAACAAATCAATACTTTAATCAGTTCAATTAATATTATTTTGATTCTTTTTAGTTCATTCTTTTTTATATTACTTTATTCTTTCAGCTAAATGACCCTGAAATTGAAAAGCACTACAAAGGAACTTTCAAAAGGTTGAAAGTTGGCATGGTATCATCATTTCACCCACATAGCACGTGTTAAAAAGTTGAGAGGGTTACGACAAAAATTGGATGCACTTCATGTACAAAATCGACAATCTCTTTCAAAGCATCAATGTTTTGGACAAAAACTCATGTGTTGCAAAGGGATTTCATTTTTTTGAACTTAACTCCAGACTTTTTGTGCATTCTACATGCACCATTCAAAGTCACATCATAAATTTTCAACCCTTTTTGACTTTATTTGGAATTTTCCGTGCATTTACTCATTTTTTTGAGCTAACTGACCCTGAAATTGAAAAGCAGTACAAATGAACTCTGAAAAGGTTGAAAGTTGGCATGGTATCATCCTTTCACCCATAGAGCATGTGTTAAAAAGTTGAGAAGGTTACGGCAAAAACTGGATGCACTTTGGCGTTGTCCTTCATGTAGACGACATCGAGATTGGTCGTGCCATGTGCGAGCACCTTCCCGTAGCGAGTGATTGCATTCATGGCGGAGGATGGGGAAGAAGAGAGGAGATGGGGATGAACAGATCAAAATGGAGGCACTGGTCTCATTTACTAAAGGGTTGCGGTTATTGTAGCGTTTGATCTCACACGGAACAACTTCCTAGGCGTAGGAATCGAACAGTTTGGACCTTTAGTCCCGGTTTGAGCCACGAGCTAGGACTAAAAGGGCTTGTGCCAGGCAAACGGTTGCCACCACCCCTTTAGTCCCGGTTCGTGGCTCAAACCAGGACTAAAGGTCCCATATGAACCGGGACTGATGGTTGTCGACGCCCGGCCGGCGCCCTTCCCTCACGAACCGGACCGATTCTCCCATTGGCCCTGGTTCGTAACAGAACCGGGATTAAAGCCCTTTCATCGGCTGGACCAAAGCCCTGTTTTTTACTAGTGATTAGATGCATGTTTTATTAAATTCTACACGATGACCAATTTATTCATAAGTTTGAGCCAATGGATGAGGGCGAAAAATGAATTTCATTGTATCTTCATCATGTCTTAGCGGTACGATATATTTCAACCCCCAACCCATAATCATCTTGAAGATATCTTAGAGCAACTTCAACGGGACGATCCATTTCGTCCGCCTCGTTCGTTTGGGCCCAACATACGGTGCCATTGCCAAAACGTGCGCGCTTCGAGTCCGCGCCAACCCATTTCCGACCCAAATTTGGGTCTGAAATGCGTCGGCGCGGGCGCGCGCACCCTCTCGGTGTCCGCCCCAACTACCCGCGGTCGACATAATTAATGACAGCCATCATCCCCGGGCCCACCGTTAGCGATCGTGGTCGGCCTCATCTACTTCCAGACCCCCCATCCCCATCTTGCTAGCTCTCTGCTCCCTCGTCGACGACCAAACCCTAGCCAGCAGTCATGGTCGGCATCTCAGCCCAAACCAAGGGCAAGACCGAATCATCGTCCCGTCGGCCTCGCCAGCAGATCAGCGTCCCTGTGCACTAAGCACGGTGGCACTGGGAGCATCGTATTCCGCTGTCGTACCCGGACGTGACCCTCCCGCACGACTGGAATCTGGATCCGGAAAGGATTTCGGTGCCGACGGTGCCGCGGTGACGCACGCAGAGGAGGTGAGTCGCCGGCGGTGGCAACTCACGTCGGAGCAGCGATTCAACCCCATCTACGCGATCGACTCTCCCCACTGGGAGGTCTAGTTCGCGCTCGAGCACGAGGAGCAGCGCCGACGCGGCGTGCGCGACGTGCATCGATGCCCTCCCCTGCCCCCGCCAGTCGTTCGCGACGAGGACCAGGAGGCGGAGGCCGCCTACCCGCTCCGCGAGAGCGAGGAGGAAGAGCGGTGCAAGGCCGAGGAGAAGGACGCGGCGTACGAGGCGCAACTCGCGGAGGCCATCACGCTGTCCGCCGTAGGCGACTGCATCGTGCCCCCTCCGCCGAAAAGTGAGCCGCAGCTGGAGGTCTACCAGTGGACTGGCTGCCTCAGCGAGTGGGTCAGCGCGCCGCCCATCTGGTTGGGAGCGACACCGCAGCTGGAGGCCGCTTACCTCTAGCACTGGAGGGCGCTGCACCTGGCGAAGGAGCGCGTCGACGGAGCGCGGCAGATGGAGCTGGAGCAGGAGGCAAAGGAGGAACGGTTGGACATGGAGGACGAGGAGCGCGCATGTGCTGCGCTGCCACCGCCACCAGCACACCGCGTGTGGGCGGGCCAACTGACAGAGGTGCGGGCAGCGGCGCTCTAGAACACGTCGTTCCCGTGGGCCGGCCCTGAGCCGACGCTGGTTGACCTCACCGGCCCCGACGTCGACGACGAGGATGCCTCGGGCAGCCTCGTAGTTTAGGGTTTTTAATGTTTAATTAATGTAATAGGGACGCTTGGACTATCGCTCGCCTTCATGGTCGGCTTTAATGTATAATTAATGTTTGTTTTCATTTTTGAAAATGTTTGATTTTTTTCCACGCGTCATTAAAATAGGTCGGGCCAACATTGGACGAATGCGTCGATCCAAATATAAAAACGAATGTTAATGTTTGTCGGGTCGACCCAAACAAATAAAGAACGAACAAAATAGTCGTTCGTTTGGATCGACCGGTTGAAGTCGCTCTTAGCGGTGCGATTGATGTATGCCGCATATGAGTACTGAAGTGAAGACATCTCGGTTTTATTACCATAGAGTAGTAAATTAAATTGTGTGCACCTGCTGTGAAAGTGAAAGTTCGATAATGAAAAAAGAATCATCTTAAAAGTCTAACTACAGTGAAGGAAGTACATATGTACCAACTACTAGGAAGAATCTTGCAACATACAATAGCGTACTAGCACAACAACTGTCTGCGGCTCCTAGCTGGTCTCTTACACCCATTGACATTTGAGCGTGACTTGCCTCACTGGTCGGCGTGCCATTAATCACAACACGGCAAATAGCATCATCATTGATCCGTGTAATGGTGGGCCTAGGCAGCACGACGAAGCGGCATTTCTTCTTGATGTGCTATTGCCTACCGCAAAGAATCAACAGTGTCAGTGGATATTTTTTTTCGAAAAAAATACAAAACAAGCCTTGTACTTGTAGAAAAATGTTATCAAACTCTAAACTTTTAATCTCTGAAATCAGTATATTAATTTTTTCGATCCCGATCTATTTTAAATCTTGAAAGTATTTCGTTGGTATTTGCTGAGATGACAAATCAAATCGTACTGTCGGGCGCTCACTCCTTTCTGACTGTTATCGATTTTTTTGATTCTTTTTTGTTTCTTTGTACGCATCCTTAATTTTTCTCAGTAGACAAAGTACATTTCTAGCATGCGCATGAAACATTTTTTGACACAATTTAAACATTTTTCAAATACATTATATACAATTTCTGTAAATACATATTTTCAATATTTTTTAAAACTGATTCTGTTTTCAAAATGCTGTTTACTTTTTTAAAAAATCGATTCTATTTTCAGTGATTGAAAGTTCAGGGTTTGATTTAGCTTTCGTCTATAAAGTTAAGGTTTGTTTTAGAATTTTTTTTCCTTTTCTTTTTCAGAGGAAGACGGCGAGAGAGAAGAGAACAATCACTAGTCAAGACTTTATCCATCAGAGCTATAAAAACTGGACCAAACACATAAGGGTACACGTACCATCGGTTGCACCTACAGGCGCATAGCTGAATTTTCATCCGAAATAGGGACTCCTCCCCGTCCAGAACGTGCCTGTGTTCTCTAGATATTTGTGTCAAACATGGAAGTTTAGCCATCAAGTTCTCTATATGTTTGTTAGCTTAAAAGAGAGAACGTGTTACGTGCTAGTGAAATTTGTGAAACACGTGTGCCGGTACTTGGAACGGTGTTCGACGTGGATGCACGTCCATGTCAAATATTGTGACCGCTTTAATTGTCAAGGTTTGATTCTATGTTTAAATAATTCAGGGATCACCTACTTCAGCTGCCTGATGTTTTTCTTTTGGGGTGTTGGATCAACATCCAATGGCTGTGCTTTAAGCATATTAAATCAATGGTTCGGGCTCTAGGAGATACGCATATGAGTAGGATGTCCCTTTGTCCTTTAATATGGTCGAATCTACTCTCTCCGTCCGGAAATACTTGTCCTAAAAATGCATATAATGAATGTATTTACAATTAAAATAAGTCTAGATACATTCATCTTTAGGAAAAGTATTTTCGGAAGAAGGTAGTATGTGCGTACTTATGAACGTAAATGTGTCTGTTGTGTTTGGAGACACTGAACTGCAAGCTTAAAACACCACCCAGGTGGAGCAGGTTGCACTATAAGAATTATAGTTGCTCGGTAGCTTCCCCCGTTTGAAAGAAGCATGCATACATTTTCTTAATCCAACTGAAATCTCTTATCCAAGAAACACATGCAAAAGTAGGACTTTTCAAGGTAATGTGCCTCTTGCTCGTTGCAAAATTTAATATTCTGTTTTTCTTTTCTTATGCCATGCTATGCACCCGAATACCAGTTTTATGCATCATTTTTATTCTTGAGAAAAGTATGTTTTTGGTCCCTCAAGTTTTTTGGAAGTCTACACCTGATCCTTCAAGGTTCTTTGGACGACGTTTAGTCCCTCGTGTTTGAAAACCAGATAACTTTCATCCAAAATCGGACCAAAGTGGTATTGATGACGACATATCATTGGTTTTTGGTCAAAGTGAACATCACTCTCCCACTCTCAAGTAGCATTGGGAAAATCCAACAACGCAGCTGCACGCGTCGCCCAACTCCATAGCCTGGTGTGGTAGGCATGGATGACCCCGAGCCTAAGAGCTCCACCACATTCTCCGCCTTGTGTCATCGCCACTCACAAGCCACACCGTCGCGACCAAAGCCCCCACGCTAGCACACCACCCGAGGAGGAACCTCTCCCGTCACCGTTCTCCTAACCCACCGCTGGTGGCGGAGCTACCAGAGAACGACAGGGGGGCAAAGCATAAAATATGATTGTCGGGGGGGGGGGTAGTGACTACTTTTTTCTTTAATCTTAGCCCCTAGAAAATATATCTTCTATGTTTTCTTTAATTATGGTGCCCCCGTCCCCCAAAGTGCACATAGTTTCGCCATTGCCCACAAGCCACTGGGAATCTGTGCGTCCCTGACCACTCCTAGCCCCCGTCGTCACCTTTCTCCTCGTCGTTGGGCTCTGGGCATGCGTCCCTCGGCCAGGCTACCCACACTATTGCACCATACATGGAGCAACCTCTCTCACCACCGTGCTATTGACACACAACCACCGGCGATCCACTCGTCCCCGACCTCTCCTGGCCCTCGATGCCTTCATCCCGCATGCCCCCCAAACTTGGGCCAACACCTTCAACCCCGCGGCTGGCTTCCCTGTGACGACCGATGAGATCCAACAGTGAGAGCCTGGTGACCTCCTTGGCTCCCTCCTAGTGTAAAGTGCCAACACTAGCGCTATAACACCCTCTTGTTGTTTAGCAGCCTCTCACGCATACAATTTGTGTGGTGGTACCCTACAACACGAACAATGAGATCGTTGTCTCTATCCAGGATGAGGGCAAGCACCGTTAGATAGGGTTGCCGCTATCGGCGAGGCAAGCTTGGGCGGGGTGAGCATGAGAGGTGTGGTGGCGTCCGACGGCGAGGAACAACATGAGCGGCACAAGATAGGGAAGGTGGGGCGGCTACAAGCGGCGTGCAGCAATGAGGAGATAGGTGGGAAAAAACTCACGTGTCACGAGAGGAGAGAGAAAAGTAGTGCACATGGTCGGGTTTCACCTCTAATCCAGTTTTGAACAGAAGTCGTCCGGGTTTTGAGACACGAGGGACAAATTATCGCCCAAATAATCTTAAGGGATTAGATATAGACTTTTCGTAATGTTGAAGGACCAAAAACATATTTTTCTCTATTTTCTTAGATCATCTTTGGAGTGTAGGAAATAAAAAACATAGAATATAAACACACATAATTGAGATGTCTCGATTTCTTGTTCATTTAAAAACACAAGAATGTTGCAATGCATGCCTTTGGATGCTGCACTAAAAGTAAATGCAAATATGTATGTATGGTTGAAGAGACATATTAGAAACATATATATATATATATATATATATATATATATATGGACAAATTTTATCTACCACCGGTGGTAGTTACCACCACTTGTGTTTTGTATGTTGTATGTAGTATCTATCAAATCGGAGAGTATGTATGCGTAGTATGTAGTATATAATCATGTTTAGGTAGTATATATACTATTTGTTTGATAGTATGTATCATATTTTGTGTATGCTCTTTTTTACATACAAATATATGCGTATTTCACAAATATAATAAAAACTATGGATCAACTTGTAATTTTTTTCATGTAACTCACTTTGAAAAATCTTATATATAGTATATGAACATAATAGGAATGATAAATTAGTATATATGCTCCCGCGTGGTAGTATATGGCACACGTGGGGTAACTACCCCTGGATGGTAGGATGTATTTTTCCTATATATATATATATATATATATATATATATATATATATATATATATATATATATATATATATATATATATATATATATATATATATATATATATATATAATATTGGATTCTCAATGAAAAAGAAATAAAATAATATAAGGTATGAGGTAATGTTAAATTTTAACAGACTATACGGCATGGGTATATGCAATCCAAAGGAATTTCAGAACATCATTCATATGGTCTATATACTTTCCTTCGAAACGACTTGATCACTACAATTTATTGCCATGAAGTGTCATATAGAATACAATGTCCGAGAAAACATACATACATGAAGCATGACGAAACAAGGAGAACAAAAGAGGAGATCTTTTTGTTGTGGACAAAAAAGAGAGGAAATCGGTCTTGGGGCCAGGGTTTATGAATTGTGCGTGATACAAAAGTTGGGAGAGTTGATGCACCACAAAAGGTATCGATACCAATATATTGAGTCTTTTGGTCTTGTCCTTGGCAGGCGGATTGATCCTTTACATTTGATCAGCTCGATCGAACACCCATTTGTTGAACCAAACCTCCCTTTTAGAGTCAAAATTAGAAAGATTCAAAAAATCTCCAAACTTCAAGGAACATCCTACACTATAGGGATGCCCTCAACCTTTCGTCAAATACATAAACGAGACTCTACTAATTTTACGTTTGAAATGTCATTAATTTCCCTTATTTGTTTTCTATGAGAGTGCTTACCGAGGGTGCACTTGTTTCAAAGTGGATTTGTTGATACCATATGGTGCACAACGAAACATTATGACACGCTTTAAAACAACAAGAAGAAATCGTATATATTCAAGGCGCGCAGCTATATCGCACCGTGAAAATGTTGGCACCCGTCTAGGCCAGGCCATCACGCAGGGCACCCTATAATAACCCCTGCCAACCACCACTACACCAGTGCACGCAGCACAAGTCGCTAGCCAAGCCTGGGAAGCCAGAGAAGTAGAAGCGCAAGCTACCTAGAGCTCGCGCGCGCGCGCGGTTGCCTAGCTGCCATGGAGAATCCGTACACGACCTTCCTCAAGAACTACCACCAGCAACGCTACTACTTCCCCGTCACGCCGGTGCCTCCGCCGCCAGTGCCGTTGATGACGGCGCCTGCCTACTCCTCCAGCCCCTTCTTCTCCCCGCCGGCTCCTCCTGCTCCGCCGTCGTCCCCTCCGCTGCGGGAAGCCCTGCCCCTCCTCTCTCTCGCCCCCGGCTCGCGCAGGTCGCGGGATCAGCGGCGCGGCCGCGGCCCGGATGACTCCGACGACGGCGACGACGACGTCGACGAGGAGCATGGGGAGGAGGGGAAACAGGCGCCGGGCCCGGCCGCGAGCAGTGACCTGCACCACAATCAGCAGCTATCGGGACGGCGGCTCTTCGCGGACCTCAACTCGAAGGCGGTCGACGACCCGATGGACTCGGAGGCGGGCGGCGCGGCGGGGGACGTGACGGTGGCGCTGCGTATAGGCCTGCCGAGCGCCGGCACCGCCGCCGACCTCATATCCGGGATCTCGGCCCCAGCTACGGCGGCGAGGGATGACGAGGATGAAGATGAGGACCGCGTTAGCAGGGAGCTGAGCGGCGGGGAAGACGACGGCGAGAGCGAGGCGGCCGTGGCGCCGGTGCTAGGGTTCGCTTCGACGCCGATCGGGCGGCTGAACAAGGGGCAGTACTGGATCCCGACGCCGTCGCAGATCCTCATCGGCCCGACGCAGTTCTCCTGCCCCGTCTGCTTCAAAACCTTCAATCGATACAACAACATGCAGGTGAGCCGCTGCCACACATACACCTTCAAAATTTGGCCCTTAGTTTTCCGTCCAAGTATACATATTGCTGCTGTTCTAAATACAGAGGGAGTAGTTCTTACTAACATTTTGATCTCGACTGCTAAAACGATTAATCCTCCGGAAATTAACCATGATACATGAACTCCCGAGGTTAATTATAACAAACCCCTTGTGTTTTGTTCATAACAACATAACATACTATTGATTTAGTATTTATTTGAACAAAACATACTAACTGTGTCTGTGTTGATCCCATTTGTTGGGGCTCGAACAAATTTGGATCTCTTGTTTCCTCCAGCACAGTTGGATGGATCGACCCTAAGTTCCTCAACTGGAATTACCTACCAATAAATGCTGTAGCTGTGGCCTGGGGCAGGTTAATAAAATAAATAAAGTTCTTCCACTAGTACCACAGTTGTGAAGCGAACAAGAGTGATGAGACTTGAACGAGCGCTACAGCTCGCAGTGTGTAATTGCGCGGGAGGCCGGGAGCTCCTTTGCCGGGAATAAAGTTAGACGAGCGACATCAAGTCGGATTCGTTACACCTGTGTTGGTCCCGTTACCGTATGCTTGCTTCCGTTAGCTAGCTTCAAGTTCGAGTCGAGCTGCCAATATAAAACCTGAATTTATTAATCAACGTACGCCTTGCCGTGACATCCACCTAACATTGTTATATCCTCTATGAACAAAACGGAGTAGCAGTATGTAGCAAATCTATCACGAAAAAACTTAACCCAAAATTAATTAATATGTATTCCCCTCATGTTGAAATCCCATTTGGATTGTTTGTTTTTTCACTAGAAAACCTTCTTTGCGTTGGGAAGTCTCCAAGTTCATGGCCTCTATGGTCGAAGTAAGTACAAACATTCTTGCTCCATTGGTTTTCACTAGCCAAGGCCTAGTTTGGCAGCAAAGTTTTTTCGAAAACGTAGTAATCTAATACCCCGGTATTCCAATTAATAACCGGCCAATGAATATTTCAACTTCTAAAACCATATTTTTTGTTACTTTGGTTTAGAAAAAGAGGTTTAGACCTCTTTCCAAAATACTGTAGTAAAGCATGGTATTGAGGGCATATACTACAGTTTATGGAACTGTTATGTTTGTAGATTCTAAGCATATATGAAGCTATTTAAAATCGTGTTTTTAATCACTGCATTCTCCCAAAACTGTTATGAAAACTGAGCTGGCAAACGTAGTCTAGATATTCTTTTTTCTTCAAAAGCTCTCCGTAGTATGTTTCTATGGTCTGAATTAAGCAAATTTGTGACCCAAATGGAACATGAATGTCTAAAACCAATGGTTTTGACTAGCCATTTGGGTCATTCTTGCTCCATTGGTTTCCAGCCAATAGAAGCAAATGCAGAGCTCCTCTTTCGTTGGGGTCTTGTGGTTTAGCTTCTTCTCATGCACGCATGTGGGAGAGAGGAAGTGCCATACTAGTAGGTACCAGGTAAACAGATAGATGCGTACACGTGCTGGTGTCTCTGGGCGGGGATCGATTGAGCTGAGCTCGGGAGGGCGAGGGCACAGTGGCCTGCCTTTTCGTGTGATTGAACAAGACATATATGGCCCGTCAGGGGGAGCCATGCATGCAACCTTTTGAACTTTTATGCTTTTCTGGGGCTGGAGCTTTCGGAAGCGCTGCGCTCTTTGGAAATGCACCCATGCATGCATGCATGCATGCATGAGTGGCGTGCATGGTGGACGGCACTGTGGAGATCCCAGTGAAGATCGATCTCTGTAGTACATAATCAGATGCATGATGCAAAACCTTTTTCAGACGAATCAGATGTATGCAACAGCTTAGTCACACGGCCGGACAAGCGCGTGTGCGTGCAGCTTAGTGTCGTCTGAGTTAGCGTCTGATCGATATGATCGATGCAAAAGCCGAGCCAGCTGCTGCTGCTTTCCTAACACGACATGTATCGATCTGGTTCGATCTGATCGATCACCCAGTGGCCACTACCATGCTTATCATGGATGCATGCACTCCTCCAGCTGAGAGCCCTGGCTCCTGGTCGAGCACATGCGGCTCCGATGACCATGAGTATTAGCTTTGCCTGTAGATTGGATGTTTTGATCAGGGGACATGAGCTTTTCTTGATCAGCCGTTTCACACCTGATCAGCTAGCATCGATGGGTAGGCATGTCGCTGAGTCGATCGGGTTTTGCTACACCACCTTCAATTAGTTCTCGATCGCAGCTTTCAACGTGCATGACTGCAGGAGATCTGTAGCTTGGCACTGTGTCCTGTCCCTGATGACAGTTCCACTGTGCACGAACCGGACATGCACCACAGACACGCATGTACTACAAACACACAAGCGGCACGCAAGCAAGGGGCCAGTATGGAGTAGCGCCGTCGCAACCAAAATCCGTCAACGCTCATGCGGCTTCTCCGGTTTCACCCACTGACCGCCTCTGCGTCTGCATGGGGAAAGCCTCTTAGCTACAGCTTGATCAGGCCAAGCATCCACGCGCACCTCGAAATGAGCAACGTATTAAACGCAACCCGGCCTGAAGGTGAATAGAACATGCATATGCTCTCATCGATCGATGTCCACACATGGAAACCTTCAGCTCTGCCATCAAACTGGCAAAACGCAGCATATGATCATGATCCATGCATGTAGCTCGTACGTACTGTACGCAGCAATTATATCGACTCATCAAGAGTACAGACAGTACGTGCTAATCAAACAATGAAATATGCTGCTTGTGCATAGGTTTCTCTCTCTGACGCCTAATCAATAGCAATATTATACAATTAGGTTGTTAAAAGTAGCCGATGATTAACTTGTTACGTACGTACGTGTGCCGTGCGTACTTTTGTGTATGCAGATGCACATGTGGGGGCACGGGTCGCAGTACCGGAAGGGCCCGGAGTCGCTGCGTGGCATCCAGCCGACGGCGATGCTGCGGCTGCCGTGCTACTGCTGCGCGCCGGGGTGCCGGAACAACGTCGACCACCCGCGCGCCAAGCCGCTCAAGGACTTCCGCACCCTGCAGACGCACTACAAGCGCAAGCACGGCCTCAAGCCCTTCCTCTGCCGCCGCTGCGGCAAGGCCTTCGCCGTCAAGGGCGACTGGCGCACCCACGAGAAGAACTGCGGCAAGCTCTGGTACTGCCTCTGCGGCTCCGAGTTCAAGCACAAGCGCTCCCTCAAGGACCACGCCAGAGCCTTCGGACAGGGCCACGGCGCGCTCGGCGGCGCCGGGCTCGACGACGATGACGACTGTGCCATCTCCGACGTCGACCACGACGGTGGCGCCGCCGCCGCCGCCGCCAGGTCGCTCTGAGCCTCTGAGTCACTCTCACCGATCGGTGTGGCCGTGCTTATGTGCCGCCGTGCCGTCCCGAATGCACAAAAGGTGCTAGCTGTATGCACATCTGAACCACTCTGTGTATACAAGTCCGAAAACATTCGGCGGCGACTTGCTCTTTGATTTGGTTGCTCTTCTCTTCGCTTTGCAACAGTACCTTTTCCCAGAGCCCATCTTGCATATCTCGCTTGTATATTAGCTAGGATGAGACCTCAATCAATCGATCATGGAAATGTTTCAACATTTTATTAGCATTTCGCTTGCTTCTAAACCCTCAACTTGAGCTTTGTCCCTTTTTCCTCCAAAACCGGGACGGTGTCTCTAGATTTTGCATCGGTTGATGCACATGACAATGGGCTTTCTGTTATAAAACATAAGCAAGGTGAATAGGTGATTCTCAATTTTGGTATTGTATTTTGTCTATGTTATATCTGTGAGATCTACATTACAATGGGCTTTCTTTTATACTCCCTCCTTTTCAGTTTATACGGCTCAAATCTAAAATCTCATCAACCAAGGTAAATTATGTGTGGATGATATTAGTTTTAACTAGCCAATAAATATTTCTTACATATTCAATTTTTGAGGCAATAAACATAGTATCCTTTCTTTCATTGGACTTGCATGATGCGTGTAAAGAAAGATGCATCATAGCTACTAGTTTCATTTCTCTTATCTCTATGAATTAAATGTGACGTGAGACTCAAAACACTTTAACTTAATCTCTACCTAATAATAAAGCAAATACTGCTTCTGGCCGTACATCGTGGCTGTTTTGCAGAAAAGCCCCTGACATTGTACATATTCAACCCACACTATCAATTTAAGTGGAAAAATGATTCAATTTTACACAAACCCCCTTCTCCCCAGTTCACGGCCGCGCGTCTCCTCTTATCCATTCCGGTTGCACACTGCCGTCTGCAGCGTGGCACCGACGACCGCCACCGCCGGGCCAAGCGCCGATGGAGATGCCCCGCGCCGCCATCGCCGTGTTCTTCTTCCCGTCCCCACCAGCTGTGAGAGGAGGAGCGGGAGGGGAGTCGCGGCGGGTCACGAGGCGGGGCTCCCGATCCAATCGGGAGCAGGACGACGACGGCAAGCACAAAAAGGGCCGCCATCGCCGTGTTCTTCTTTCCGTCCCCACCAGCCGTGAGAGGAGGAGCAGGAGGGGAGTCGCGACGGGTCACGAGGCGGGGCTCCCGATCCAATCGGGAGCAGGACGACGATGGCGAGCACAGAAAGGGCACCTGACCACCACCATGACCACCCAGCCTTCCACCTCCGCGGCGATGTCTTTTTTTAATAGCGTCAATTGTTATTGTACTGCAAGTCGTTTGGGCCAACCCCAAAATTCATAAAATGTTCAAAAAAAATATTTATTTAAAAAAGGTTCCTTTTCAAACAAAAGCTGAAAATTCATAAAAACCATACTTCTTAAAAAGTATTGCAATTTTTATGCATACATCAATTTTTTAAAACAATTTAACATTTAACCTTATCATCGGCAATTATTAAAAATCCATATAAAAAATGATGCACAATGGCACATGAAGCAAGTTGTGCAAAAAACAATAAAAACATTATTCAAATTTTTTATGGAAAATATGTTGTACACACAAATGCTATTTCCCAACAAAAAATAAAACATTATTACCTCATAATAAAAAGATCCTTTTGAAAGAATATTTAACAATTTATCTTCTACAAGAAATTTTCAATTTAATAAATATTATAGCTATTATTAAAAAGTTCATCCAATTTTTATGTAAGCACTACCTAATATTTTAAAAGAAAACATTTAACATTATTAAACACATTTATTTCAATTAATGCCGCATAATGGAACAACAAGCATGTTCTATATTTTTTTCTTGCCCGGTGCAACGCACGGGCATTTGTACTAGTTAGACTTAAAGTAAGCTTAATATAATGGAAATCTAATTTTTTTAAGATGAGCCCTATAAACCGAAAAAGGAGGGGGTAAAACATAAGCAAGGTGGTCTTGTATTTTGTCTGTGAAAACTCTATTTTTATAAATATTTTAGAAAGAACAATTTTGTGAAATCTCAGTCGACGTTATATCTCTGAGATTTACATTACGATCCATGCAAAATTTTATTTTCAGATTTTTCCTTTTCTCTCCTGCATATTATGTCACTTGATCGAGACTTGGTTAAATGCGAGTGTACTTAAACCTAGCCACACCGTAAAAAGAATATTGGTAATGGTGTCAACATGGGGTTTTGGAAGGTTTGATGGACTCATGATAAACCTTTGAATGTGTCCTATGCTAAATTGGATAATCTTTGTTTCACCAAGAAAACATCGACTGAAGTATTTGATAAAGGGTGAGACCATTTTAGCGTGAGAAGAACTCTGTAGGGTCATTTTTCTAATAAATGATGCTTTATAGTATTTAAATATTTAATATTACAATCAGTCTCCGCATAACTAAGATGAACATAGCCAAACTAAGTCTAGAATAAAAAAATAAGAAAAAAGCGAAATACAAGAAATCACGAGTCTCTATGACGTCTAAAATATAGCGGGGCCAATACTAATAAGATGATGACATCTATGTTGAGTAAAAGGAAGCCTCTCCGTGTGCTTCAAGCATGTACACATCTCCATAAATAGGCTTTGATTCACTGCACGTTCTACACACGACCATAAAGAGAGCATACATGTACACTTGTAGATAACAAGTATAAGAGAAGTATTTTTATTGTTAAATTTTTTATCGTTTCTACATAACCAAAGCTACCAAATAACGACAAGAACTACCACCCTAATAAGAACTCAAAAATTATGATCAATCACATGTAACTACTTGCCAGAAATGTTAGCAACGCTATGCGTGAAACTAGTTGGATGTGTGACCATATAGAATGAACTAATTTGCATTGTAAGAACAAATGTTTTATTGTTTCGTTGCCATGACAAAACACAGATTGCGTATTTTCATATCAATTCTTCTTAATAAGGTTATTCTTGGTAAGAATGACCCATCGGTGAAGATATTATGCAAAGATTTTATTCTTAAGCGGCATCTTCATCTTTCAAATCTTTTTATTATTATCAACTCGCATGTTAGATTGGATCAAAGCTCTATACATAGAATGTATCGAAAACTTGCCACTCATGTTTAGATTCCAACGAAACGCGTTGGCTCCTTGTGATAAATGCAGCACGACGAGACGATTAATCAAACAGTTTGAGGATGCAAGTGGGCCTATTAAATCTCTTTTCAACGTTACTTTTGGAGGAAAGGATTCCAATAACGTGGTGATAATATCACCTTTATGATGAACAATATTGCATAGTGTTGGATATTGTTCCTGTAGTATGGCATTACCAAACCACTTGTCCTTCCAAAATATGATTTCCAAGTATCTTTAATAGAGAATGATCCATAGCAACAGAAAACAAACTCTTCGCAGCCATTAGACCAATCCAAAAGTTTGAGGCCCAGGTTTCCAATATACTTGGGATATTCCCTTTGTGCCTTCATATTTTCTTCTTAGAAGGGTTTGTTATGCACCATCTTCTGCCAGTAGTTTAAACAACCACTTGCTAAGGACGACATTATTCTTAACCTCAAGGTCATGAATACCAACCCTCCTTGGTATTATTTCTTGAGCACTAACCTATTTATATTATTTCTTGAGCACTAACTTATTGACCACAATGCCGAGTGCATGTTGTTGTTTTTTGCGTGTTTTTTTACTTTGCAGATTTTCCATACCAAACAAGGTCTAATTTCCCTGAAACATTTTGGTGATTTTTCTGGACCAAAATAAGACCAACGAGCATCACAAGAAGGTCGGAGGCCTCAAGAGGGGCCTGCGAGCCAACAAGGCGCGGCCTGGGTGGGGCCTGATGGCTTGTTCCTCCCTCATGCCCTCCCGACTTTGTTCTTTGGCTTATAAATTCTCATCTATCCTAAAAACACCAAAGGGTGTCCCGAAAGACTTTTTACCCCACCGCAAGTCTCTGTTCCGACGGGAGGCCATCTAGAGCTCCGTTCCGGCATCCTACTAGAGGGGGCATCGGTCACAGAGGGCCTCTGCATCCACCTTGTTGCCATCAGGATGATGTGTGAGTTGTTCACCACATACCTACGGGTCCTTAGTACCTAGATGGCAATATCTCTCTTTGATCTTCAATAAAACGCTCATCACATCTTTGCCTTGAGCCATATGATTAAATCCTTTTGTCGGTGCGTTTATTGGTATCGTATGAATTGTGGGCTTATGTCTAGATTATTCATGATAAATATTCGAGTCACCTCTGAATACTTATATGATTCTCATGTGCATGATTGTGATAGCTTCGTAATTCTCTCTGATCTATTGAAATAGCTTGGCCAACTAGATTGATATTTCTTTGGTGAGAGAGGTGTGTTTTGGTAGGTTCAACCTAGGGAATTTGTATATCCCAGTGACAGAATGGGACAAGATGTGTCTTTGTGTTGTTTATAATAAGGATAAAGCGATGTGGTTTATTCATATTGCTTGAGTTTACTTTGTCTACACCATGTCATTCTTCTCCATGCATTACTTTGTTTTACTTAATACTCTAGATGCATACTCGATAGCGTACGATGAGGGGAGTAATAGTAATAGGTGTAGGCAGGAGTCGTCCTATTTTTTATGGACGTGATGCCTATATACACATGATCATTTTCATGAATATTGAATAACTATCCTCTTTTCTCTCAATTGCCAACAATAATTTGTTTACCCACCCTATTCTATTTTTCATGAGAGATGCCATTAGGGAAAGAGACGCCGCCCGATTCTATCCACGACATATTGATAAAACCTTCATTACTTATTGTTATTTACTTGTTTTTATGTTTGCTTGCTATCTAAAATTATCTACACACCTCACTTTCTTGCAAATAACAAGACAAGAGGATTGACAACCCTCTTGCTCGCGTTGGGTGCAATTTGTTTGTTCTTTTGTGTGCAGCCGTTGAAGACGGTTGTGGTTGATATTCTTATTGGTTCGATAAACCTTGGTTTCATAACTGAGGGAAATACTTACCCACTTTGTGTTGCGATAACCCGTTCCTCTTCACGGAAAACCAAATGAACATCACGAGTATCAGCTTGCTGGAAGGTGATGGGATTGCATGTGATTTATGATGTAATGAAGTTATTTGATAAGGTTTGATCCCTACTTTCCACTATGTTCTGAGATTGGTGTTGCTGTCACTTTACTATGCTTAATGCTTGTCACTAGGGCCCGAGTGCCATGCTTTCATATCTGAACCTATTATGTTTTTTGAATATGATAGTGTTTTATATACTATCTTGCAAGTTATATGCACCTATTACGTGTCATGATCCGCATACTCCAGGGTGACAACAATTGGGATTCCTTCAAGTGATTGTCGTAGTTCGAGGAGTTCATGTATTCACTATGTATTAATTCTTTGTTCCGGTTCTCTATTAAAGGAGGCCTTAATATCCCTTAGTTTCCTTATGGACCCTGATGCCACGGCAGGGTAGGACAAAATATGTCATGCAAGTTCTTATCGGTAGCACGTATGACTATTTATGGAATGCATTCCTACATTACATTGATGAATTGGAGCTAGTTCTATGTCACCGTAGTATATTACTATTACACGATAAATGTCATATGAATCGTTATCCATCACCGATCTATGTTCCTATGCTTTTCATATACTGAATCTTGCTAAGTTACTATTGCTGCTGCTACTGTTACAATCACTACAAAATTGGTGATGTTGCCATTACCGTTACTACTACTATTTTGCTATGCTAATAAAACTTTTGTTGTTGAGAGATATCCCACGCGTGGTTGAATTGACAACTCAACTAACAAGACCAATAAATATTCTTTGGCTCCCCTTGTGTTGAATCAATAAATTAGGGTGTAATACTACCCGTGAAGACTGTTGTGATCCCCTATACTTGTGGGTTATCAAGACTATTTTTTGACGTCATTTCTGGGGAGCATAGCTCTATTTATTGTGCTCACTTGAGGATATCCAATAGCCTCTATGAGGAATCTAAAAGGTACTAGAACCAAGATCGTACCCTCCAAGACGAGGGGAGGTAAGCAACTGCCATCTAGCTCTACTTTTGATTCACCTACTGTTTTGAATCAGCTGATGACACACCAATTTCTACTCGTTCTGGTATGTCACAATTACTTGATGATGCTACTTCCAAAACTTATGATGATACTACTATTATGCTTGATAAAACTGAAACTCTACCACTTGGTGAATTACCTGATGCTCATATTGCTAAATTTATAGAAACTGAAAATGCTAAAATTGATGAAGATTATGATTCACCTAATCCACCTAGATCTCCTAATAGATATGAAATGCCTAATGTGTGTGAGGGTTAAGTTATGCATGGGGATATAGCTAGGGACTTCCTTGCTTGTAATGATAGAGATAATTTGAAGAAATTACTATGTAAACTGAAAGAAAAATCTATGATGTAGAAAATGAAACGTGATCCTAAATTTTATACTTCTCCAATATCTGTTACTGATAAGGATTATGAATTCTTTGTTGATCCTTAGTAAATCACTATAGTAGAATCTGATCTTTTCCATGGTTATGAAACTGAAACTGTTGTGGCACACCTCACTAAATTAAGTGATATTACCACTTTGTTTGCTCATGAGGTAAAGATGCATTATTATATCCTTAAGCTTTTTCCTTTTTTGCCAAAACGTGATGCTAAGAAATGGTTCCTCACTCTTGCTCCTGGTTGTGTGTGTAGCCCCAAAGATATGATATATTACTTCACTTGAAAATATTTTCCTCTCATAAAAAACAAACTGCTTTACAGGAAATATTTAACTTTATGCAAACTGAAGAAGAGAATCTCCCTTGACTTTGCGGGAGGCTTCTCCAAATAATTAGAGCTTTGCCTTATCATCCTCTTAATAAATATTGAATAATTGATATCTTTTATAATGGACTAACTTCTACTTCTAGGGACTACATAGATAGTTGTGCTGGTTGTGTTTTCAGGTAACAAACTATTGGACAAGATGAGGAACTATTAAATAAAATATTGCCAAATGCTGATGATTGGACACTTCCCGGACCACCACGAGAACCTATTTAAAAGAAGAGAGGTATTATATTCCCTAGTCCAAAAGATATGCAGGAAGACAAGAGAACTATGAAAGAAAAAGGTATTAAATCTGAAGATGTCAATAATTTTCCATCTATCGAAGAAATACGCAGACTTAACATCCCTACATAGGTAGTAGAGGTAAATTATGTCTATATATTTGATGCAAGTGATATAACTTACACTAGAACTCCTAGTCAATGCATGGATCACTTTGATAACTACATTTTTAAGCAAGAACATTTTAATAGTTATGTTAAAGATCAATTATAACGAAAGGCTATGATGATTGATGGCTTGAGTGACTAAATCTTTAGAATTTCTAATGATGTTAAAGGTCTAGGCAAACATGCTTCCATGGTTTATAGTCAATTAGACCAAGTGGCTAAGTTACAGAATGAGTTGCTTTCTCAAATGAGTGATAACATGAATGATCATGCTCTTAGGGTAATGAATAGAGGAGGTAGAATGACTTAGGACCCTCTTTATCCTGAAGCTCACCCTAAAATAATTGAACAATATTCTTAGAGAATTAACATTAACGCACCTAGTCCATCTAAAAATAAAAAGAAAAAAATGACAGGACTATGCATGCTTCTAGTGAACCTTTTATAGACAAACCTAGTGAGAATCATAATGATGTTTCTATTTATGATGCTGAGACAGAATATGGTAGAGAACTTTCACCTAGAGATAATGAAAATGAGAATGAAAATAATGATATTCACGTAGGTGCTCAACCAGATACTAATAAAAACATGAAAATGATTGGAAATAGAACCTGCTGAAGATCTTGATAATCCACATCCTAAAAATAAACATTATGATAAGAAATACTTTGTTGCTAGTAAACATGGTTGGGAAAGAGAGACATGGGTTCAAAACCCATCCATTCCCTCGTAATCCTTCTAAGAGTAAGGACGAGGAGGATTTTGTACGCTTTTTCGAAATGATTAGGCTTGTCTTTTGCGTACTCACTTAACTGATATTTTGAAGATGCCTCCATATGCTAAGTATATGAAAGACATTGTTACCAATAAAATAAAGATACCTGAAACTGAAATTGACACCTGCTTGCTAATGATTATTTTAACGGTGGAGTGCCTAAGAAGTCGGGAGATCCGAGCATACCCACAATACCTTGCTCCCTTAAACAAATTTATGTTAAATCTACTTTATGTGATCTTGGAGCTAGTGTTAGTGTTATGCCTTTCTCTTTATACAAAATACTTGATTTGAATAAGCGTACACCTACTAAAATAACTTTTCAAATAGCTGATAAATCCACTATTATACCTATTGGAGTTTGTGAGGGTATTCCTGTTGTGGTTGCAAATGTCACTATCTTAACAGACTTTGTTATTCTTGAGATGCTCGCGGACGACAACATGTCGATTATCCTTGGTAGACCCTTTTTTAAATACTACAGGGGCTATTATTGATTGCAACAAAAGCAAAGTTACTTTCCATGTCAATGACAAACAACATAAATTGCACTTTCCAAAGAAACAATATTCAGTAAATAATATTAATGTCATTGAGCAAGTGGCCACAATCACTATTGGAGTATTTAAATTTACTATTCCTACTGCCAAGAAGAAATATGATATTCTTATTATTAGGGATATGCAAATCCCCATTGAGGTAACTTAGTGTTATACAAAAATTCTTTGGTTTCATGTCAATTGGAAACTGTTATTAATAAGACTTGATCAACCTTATTAATGGATCCTTTTTGAAAGACATGTGGTTGACGAATTTAGTAAGCACACCTTTTTATACCATTGGTTTACTCTCTCTTACTTTTAGTTTAATAAAATAAAATGCATGATTATCCTATTCTATGAATAATTTGTGTAATGAAAAATTGACCAAAAATAAAGTGCTCAGAATGTCACAAAAGTTTTACATTATTTTTTCTAGAATATTTGAAAAATTACTCGTGCTGAAAACACCCCACGGGGTGCATGTGTTGGTACCAAGCCAATAGGGCGCGCCCACCCCCCTAGGTGCCCCTGATGTCTTGGGGCCCTCACTAGTACTCCCTCACTTATCTATTGAACCTAGTCATTCTACTACCTCTAGAAAAAAATTTGTTTGCTCTGTCTCTCTCTCTCTCTCTCATGTTATTTCTCAGGAACCTGATATTTTCGATCTCTTTGCTTGGGATGCCATTTCCGAAACTCTTTTGAGGCATGGCTTATTGGTATGTGACTCTCTCATTGCTCCAATTAGTTTTTGCTTTAGTGGTATATATTTTGCATATTTTGCTTCACTTGGTGCTACTGAAAATCAGCTTGCATGTTGAATTATTTGAGTTCCAAGTAGTATGGATGCTTAATATGGCCTCTAGGAATCTATATAAGTAGTTTCTATCAATCTTGGAAAGTTTTATTGAAATAATTTTGTGGTCCAAAAATTTCAAAAATTTATTATTAGGAAAAATGAACCTATTTAGGAGGATTTCTTCAAGGAGACGGTCTTCCAGCGTGTCATGGAGCGCGAGATCGATACAACAAGCTTATGTTGAACCAAGGACAAGTTTAGTGGTCATGGCCAATGATAAATCATGTTGGTGGCCATGCAATGAGTTCATGACATGTGACGGTATTAAATAAGTATTTGATCAATACATTTATAATACATACATCACCGACTTCCTCGCGGATAAGTGCATTCAACACTATTATCTTACCTGATCATTCACGGAGAGGTTTCACTTTCACCCTCGTACTTATAGAGTGTTGTTTCATCTTTATGCTAACACTTATATTAAGACTCTAGAAGAATTTTGTGATGCATGCAAACTTCCATGTTGGGGCTTACTTGACAAACCAAAACAATCTGATAATATGTTCCTTGAGTCTTTGCATTGGAGAAGATAGATGAGTTACATAGGCTAGAATAAAATTATTCAATTTCCATTTATCCGCTAATTTGTATTGTTTGATGGGAAATTTATTGTGGGCAAGCAAGATTGTAGTGCGCTATGTGCTCCTGACTTGAGAATCGTTCACACTACGATAACTGGTGATAAACAGTATAACCTTGGGAAAATTGTTGCCCATAGGCCGAATTTTAACGCGGGTAATGGTGATTTGTATGGAGGAATTTATGCCTCCTGCATAGCTGCAAGACTAAGAGTCTCACCTCAACCTAACGGCCATATGTTGCATGAGAGATATTTAGACTTTGAAGCCATGCACCGTCATGACTTTATAGAGACAGGGCTCGGGGTTATAATTAGAACTTAATATTTAACAAATACCATGTCGTCTCTGTTATGTTGCATGCGCCTTCCCTCTTTGATTTTTGGAACAAACAAAGATATTGTATTCTCAAGAATGAAGCGCATGGGCATAGCACAATAGTCGAGGTTGCTCGATTGGCTGAGGAGGCGACATGGAACACCTCCACGAGCTACCACTTTGATTTTTATCCACGCGAGAAATGGTGATCACCAAGCTAGGCAAAAAGTCTAAACTTGTGGGAGTACATATTTCTCACCGACGTTACATTCACGTTCACACATTTCAATTCAATTGGCGGTTTTCATCCTCTTTCATTATATATCCATATTAATTTTATTTTTGCCTTTTTTCATTCGTACATGGGTATGGGCACCACCCCTAGCTTGTTCCATGCTTGGCGGAGGCAACCCAATATCGTATCACCATCACTTTTACATTATCATCTATCTTAGTTCGATCCTTACCTATTATTTGATCTAGAAGAACAAAAGTTTAATATTGTTTTGCTTAGAGTGTTTACTTTGTGGTCTATCTATCCTTGTAACCTTGTGTGAGAGTTATATAATACAGATTAGTTTGAATGTGTTTGCTTTACTCTCATGCATCTATCATAGCAGTGAAATAAAATGAAATTGAAAGATCATATGTTAATCCTATGTGGAGTAATGACTTCGCAGAAAAAGAAGTATGCTTGATAAAAGTTGTTGGGAGTTAACAAACATAGTGTTAATCATTCATAAAATCCATGCAAAATTATGAAAGGGGAGAGGAGATTCACATACAAATATACTATCTTGGACATCTTTTATTATTCCGAGCCCCAATCAAATATTTTATGCACGATTGTATAGTTAATGTTGGACAAGGAAGACAGTGGAATGAGTTATATTTATTTACAGTCACATAGAATTTATATTTCCATGGATCCTCTAACATGTGATTCTTGTCTACAATCATTTTCTATCCGAAAAAATCACACTAAGTCGAGATACTACTTATGCATCCATAACCCTTAAACCTAGTTTCTTGCCATGAGAGTCCACCAGATCTACCTATGGATTGAACAAGATCCTTCAAATTTTCATCGATGCATAAAGCAATACAAATTGCTCCAAAAAATGTATGATCTTTTATTGTAAGGGGAAATAAGCTTTGTACGATCTTGTGAGGGGAAAGGAATAAAAGTGAAAGACTGCATAATAAAGTTTGCTATCATGAGGAGCAATATAAAGCGGCTTTCCTTTACATTAGGAGTTTGCACATCCTAAATTCAAAAAGTGTGTGGCAACCTGTGCTTCCCTATGCGAAGGGACTTTATTTTACTTTCGTGTATTTACTTCTATGCAAGATTCAATATTTTTATTCCTATTCCAATATATTAATTCTTTATTTGGAAAGAATCATGTGTTGGGGAAAGATCCAGGGATATATATCCAATTGGATGTAGGTGATCATGAGGCATTATTGTTGACATTATCCTTGAGGTAATCAAGTTGGGAGGCGGAAACAATAAAGCCCCTATATCCCTATGTGTCAGCAATCATAGAAGACTAGATGATAGTTCAGTATGTGAACTTGCTAAATGTAACCTCTTACACACACACTTCTCTAAAATATGATGAACTCTGATTGTCCCAATTAATGAGAACATAGTTGGTTGGTTGTCAATAAATTTTATGCTTCATACTTTAATATTTGTGGACAAATTGTTACTTGTTTATGAGAACCTATATGATGAAAACTTGTTGTTATGTTAATCATGGTGATGCCTTCATGTCCGAATTTTATTTTATCAACACCTCTCTATCTATACATGTGGTCATCATTATCAGTTCGTCTTTCAATTAAGGACAAGCGAGGTTTAAGCTTGGGGGAGTTGATACGTTCATTTTGCATCATGATTTCCTATTGATATTTATATTGTTCTTGGTCATTATTCCACTTTATGATATAATTTAAATGTCTTTTTATCTCTCAATTTGGAAGATCTACACAAAGAGATAAATTGATAGAAACTGGAATTATCGGCTTGGAAGCCATGGAAAAGATGGAATTTTTCTGGACTCCAAATGACCTGAAACTTCACGATGATTTTTATGGAATATATAAATTTATTGGAGCAAAGAAATACCACAGGGGGGCCACGTCTTGCTCCCAAGGCCATAGGGCGTGCCCAAGAGGGTGGGGCACCCTGATGGCTAGGGAGGCCAACATGCTTCCTTCAGTGCCCATCTTTTACTATATGAAGGGTTTTGACATAGATAAAAAATCAAGACGATACTTTCGGAACATAGCACCACCGTATCGAGGTGGAAACCCGGGCAAGAGCCCCTTTGGTCTCTAGCACAACGATTCTGCCGGGGAAACATCCCTCTACGAGGGGGAAATTGAAGCCATCATCATCACCAATCCTCCCTCCTTAGTGAGAGGGCCAATTTTCATCAACATATTCACTAGCACCAGCTCATCTCAAGCCCTAGCTCATCTCTTGTATGTGATATTTGTCTCAAAACCTCATATTGGCACCTATGGGTTGCTAGTAGTGTTGATTACATATTGTAGTTGATGCTTGTTGGTTTACTTGGTGGAAGTTAATATGTTTAGATCCTCTATCATATTCATTACACCTTTGATCTTGAGCGTTATGATTATTTTTGAGTAGTTGCTTTTGTTCTCAAGGACATGGGAGAAGTCTTGTTATAATTAATCATGTGAAGTTGGTATTTATTCGATATTTTGATGATATGTATGTTGTTGCTTCCTTCAGTGGTGTCACGTCAACATCGACTACATGAAACTTCACCATACTTGGGCCTAAGGGAAGGCATTGTGGAGTAATAAGTAGATGATGGGTTACTAGAGTGAAATAAACCTAAATCCTAGTTTATGTGTTATTCCGCAAGGGGCTGATTTGGATCCATATGTTTCATGCCATGGTTAGATTTATCTTATTTCTTCTTTCTCGAAAGAGGGGGTAATCATAAGTGGGTTTCTTGTTCAAGTAATAACATCACCCAAGCTCCGGTCTACCCACCTATCAAATTATCAAAGTAATGAATGTGAATCAACTCAACATGATGAAAATGACTAGACGAAAATTCTCATGTGTCCTCGAGAGCACCGTAGTTTATATAAGGGAACTTTTAGGCTTGTAATTTACTATAAAAAGATTGTGCCACCTTGTTGAACACTTGATACTATTGTTACTTGTTAATTGTTACAAATTATCTTGCTAAAAAACTATTTATCATTGTTACTCATAGCACTTGGAGAGAATACCTTGTTGAAAACCGCTTGTCACTTCTTTATGCTCCTCGTTGGGTTTGGCACTCTTAATTATCGAAATTACTATGATTGATACCCTATACTTAGGGGGTAATCAATAGTGTTATTGGGAAAAGTGTGATTCAAGATTTGTTTCCATTTCTGCTGGCACATTACCAATGATAGGGGTGTCAATTATTACTAGAACTACGTTATGAAGATGCTATATCCTTGCTTATAGTTGAATTGGAGAGATAACTTGTGTACATGCATCCCCGTATGCAATGGTTGTTTCTAGAGTTTTCTAATATTCGTGATACTTCTACTAAGCGCCTAGCTACAATATTTCTTGTTCATGAGTTGACCCATATCATAAAAGAAGCCAGGGAAATATTTTTATCACTATAGAATTAATGGTGAGTGTCCACCTATGGAATGAATTATCTATGATCAAGAATAAATAAGGAAATTAAAATCAGCACACTATGCTGCTTATGATGAGAATCTTAGGAAAAAGGTTCCAACTATTGTTTTAGTTGATAAAAATTACAATCACAATGGTAAAATTCTTATAGGAAATCTTGTATTAGATCTTGTACTTGAGAAAGAGCTCTGGGCATATCTTTATCAAAACGTATATAATGAAGAACTAGATAAAACTTATAAGAGGCCTAAGGAGGAGCCTCCTCCTCCTGAAACTTATAAGAGGCCTATAGGAAATCTTATGTTATGAAATATAGTCCCTTCAACTACTTCTTCTTCCCCATTAGAAAGCTCGCTGCTGAAAGAAGGGAATATGAGATTAGCATAGTGTTTGTGGGAGGCAACCCAATAGTTTTCTTACGATTACTATATACTAGATACTATGCATTATACCTAGCTAGGGGCATAAAACAATAACGCTTGTTGGGAGGCAACCCAATAGTTTTCTTAAATTTTTTGCTTTTAATTTCTGTTTTGGTGTGACAAAATAATTATTTCTACTGTAATGATTGTGTTTTCATGTTTTAATTAGTGTTTGTGCCAAGTAAAGCCTTTGGAATGATTTGGATGATAGTAGAATTGATCCTATGAAAAAACAGAAACTTTTACGCCCAATATATAATTTCTATGATTTTACTGGGACGTATTTTTGATATGAATTTTATACACATTATTATAGACAAATTAACCAGGTTTTCCTAATGTTTTAGAATTTTTGGGGTTACAGAAGTATGGTTTTTGTTCTCATCATTCTAGACTATTTTGTTTTAGACATATTTTTTTTTGCTTGCGTAGTTTCCTTGTTTTGGTGCTTACATGGATTATATAGGGGGTATAAGTCATGTAAAATTTATAATACAATACCTTATGAAATAATTAAATATGAATGAATTTACAACAATACCTAAAGTTTATGATTTACCTATTATACTAACAGATCTCACGAGATTTGTGTTGAGTTTTGTGTGCTGGAGTTGTCAAGTTTTGGGTGAGACAATGATTGTTGAAGGAATAAGGAGTGGCAAGACCCTAAGCATGGGATACCGAAGGCACGCCAAGGGAATAGGAAGACCCAAGCGTGTATGCTTTGGGATGCCCCGGGTGGCATTCGCTTTTTCGTCTCCATTCTAACGGTATGTCATTTGGATCTATATTTTTATTCATCACATGATGTGAGTTTTGCTTGGAGCGTTGTGTCTTATAGTTTATTTTATTTTATTTTATTTAGCCACAATCATTGTTTGATGGACACACCAATCAAGAGAGGCACATTTTCATCATAATTTGTTAGAATAATCTTTGTGCTTCACTTATATCTTTTAAGCTATGCAAGTGCCTAGTGCTTCACGTATATCTTTTTAGAGCACGTCGGTGGTCATATTTTATAAAAATAATTTCTATCTCATGCTTCACTTCAATATTTTTTAGAGTCTAATAAATAGGAATGGTAATTTGCACGTGTTATAAGCCTAGTCCGAAAAGGATAGGTATTCAAGGAGGATATAATAAAAACTTTCAAGTAACTCAAGAAATAGGAGACGTATGGTTCGATTATTTTGATGTAGTAGCATGAAATATATGGTTTAATGATTATTGGTTAGTAAAAATATAGGTATAAAAGCTTGTTATTTACTTCTCATCTTAATATTGGTCATGGCATGGTGATGAAGTGTGGGCATTTTTATGTCTAAAATGAAATTCTATTGTGTTGTTTGTACCATGCGCGTGCGATGGTTAACTCATCCCAACCTCCTCCCTAGGGGCATGTGGTAGTAATTCTGAGAGAGCTAATAAGTCTTTACAATAATTATATGATTTCTTTATCACTAATTTGAATCCATGGATATACACACTCTAAACTTTCCTCAATTTTCTAGCCTCTTCGAGACCGCGCATTTCCCTTTCTCAGCTCGAGATTTGGTGCAAACTTCGCTGGTGCATCCAAACCATGTGATATGATACGCTCTATCACACATAAGCCTCCTTATATATTCCTCAAAACATACACAATACCTACCTATTATGGCATTTCCATGGCCATTCTGAGATATATTGCTATGCAACTCCCACCGTTCCATCACATGGCTTGTGTGTTCATAATTATATTGCCTTGCATGATCGTAAGATAGCTAGCATGATATTTCCATGGCTTGTTCTTTTTTTTAATCTTTGTCATGCTAGGTGATTGAACATCCTGGTACACTACCATAGGCATTCACATAGAGTTATTTTGTATGAGATTTATTGAGTTGTAAGTAAATAAAAGTGTGATGATCATCATTTTAGAGCATTGTCCAAGTGTGGTATGGATGATGGAGACTACAATCCCCCCACAAGTCAGGATGAGACTCCAGAGGATTTTTTTAAAGTCGAGAGAGAACGGGGGAAGCAAAAAAGAGCCCACCATTAAAAAATGGGAGACAAAGAGAGAAGGGGCAATGTTACTATCTTTTTACCTCACTTGTGCTTCAAAGTAGCACCATGTTCTTCACATAGAGAGTCTCCTCAGTTATCGTTTTCATATACTAGTAGAAAATTTTCATTATAGAACTTGGCTTGTATATTCCGATGACGGGCTTACTCAAATGCATGTGGTCTTCATGAGCAAGCAAGTTGGATGCACACCCACTTAGTTTCATTTGAGCTTTCATCTTGTTATATCTCTAGTGCATCTGTTGCATGGCAGTCCATACTCGTCGCATTCATATCAATTGACAGGTATCTCCATAGCTTGTTAGTTCGCCTAGTTGTTGCGAGAATTTCTTCCGTTTTGACTACTTTGATCTTTCTCATCATCCTCTATTCCACCTATATGCCATATCCATGGTTCACGTTCATGTATTGCGTAAAGTTGAAAATGTTGAAGCGCGTTAAAGGTATGATCCAATTTCCTGGTTTGACACCGGGGTGCTCATGATTTATAATTATGTAGTGCAGACGGATTCATGCCATGCTAATATGATAAAAAATGAGTAGGAATAACATCTTTTAAGGATTGTATATTTTGCAAAAGTAATGATTATGATTCTTATCTTAATGGATATTATTATGTTGATATAAATTACTTCTTTGTTTCTTAATAATTATACGTGAAATAGATTACATGTTGGGTCGGATGCAACATAAAAAAAATTCTGTTTTTATCATTTAACTACTCGAGGACGAGCATGAATTAAGCTCTGTGATGCTCATATGTCTCCAACATGTCTACAATTTTTGATTGTTTCATGTTATTATATTATCAATATTTGATATTTTATATGCAATTATATGATACTCCCTCTATTTCTAAATATAAGTCCTTTTAGAGATTTCACTAGAAGACTACATACGAAACAAAATGAGTGAATATATAATATAAAGTATGTCTATATACATCCATATGTAGTCATCTAGTGAAAACTTTAGAAAGACTTATATTTAGAAATGGAGGGAGTATTTTATATCATTTTTTGGGACTAACCTATTAATTAAGCCGGTGCCCAATGCTAATTCCTGTTTTTTTGCGTGTTTTTGACTTTTTCACAAAACCAATACCAAATGGAGTCTAAACACGATGAAACTTTTTGGTGATTTCTTCTGGACCAAAAGATACCCTAGAAGCTTCAGAAGGAGATGGGAAGACATGCGAGGGAGTGATGAGCCTCGAGGGCGCGCCCCCTAGCCCGTCGGCCCCTCGCAGCCCCCCTGAACTAACTCGACTTCTACAAATCCCAAAATATTCCGAAAACATCAGAGAGCCACCACAAACAGTTTTTCGCCACCGCAAGTCTCTGTACCGCCGCGATCCCATGTGGAGACCTATTTGGGTACCCTGTGAGATGGGGAATCAATCACAGAGGCCATCTGTAGTAACCTTGTTCCCTCCATGATGTAGTGTGAATAATACACCATAGACCTACGGGTCCAAAGCTAGTACCTAGATGGTTTCTTCTCTCTCTTTGATCTTCAATACCATGTTGTCGCGATTCCCGGGGTGATCTATCCGATGTAATCTTATTTTGCGATGTGTTTGTTGGAATCCGACGAATTGTAGGTTTATGATCAGATTATCCATTAAGTAATTGAGTCTTTTCTGCACTTTATTATGCATGATTTTTATAGTTTCGTATTTTGTCCGCTCTATCTGTTTGATTTGTCCAAGCAGATTAATATATCTTCACTCAGAGATAGTGCATTGTAACAGGTTCAATATAGCGGTGATCTATATCCCAATGATGGAGGGGGACAAGACACGTATTTATATTGTTGCCATGAAGGATAAAACGATGGGGTCTATTCATATTGCTTGAGTTTACTTTGTCTACATCAGGTCATCTTGCTCCGAGCATTACTATGTTTGTCATGAACTTAATACCTAGAGAGATAAGCATAGAAGCGCTCTCGAAGTGGAGTAATAGGAGTACATGCATGGTTTTTCGGTCTAGTTGTTTATGGACGTGATTCATATATACACAATCATTCCCGTGAATAACATAATAACTATGCCCTATTTTGTCAATATTCACTTCTTGGCTTGCTCAATATTGTAAAGAGAAGAAAATGATGCTTCGAGTTGGTATTTTTGCGATAATCTGGTCTATGTCGATTTGCACAGACAATATATGCTTTGAAGGCAAGTGCATATTTGATCCTTTTGTGATTTTGCACACATCATGTGCTTTGGTTAACTCTTGGTCAATTTTGCACACAAAGGAGGGAAAGCAAATGGAACTAATGTGTGTGTATAGGGGGGGGGGGGGGGGGGGTAATATTACTCGAACGAGTAGAAATTGAGATCTTTAATGAACCTGGAGGTTGGCGTGCTGGATTTGTTCTAATCACATGTGGCTAGAGAAAGAAAGGAGAGTGTGCGGGATTCATATCTTTGTTGACTTACGAGGTATTCTTGCGAAGATCTTCTTACTGTTATTGTTTTAGAGTATTTTTTATTCTTTTGTCCCCTATGGCTTAACTCCCTTTATATTTTTTTGTTGAAATGTAGTCATCGTTAATTATCTGGAGTCAAAATTTTATGTGCCCTTGAAGAGATTCTATGGTTGTTTTCTATGATTGGGGAGGGGCTGTGTCCCCACTCTTCAATCCATGGCTCCTATTGATCCTCATCTTGAGGTAGTCCTTGTTGGTGGTTTAGGATGATGGTCCTATTGGTCGATGCGAACTTCTAATGGTTTATAATAATAGAAATTGGGAGAACCCATTTTACTAAAACACATGAAAATGGGCTTACATACTTGGTTTGGTCCACAATTGTATATTTGTTGCCGAATAGATTCTCCAACATGGCAACGAGACGTTACACTTATCTAATTAATTTTTTCAATTGAGTTTCCACTCACCCTTTAATTAAACTATTAGCTTTGCTCAATTTGTTCGTCCAATATATTTTTGGAACTCACCTAACCCTCTAAAGTAGTATTTCTCAAATTACTTTAGCCCCTAGCCATTTACTATACAGAAATAATTAATTGTGATTTTTTCTAAGGCCAACATTTTAGGTGGCACATGAAGTTTGTACATGTAAATTTTGGTTTAATATATGAAAAATTAGAACATGTGTAGCGTAATATAATTTTTACTTCTATTTTTGCACCTAACATTAATAGCCATATTGAATAATAAATATGATTATATTTATACACATATTGTTCGCACTATAACTCACATGTATGATTGTTCACAACTCTTATAACCATTTAGGCATGATTTTGTCCTGCGAGAAGCCTAAGTGGCACTAAGGGAATTTAAGGTATGTTTGGTTACATTGCTTGGCTGGGCTATATGTAGCTGAGCTAGCCCAGCTCGGCTTTGCTAACATTGGCATGTGTTGCACGTGGTTTGCCATCAAGAGTGAGCCAATTCGGTTGCCCTGGGTCATTCTTAGAGCATGCTAATTTTCTCTAATTAACAAACTTGATACAGCGTTGCACTTGTGTTCAAGTTTTGCGAAGAAATAACTTTCATGGTATTGTGGGCTACTAAAACAAAAACATCAATATATTTGAGTTACTAATCACTCTTTTTGTCCTGAAGATTTTGGTTTTTTTTTCTCCCAAATTTCTGACAGGAGTTTTTTTGTTGTGAAACATTTTATACGAATACACCAATAGGTCATGTTTCTTCGAAAAAAGTTTCAATTTTTTTTTGCACCTTTTCCTGAATTGCTAATATTTTCTTCGCATACCATGTTCATCTACACCAGGTTCTGAGTGACAATACTATGGAAGTTATTTCTTTGCAAAACTTTGCAATACTATGAAATTTTGAATTTTTGCAATTCGGGTTCATCTACACCTAGGTTTCGAACGTTTCCGTCCGGTTTCATTTTTCTATAGTACGCGTTACATAAAAGAGTGTTCTTTCGCAAACAAAACCTAATGTCATTACGAAGGCAAGTTTAATTATTTCAGGTGTATATGAAAAAGGGTCTGAATAAAGCATGTATATTATTAGTTCCAAAAAATGTGACGCGATATAATGCTTGCACTACTACGCCGCTGTATACACATGCCGAAAACCTAGTCCCCTCTTGCTTGTATCGGCCAGTTTTCTACTATACCTGCGTGCTCTTTTCTGTGCAAGCATGAAGCATCCCGACCTCCACGCAGAAAGGCTGCGAGACATGTCCCATTGTCTGCGTGCCCTAGATAAAAGAGGAGAAAAGGAGCAAGGGCATGTAGCCGGAGATACTTCCAAAAACAAAGGGGTTTCTATGCATCCCATACCCAAGCTAGCCTAGCCCAAACTTGCATGGAGCTTTGACCTAGTACATGTGTGTGCATGCACGTAAATAAAGGAAACTAGAAGAAAAGCAACAACCGTGAGTGAGTGATAGTGAGAGAGGATGAAAAAAAATTAAAGGCAGCTCGGGAGATCTTCTTTCCACGAGGAGGACGGGGACGCATGCATGGCCCGGAGATCAACTTTTTGGGCGCACTCGATCCATGATGCCCCGGGGAATGGCCGACAAAAATATGTATAGGCAAGGGAGGTTGATGGACGGAACACATGAGATAAGATGAATACACGACACATACCATGAGACGTTCGCGTCAAATGATGAGCTTTTTCTCCCTCCCCCCTGCGTATCTCCGGTAGAAAGGGAAAGATGCGTGGCCGGAAGAAGGAATCAAGCTGGCCGGGGACCTTTCGACGATGTCGTAGCTCACAAGGGCCATGTGGGAACATATATCACTGTTGCAGCAAGCTAGCGGCTGCAGCCCTGGAGATATGCAGGATCGGTTGCTTTCCAGTTCAATGGAGAGGATTGGAGTGTGATCTGCGTGCTTCAGGCCGGTGGAGAGGATTGGAGGGTGATCACTCATGAGTTTGGGTAACTTGCAGTACAGCAGCCGATATTGGAAGCAGATGTCTACACCATGGGTCGATTCCGAAGATCGACCTCACTAGTAGAAAACATGCCTTTTTATCCTAGATATGCAAAGCTTGCGTATCATTTAATTGATAGAAGAAGTTAAGAGTGAATATAGAGGTGGTACAACTCATGACACAAACGCAGGCGCCGTGAACATGGCTACCGGAACATAGAGACATGGGATGCTCAGCCCAAACAGAAGAGAAACACGGATAATCTCGCCACCCTGGGACACAACCCAACCAAACCAACAAAACAAACAACATCATCGAAACTACCGCCAAGGACACCACGGGCATACAAGACGACGCCTTCAAGAAGGGGAACGACGCCGGGGCACCATCGCCGTCCGATCCGTGGGATCTAAGGTTTCCCTTGATGCTCGAAGAGGGGCACAGAAAGCGGACATGGCAGCGCCTCCAAGAAGGGAACGACACCCGTGGGTGTCGCCGCTGCCAGCATCGAAAGGTCGAGCAAGGATTTCGCCCGTGGGTGTCGCCGTCGGAGCAATGGTCGATGAGGAGGAAGTCCGGTCGGAGGCCGGAACCGCCATCGCAGGAAGGGGAGCAAACGACTGTCCTCGAAGGAGGCATCGGGCGCTGCCGGAAGAATGAGCTAGTGAACATGCTGAAGGGCGGATGGAACATGAAGATGGACGGGGTTGGGCAGCCGAGCAGAAGGAGAGAGGGGCGATACAGTGACTGAAGACCCAAGCGAGCCAAGATCCGAAGAGGCGCGCAGATCCGGGCCGTCGGGATCGGAGCTGCAAGGACGCTGGCGAGCCAAAGGAGTTGGAAGGGGGCGCAGCTCCAGAGGCACACCAGAGTCGAAGTTGCACCGGCGTGGATATCAACCAACCACGAACGCGTGCATGGGGCGCTTGTGGATCCGCCGAGACACCAACAAGCCGAAAGAGCCGGAAGTAGGCGCAGCTCGGTCACGGGGAGCATCGGATCTGGGGCCGCTCCAGCCAACAATGGACATCGGAGCAGGGCACATGTCCATGGTCGCGGGAGCCGGAGCCGCACCTGCAGGGTATGGGGGCGGTGAAGGGAGTCACAGGCATGCCACACACGCCCGGCCAACATGCTGCAAGAGGCAGCCGCCGCCGGGCAACCACCCAGATGAACCGTCGCCCGAAGGCATGGTCGCAACCCACGGGGGAGAAGAGCGTCACCGCGGTGCCCCAAGGACTAGGCAGCCCGGCCAAGGGGCCACGACCCCGCCCTCCCAGGATCCGGCGTCGATAGCAGCAGGGGTGCTCGCGGTCGCCATGGATCTGGCGCAGAAGGGGGAGTGGGAAGGACGCGCCGACGGAGTCCAGAGCAGCCGGAGCCCGACAAGAAGGGGATGGGCGAGGGCAGGGGACAGAGGGAGGGGGACCCGTCGGGGGCACGTCGGCGTCGGAGCACAGTGGAGGTCGAGGGGAAGGGGGGGCGGCACGGCTACGCCGACCGCTCCTCCGGTGGTGGCGAGGGGGTGGGGTAGGGTGGGGAGGGGGCCTTGGCGGCGCGGCCAGGTTTCCCCCGCCACCGCCAAGGAAGGCGACGCGGGGGTCACTTGTCGCGGTGTTCGGTTTAGGTCATTAGACGTCTCCTCCACTTCCTCGAAAAAAAATCAGGCCTTTAGATCGAAGGATTAGTCCCGATTGTCCTTTGAACCAGGACTAATGATGTCACTTGTCCCGGTTCAAGAAGCTAGGATTTAGTCCCGGTTTATGTGTACCCACTAGTCTCGGTTGGTAATACAAACCGGGACTAAAGGGGGGTGGAAGGGTTGCGTCAGGTAGGGTCCTTGTGAGGGCCATTAGTCCCGGTTGGTAATACAAATCGGGACTTGAGATAGATCTTTATTTCCGGTTTATATCACTCGATGCACTTTGTGTATAAAACTGGACAATTTTTTTCGAAATATGGGCCTTTCGGACGAATACATATCTCTTATAAAGGCATTTCATTTTTTAAACTTATTTCAACTCCATAATTTTTGTGCGCTCAATATGCATCATTCAAAGCCACGTCATCAATTTTCACCCTTTCTCACTTCATTTGCTATTTTACATGCACTTAATAATTTTTTTGAACTAAATGATCCTGAAATTGAAAAGCACTGCAAATGAACTCTGAAAAAGCTGAAATTTCACCCACATAGCATGTGCTAAAAAGTTGGGAGGATTATGGAAAAAACTGGATGCACTTTGTCTACAAACTAGACAACCTCTTCCGAAGTATCAAAGTTTCGGAGGAATACTCATCTCTTACAAAGGCATTTCATTTTTTTAAACTTATTTCAACTCCAGACTTTTTGTGCGCTCAATATGCATCATTCAAAGCCACATCATCAGTTTTCAACCCTTTCTCACTTCATTTTCTATTTTCATGCACTTAATGATTTTTTGAGCTCAATGACCCTGAAATTGAAAAGCACTAGAAATGAACTCTCAAAAGGCTAAAACTTCGCATGGTATCATCATTTCACCCACATAACAGGTGCTAAAAAGTTGGGAGGGTTATAGTAAAAACGTGATGCACTTCGTGTACAAACTGGACAATCTCTTTCCAAGTATCAAGGTTTCACACGAATACTCATCTCTTACAAAGGCATTTCATTTTTTCAAATTTATTTCAACTCCAGACTTTTTGTGCGTTCAATATGCATCATTCAAAGCCATGTCATCAATTTTCAACCCTTTGTCACTTCATTTGCTATTTCCATGCACTTAATGATTTTTTTGAGCTAAATGACCGTGAAATTCAAAAGCACTCCAAATGAACTCTGAAAGGGCTGAAACTTGGCATGGTATCATCATTTCACCCACATAGCAAGTGCCAAAAAGTGGGGAGGGTTACGGCAAAAATTGTATGCACTTCGTATACAAACTGGACAATCTCTTTCGAAGTATCACCGTTTCAGACGAATACTCATCTCTAACAAAGGCATTTCATTTTTTAGAACTTATTTCAACTCTAGACTTTTTGTGCGCTCAGTATGCATCAGTAATTCTTTTTTTCTTAATTATATTCTTCAATAGCAAAAAGAATCAACTAAAAAGCTTTTATAAACCTCTTGTTATGATCAAAATATAATTTTGCAAAAAAAAAAATCTCGCCTACTAGGCCACGACGGCATGCATACGACTAGAAACTCAACTATATGTATTAGCGAGGATGCATGCCCACGGGGCAAGTGGGCCCAACAACACAGAGGGAGTGTTAGGCATGTATTGCCTGCAATAAAGAGGAGCTCGAGAGGGAAGCCGCAACAACTACGGACGCCCTTCGCTCGACGAGGTGGGACTAAACTTCCACCACCCAGTGCAAGTGCCACGAACAGCCCATTAGTCCCGATTGGTGGCTCCAACAGGGACTAAAGGCCCCGCTTTAGTCCCGGTGCATGGCACCAACCGGGACTAAAGGCTTGGGCTTCCCATCGCTTGGCCTGGTGAAATTAACCTTTAGTCCCGGTTGGTGGCTCCAATTAGGACTAAAGGGGGTCTTTAGTCCCGGTTGGAGCCCCCAACCGGGACTAAAGGTCTCTATACATATAACTGCCCCCGATTTCGTACAAAATCTCTCCCCATTTCCCCCACGCCGACGCCCTGTCCCGATGCCGCAAGGTGGCCGGAGCCTGCCGCCGCCTCTAAATCCATTGTCGTCATCGCCCCCAACACCAGCCGTCAGCGGCTCCTCCATGTTCCCCGATGCCGCCCGCGCCGCCAGGATGCTCGTCGTTCCACCATGCATCGTTGTCGTCTTCTTCCGGCACGCGCTGCCGTCCGACCACACCGGCCAGCAAACCTCGCCGTCGTCGTCTTCCTCCCGTGTCGCCGACGATGAGCCCCTGCTACAACTCTCTCCCTCCTCCCATGGCGAGCCTCCACATCTCTCTGCATTTCCAATTTGTTGATGACTATCATTGTGTTCGATGTGCTTTGTGATGGAATGGGTAATAGAATGCAACGCTAAAATGAATTATGAATGATGGAATGAATTATGAAATGCAATAGAATGATGGAATGGGTAATAGAATGCAATAGAATGAAGAGGGGATGAATTATGGATGATGGAATGGGTAATAGAATGCAATGCAATGCGATGTGCTTTGTAATGAAAATATAGGTAGACATAGATCAATTTTAATGTAGTTTATTTCAATGTAGTTACATCACAAGAAATGTAGTTTATTAAAGTTTATTTTAATGTAGTGTATTTCAATGTAGTTGACTTCATTGCAATTAATGCATAAGCACAGGAAATGTCTAACGACGATAGGATTCCCGAGTGTGATTACTGCGGTGAGGATCGGGGTTTGTGTGACAGGCGGCCTCACCTGCGAGACGACGGGTTCTTCACCATCAAGCTTGATGAGACCTTCGATGTTTCTGTGTTACGCAATGATGACAAGTGCTTTTTCATAATTAAGCATGACTTTTATTTCTTTGCTTCGACGTGTAATTTTTGTTTTATACAATTCGACTAGTTCCTCCCTTGCCATGCAAGAAGGTATGTGTTGGAAAGGCTCGGTTTCGAAGACCACGAGACTATGGAGACGAGAAGAGCTAACCTGAGGATTAAACATGGTCACACATTTGTGATCAAAGTAATGAATGCAGTTAATAACATATAATTAGGGTGCTCAAATTGGGAAGGTCTTTGCAAGGCATATGAATTTCAGGAGGGTATGGAAATAACCTTCGATCTTCATCCTGAAGATCATATTGAAGGTAACATCGACATTTGGGTGGATGTCGATATGCTTCCTGTTTTAGCTCCATGTGAGTTTTTCAACTATATTTGTCAAGTAATTTGCATTATATATTTAGAAATAGTTGGTGTTCATCCATACTAAATTTGTTAAAATATAATTTATAGCTTATTTTGTTTCTTTGAGTGAATTAAGGAAATTAATTGACATGACACACTACACTTATGGATAACATCTAACTTGGGAGGAGAAGGTTGTTCTTATCCACTTTCTTGTTTGTGTCCTGGTTGGTAGGGAGAACTTCCCGTATAATTTGGGAACTCGCCCGAAGTATACATTTTACATGCCACTAGTGCATAGGTTGAGGACGGATGACATACATCGGAATATCTTGGTAATAGTTTGCTAATTAAGTACACTCTACTATTGCATAAATGGTGTTGATAACATTGCTTACTAGACTATTATTATGTTCTTCAACATCAACTGCCAAATGATGTAGTGCCTGTGTTGATGCATGACAAAGGTCGTATGATAATTAAAAGTGCACTGAGGGCTCAGTTCGATGCACCATAGTCGAATGAGCGCAAATCAAAAGGACACCTCCAAATTGAAGCATGGAGAGAAATAAAGAATGATCGCAAGACACAAGTTGGAGACCGTTGGATCTCTCTGCTTCATCACGGAGACATAGGTGTTATTCTGTTTTATGACATTTTACCTAGGAGAGAGGACTAGGTCTTATGAGAGAGAAGTTTTTCTATTTTATATAAACTTGGCATGATCGATTAGGATGATGATTATTATGATGTTTTTCTGTTTTATGATATTTTAACTTGGTACATTTAAGATGATAATGATCGAGTTGTTAGATGAGTGAGATGATGATGAGTTATATGCCATAATATTTGATTAAAGTGGATGCATGCTCGTGATCGATATATTAAACCTCTAAACCCCTCCTTTCAGGAAAAAAAACAGCGTAAGGCAGCTAGTGACGTGTGGTTCCTTTTTGTCCTTGTTGGTTTCATGAACAGGGACTAAATGTTCGCGCCACCGGGTGCACCCTGCCAGTCACGTGGAAGGGAATTAGTCCCGGGTCGTGGCAAAACAGGTGAGGGGGATACTACCCCCGGGTATACCAAGAGAAGAGATTAGCCTTCTCTCGCGATAGTCGGCCCATTCGGCTGACCCAAGTTCGGCCATCTCGCGACAGCCAGCCCCCTCTACTCATGAGTGCAGCCAGCTGGCGATAGCCGACCCCACTTCTGGCCCGCACATACCTGGTCGGCTGACGGTAGCTGGCCACCTCTTCGACACGTACCCGGCCACCTGGCGGGGCTCTGCCGGCCAGCTGGCCCCTCGCAGCCGGGCAGCCAGCTCCCGTCCCGTCCGGCCATACCGTTCTATGCACACAAGACAAGACAAATGATCAGAGGCTGTCACGGCAGCGGTACGCGCTGACATGTACGGTCGTGCTGCAGCGTGATGATGGGAGGATCAGTGAGGCTACACGGACCCCGACCCTTACCGGGCAAGGAGGTCCTGTAGCCACGTTCCCCTCTGTCACCCTCACCCTGACAGCTCCGCACACCGGCCGCCGCTGCACACGACCAGTGGGTCCCAAGACAAGATCCAACCACATGCGGGTGATACGTCTCCATCGTATCTACTTTTCCAAACTCTTTTGCCCTTGTTTTGGACTCTAATTTGCATAATTTGAATGGAACTAACCTGGACTGACGATGTTTCAGCAGAATTGCCTTGGTGTTATTTCTGTGCAGAAATCAAAGTTCTCCAAACGTCCTGAAAATTTACGGGGAGCAGTTTTGGAAAATAAGAAAAATATCTGCGCCAAGTTCCACCTCAGGTGGTGGGCCAGTGGGCCACAAGCCCCTGCTCCGCCACCACCCCCTGGTGGCGGTGGGCAAGCTTGTGGGGCCCACAGGCACCTGCCGCCCCCAACTCCAGCTCTATAAGTTGCCTTTCGTCCCATAAAAAATAAAAAGAGAAGTTTTGTCGCATTTTCGATACGGAGCCGCCGCCACCTCCGGTTCTTCATCTGGAGACAGATCTGGAGTCCGTCTTGGGCTCCGGAGAGGGGAAATCGTCGCCATCATCATCATCAACCTTCTTCCCTCTCCAATTCCATGAAGCTCTTCGTCGTTCGTGAGTAATCTATTCGTAGGCTCGCTGGGCGGTGATGAGTAGGATGAGATCTATCATGTAATCGAGTTAGTTTTGATGGGGATTGATCCCTAGTATCCACTATGTTCTGAGATTAATGTTGCTACTACTTTGCCATGCTTAATGCTTGTCACTAGGGCCCGAGTGCCATGCTTTCAGATCTGAAGTTATTATGTTGTCACCAATATATGTGTGTTTTAGATCCGATCTTGCAAGTTGTAGTTACCTACTATGTGTTATGATCCGGCAACCCCGGAGTGACAATAACCGGAACCACTCCCGGTGATGACCATAGTTTGAGGAGTTCATGTGTGCACCAAGTGCTAATGCGTTGGTCCGGTTCTTTATTAAAAGGAGAACCTTAATATCCCGTAGTTTTCGTTTGGACCCCGCTGTCATGGGAGGGATGAACAATAGATGTCATGCAAGTTCTTTTCCCTAAGCACGCATGACGACACAAGGAATGCATGCCTACATCACATTGACGAATGGGATCTAGCCATATATCTCTCAGTGTTATAGCTGTTGCATGATGAATATCATCCAAACAAATCACCGACCCATTGCCTACGAGTTTGTCCTACTGCTGTTACTTGTCCTTCTCTGCTGCTGCTACTACTGTTGCTACTGCTGTTACTTGTCTTGTTCTGCTGCTGCTGCTACTGTTGCTACTACTGTCGCTTGCTACTGTTGCTACTTGCTACTGCTGTCACTATTGTTGTTCCTTGCCACTGCTATTGCTCGTTACACTGCTGCTACCTGCTACACTTTTGATTCACCGGCCGTTGACAGGAACTGACAATTTCCGTCAACACGGCAACGGAGGCGTCATTGATACAATCGTTAGGAATAGTCTGGCGTCAACAGATCGTTTCTGACACCGTTGTTATCATATTACATTGTTGTTACTACTGTGCTTGCAGATACTAATCTTTCAGGTGTGGTTGAATCCGACAAATTCAGCTTCTAATACTTGAGAGTATACTCTCACCTCCCGACGTGCAAACCAACAAATTTGGTTCGAATACTCTACCCTCGAAAACTGCACCGAACCCACGCGCTGGTGGGCCGTCAACAACATTCTTCTAGTTTCATTACTGGGGAGTGCTATCAGCATTCTTCTGGTGCCGTTGCAGGAGAAGGTTTGTTGTCATAAGCATTCGTCTAGCTAACGCCAGAGATTGCAGATCAGCATTTTTCTGGCGCCGTTGCCGAGGAGGTATTGCTATATTCTTTGAGTTACTTGGGATTTATATCTGCTGATCACTATGAAGAATTTGAAGGATCCGAAGACCAAAGTCTTGCCCTCAATTATGAGGGGAGGTAAGGAATTGCCATCTAGCTCTGCACTTGATTCACCTTCAGTTATGAGTAAGTTTGCGACATCACCTCCTGCTAGAAATCTTAATATGTCACTTGTGCTTGATGATGCTTGTGATACTATTGCTAGAGATGCTATGCTTGATACTATGCCTGATGATACTATGCTTGATACTATGCCTGATACTGCTAGAGATGCTATGCTTGATACTATGCCTGATGATGCTATGCTTGATACTATGCCTGATACTGCTAGAGATGCTATGCTTGATACTCCTTTGCCTGATGTTCCACTAGGAGTGTTCCTTGATGCTCATATTGCTAGAGTTACTGCCAATACTCGTGATGCTTCTGATACTGCCGATACTATTGAGATAGAACCTGCTTTTGCTCCTGTTAGATCTAGCTCTCCTAGATATGAATTTCCTGATATACCTGAGGGTTACTTTATGGAGGGAGAGATAGCTGGGGATTTTCTTGCGTGTAAGGATGCCTATGACGCTGAGAAATTACTTCTCAAGTGGAAGGAAAAATCTCGGGAAGCTAGGATGAAAAATGACCCGAAGTTTGCCACGTCGCCTATCTTTGTCACCGATAAGGATTATGAATTTTCTGTCGACCCTGAGATAATCTCTCTAGTCGAATCTGATCCTTTTCACAGTTATGAGTCTGAGACGGTCATAGCCCATCTTGCCAAACTATCTGAAATAGCCAACCTTTTCACTAATGAGGAAAAGATCCACCACTACTACATCCTTAAGCTGTTTCCTTTCTCTCTAAAGGATAATGCTAAAGCCTGGTTCACTTCTCTTGCTCCTGGATGTGTGCGTAGTCCCCAGGAGATGGTCTATTACTTCTGTGAGAAATATTTCCCTACCCATAAGAAGCAAGCTGCCTTGCAGGAAATATACAACTTTGCTCAACTCCAAGAAGAGAGTCTTCCACAAGCTTGGGGGAGGCTTATCCAGCTACAGAATGCTTTGCCTGATCACCCTCTTAAGAAGAACGAGATACTTGATATCCTCTATAACGGACTTACCAATGCCTCTAGAGACCACCTAGATAGTAGTGTCGGTTGTGTTTTTAGGGAACGAACTGTAGAACAAGCTGAGACTCTACTGAATAACCTCTTGATCAACGATAATGCTTGGACTATTCACGAATCACCTCCTGAGCCAACTCCGGAGAAAAGAGGTATTCTATTCCTCAGTCCCGAAGATATGCAAGAAGCCAAGAAATCTATGCAAGAGAAAGGCATTAGATCTAAAGATGTCAAAAATCTACCACCTATCGAAGAGATCCATGGTCTCGATAACCCGATACACGTAGTAGAAGTGAATTCTCTGCGTAGGTTTGATGAGAGTGATATTCCTTTTGATAAACCTACTAGCCTATGCTTTGATGAATTTGACAACTTCCTTGCCAAACAATAGAGTTTCAATGATTATGTTAGCAGACATTTGGAACAAAGTGCTCGTATGCTTAGCCATTTAAGTGCTTGTGTAGACAGAAATGTCAATCCTTTGAAGCTTCTGAGTAAACATGCCTCTATGATTACTACTCAGGTAGAACAAGTACTTAAAGCTCAGAATGACTTGCTCAATGAATTAAATGACAACTCTGTCAAAGTCATTACTAGAGGAGGCAAAATGACTAAGGAACCTTTGTATCCTGAAGGTCATCCTAAGAGAATTGATCAAGATTGTCAAGGAATCAATGCTGATACACCTAGTCATCCTAAGGAGAAGAAGAAGGACGATAGGAACCTGCACGCCAGTTCACGAAATACTGTCACACCTCAAGAACCTAATGATATTTATGCGTCTGATGCAGAAACACAATCTGGTGATGAACATGAACCTGGTGACCATATGGACAGTGATGTTCATAATAATGCTCAACCTAGCCATGATGAGGATGTCTAGATTGAACCCACGGTTAATCCTGATAATCCACAACCTAAGAGATACGACAACAATGACTTCACTGCTAGGAAGCATGGTAAAGAAAGAGAGCCATGGGTTCAGAGACATATGCCCTTTCCTCCTAAGCCATCCAAGAAAAAGGATGATGAGGATTTTGAGCGCTTCGTTGAGATGATAAGACCCGTCTTTCTGCAGATGCGGTTAACTGATATGCTCAAGATGTCTCCGTATGCCAAGTACATTAAAGATATCGTGACTAATAAACGGAAGATACCAGATCTTGAGATCTCCACCATGCTTGCCAATTACACTTTCAAAGGTGGAACTCCTAAGAAACTTGGTGATCCCGGAGTGCCCACTATACCTTGCTCCATTAAAGGAAACTACGTAAGAACTACCTTATGTGACCTTGGAGCCGGTGTTAGTGTTATGCTGCTCTCTCTTTATCGTAGACTTGAGTTGGATAAGTTGACACACACTGAAATTTCTCTGCAAATGGCCGACAAATCAACTGCTTTCCCTATCGGCATTTGCGAGGATGTGCCTGTTGTGGTTGCTAATACCACTATCTTAACAGACTTTGTTATCTTGGATATTCCCGAGGATGATGCCATGGCTATCATCCTCGGAAGACCCTTTTTAAACACTGCAGGGGCTATTATAGATTGCAACAAAAGCAATGTCACTTTCCACGTCAACGGTAACGAGCACACAATGCACTTTCCGAAGAAACGATATCCAGTACATTGCATCAATGCTATCGAAAAGACTTCATCGATTCTCATTGGGAGCTTTGAATGCCCTATTCCTCGTGTCAAGATGAAGTATGATTTGCTTGTTGGGGAGATTCATATCCCCATTGAGGTGACTTAGTGGCTATTCAAAAATTCTCCGTTCTCTCTTGCGATTCGAGAGGGTTTTGTCATAAGGACTTGATCAATCCCATTGACGGATTTCTTTCGATGACCATGAGAAGGATGAATCAGAGAGTCACATACCTCTGTTTTGAGTTTTCCTTTTCTGTTGCTTAGAAGAAAAATGATGGAATTAGTTTAGCTTTTCCTATTTTCTGTTTTAGCATCCCAGAGAAAAATACCCTGAAAATAAAAGTTCTCCGATGGTCCTGAAAATTTAGTATGATTTTTTCTGGAATTTTTGAAAATTTGTGGGCTTGAGAGCTGGCCTGGGGGCCTGACCAGTGGGCCACAAACCCTCACACCGCCACCTACCCCCTGGTGGCGGGGTGCAAGCTTGTGGGGCCCACAGGCACCCCCCACTCATTCCAGCTCCCAGCCTCTTCTTCCACCTCCAGAAAAAATTGTTTCGCAGCTCAAAGCCGTGTTCTTGCTCATTTGGCTGTGATTTTCGATCTCTTTGCTCAAGGCACCATTCTCCGAACCGTTTTGGGGAAATTACTCCTTGGTAAGTGACTCCTCCATTGGTCCAATTAGTTTTTGCTCTAGTGCTTTATCTTTCGCGTATTCTTGCTACCTTGGTGACCCTGTTCTTGAGCTTGAAAGGTTGATTTTAGCTGGTCCCAAGTAGTTTTAGCGCGTGATACGGTCTCTAGGCACTAGTAGGAGTAGTTGCTACAAGTTGGGTTAATCCTTATTCACATTTCTTGCGAAGCCTCTAAAAATTTCATAATTTTTCAGAGCTAGAAAAGGGAAAAGATGAGGAGGTTCTTGAGAGGCTCTTCAAGCCGTAACCCAAAGGAGGACGAGAAGAATCACCCCAAGTATGCAGTCCCTTGAGTCAGAGAAGTTCGAGCGTGCGAGTGGCCAAGTGATGAATTTTTGCGCGCCGCCGGACTTTATGAAGACTTTTATTACTTGGTGGAGAACGCAGGTCTTACTGCGTTCGTTGAAGATAAGTGTCCACAATATCTCCTCCTCACCAATATTTTCGTTCAAAGCTTCAACTTTTATCCGAGGAAGAAACCTCCCATGGTTGAGTTCATGATATACGATGCCCCCCAGTGCATGACGCTGCAGGATTTTTGCAATGTATGCAAATTACCGTATGTTGGGGATATCCATGACCCTCGTGCACGGGACTTGGAGGATTTCATTGGTTCTATTGTTGTTGGAGAGGAGAGAGGATCGAGTGTCTTGCTCTAGAATTGCTAGCATACATTTTCCTGTGCTTCGGTACTTCTCACTATTTGTGGGAAAATGTTTAATTGGCCGTGGGGAGGCTGGATCACTTAGTTCTCCAGACCTTGTGGTTTTGCACGAAGGCCTTTATAACGATAAGACTTATAGCCTGGGCGCTATGGTAGCTCAACGGTTGAACCTGAACTGTTCTAAAGGTGTTGTCTATGGAGGTATTTATGCTACCCGTCTTGCGAGACACTTTGAGATACCCATTAGACTGGGAGAGGAAGGAGAGATGCTTCTCCCTGAGAGATGTCTGGATTATGACAGCATGGTTCGCCATGATTTTCTGGATAGAAATGCTAGTAGACGGATGATTTATAACCTGGTGTTTAGTCAGGGTACTCGAGAGACTATTACTTTGCCTGCTCCTTCTTTGTTCGATCTTCATGCAGGCAGGTACACTATTATGCCCGCGGACATCTACGCATATTGGGGCTTGGCCCAACCACAGGCGCTCGTGCCCTAGCCGCCAGTCAAGTACCAGACGCCAGTTTATCAGTGGGAGCCAGAGGAGCTCACACAGCAGTGGGATCCACAGTCTGCTCCGAAATATCCTGGAGCTGGTGATTTCCCACCTTGGGAGTAGACCAAGCTAGGCCAAAAGCCTAAGCTTGGGGGAGTACGTGTTCTCACCGACTTTACATTCATGCTTATGCTTTCACCTTGTTAGCCGGTGTTTACACTTTGCCACTGTATTATCCATGCTAGTTTCTTTTCGTTTTCTTGTTTTCTTGTTTTGTGTCCTTTTGAGAAAACCCAAAAAGATTTTTCTTTCTTCTTTTGCTTGTTGGGAGTTTTCCTGTGTAAATAGTTTTCTTTTTCTTTGGGTCAAGGTAGAAGATATTGGTTACAATGTTTAGTGGTTTTTACATGCTTACCTGTTTAACTTTGAAAGAGCCATATTATTTTGTCTTCTCCTTTGTGTTTGCCTGCAGATTCAGCTTAGTCCAATGCGCTTATTATTGTTCACATCGTTCGATCGTGCAAATGAAAGGCAACAATGATGATATATGATGAAGTGACTGAGACTGAAAAGCTGGTATGAACTCTATCTATTTTGTTTTTGTAAATATGACTAGCTTGTCGACCCAGATTTAGTTTTGTTGTGAGAGAACCATGTTTGCAATGACAACTTAGAGATCATAGTTTCTGATGCCATGCTTATTTAGCTGAGAGCTTATAATGGTTTGTCTTGATTGCCAACATAGATTTTGAGATGACTATGATGTAGTATGATAGGATGGTATTCTCCTTTGAATGTTTCAAGTGGCTTGACTTGGCGCATGTTCATGCATGTAGTTGAAACAAAATCAACATAGCCTCTATGATGTTCGTGTTCATGGTGATTTATATCCTGTTCATGCTTGCATTCAATGTTAGTCAAACACATTGCATCTTGATGACTGTTGTCGCTCTCTAGTTGGTCGCTTCCTAGTCTTTTGCTAGCCTTCACTTGTACTAAGCGGGAATACTGCTTGTGCATCCACTTCCATAAACCCAAAAGTTTTTCCATGAGAGTCCACCATACCTAGCTATTTGCGGTATCTACCTGCCGTTCCAAGTAAATTTGCATGTGCCATTCTCTAAACCTTCAAGAAATAATCTGTTTTTGCATGCCCGAACCGCTCATGTGGTGACAGAGGGCTATTGGTATCTTCCATGCTAGGAGTGTTATCCTCGACATGTGTTTATTCACAGTCATTCACGAGAAAGGGGCCGGTATTTGGGATGCCCAGTTCCACGCTTAAATTGAAAACATAACTGTAAAACAAGACTCCCCTCGGATTGATGTTAGTATGGACAGTACCCGAGGATTCGGCTAGCCGAGGAGTGTGATTGATTGGTGGTGGGGGAGTTAAAACTTTACTTTTCTGTTTGGGAACCGCCTATAGCATGAGTAGCATGGAAGATATTGAGAACTCTTGGTCATTGAGTTGACAATGAAAGCATGCCACCCAAAATATTATCTCTGTTTTCAAAGCTTGAGCTCTGGCACCTCTGCAAATCAATGCTTCCCTCTACGAAGGGCCTGTCTATTTATTTTCCTGTTGAGTCATCCTCCTCTTATATAAGCACCAATTAGAGAGCACCTCTGTCATTTTTATGCTTTGCTTTTGATTGATATTGAGTATGACTATGACTGGATCTTCGTTGCTATGAATTACAATGTTTAGTTAGCCCTTGATCTTTGAAAGTGCTCTGCATTTATGTTTTGCGGTCTCAGAAAGAGCTAGCGAGATACCACCTATTCATATTGCTTCATGCTTGTTTTTATTGAAGTGTTGGTATTTGAAATTCGTTATTATTTGCTCGTTAGCTGATTATGCCATTGATATTAGTTTACCGTGAGACCTTTGTGTCATTTGCTTATGTGGTTAACTTGTGATCTTGGTGAAATTCTGGTTATGAGTTAGACATAGTTGCAACAACAAGATAAAACAGAGTTTGTCAAAGTTTTTCTTTCTCTCTCAGTTTGTCAACTCAGTTGCTTGAGGGCAAGCAAGGTTTTAAGCTTGGGGGAGTTGATACGTCTCCATCGTATCTACTTTTCCAAACTCTTTTGCCCTTGTTATGGACTCTAATTTGCATGATTTGAATGGAACTAACCTGGACTGGCGCTGTTTTCAGCAGAATTGCCTTGGTGTTATTTTTGTGCAGAAATCAGAGTTCTCCAAACGTCGTGAAAATTTATGGGGAGCAGTTTTGGAAAATAAGAAAAATATATACGCCAAGTTCCACCTCAGGGGGTGGGCCAGTGGGCCACAAGCCCCTGCTCCGCCACGATCCCCTGGTGGCAGTGGGCAGGCTTGTGGGGCCCACAGGCACCTTGTGACAGCCCGAGACCGACGTTCCAGAAGATTCCCCTTTTCTTTCCGTTTTCGTCGTGTGTCTATTTTCTTTTGTCGCATCATCATCGCATCATGCGCATCATCTGTATTGCATCGGCATCTCCGTTGCCACCAGTTTCCGAAACTTGCATCCGTTGTTAGTTGCCTTTTCCCGTCGATGTCCATTCTGAGCCCGACCTCACACGCATGCACCCGCGGCATCGTCGAAACCCTGTTTTAAAAGTGTGTCGAAAACTTTCTCTGATCGGGGTGAAGTTTGGCATTCGGTCGTAATTAGTTATAGCTAGTCCGCCTGTCGAATTTCGTCGCGATCGGAGGCCGTCGGGTACCCGAACGGTTGACCGTAGCGGCACCGTATTCGGTCTACCGTCGGACGTGTTCCGGTATTTTAAATCGTTGCCGAGTCGCCTGTTTTCCCTCTCGTCTCCGGTAAACCACCCTACACGGCCACTTAACCATTCCCGCGTTCGGAATCGTCCGAATCCGACGGCACGGTTGGATCCGGAACGAAATTCCGGGTAACCTAGCCTCCCCCCATTTGTCTATAAATAGACCCCCTTCCTATTTATTTAGACAGCCAACCCCCGTGTCTCGGGATCCGCGCACCTACCCCCCATAACCTTAATTCCCCTCTCTCTCCCCCTCCAGCCGCCGGGCCCGCCGAGCCCAGATCGGGCCCGGGCAGGCCCATCCGCCGCCGAGGAGCTCCGTGCGCCCGATCTCCTCGTGCCCCGATCTCCCCGTGCCCCGAGCTCCTACCCGGCTGCACTACCGTCGCGCCGCCACCCCGCCGCCGGTTACGTTGTGCTCTGCCAGGTCACCTCGCGCCGCTCTCTCCCCTGCTCTCGTGTATCTCCCTCTCTCCTGTAACTTCTCCCTCTCTTCCTCATGTCTAGCTCCATGGTAGGGGACCTCCGAAGCTCCGCGCCGCCACCCGACGCCGGGAATGGGTCCCTAACGCCTGGATCTGTCCAGATCCGTGACCGGAACCCCGCCGACTCGCGCGTCCCGACGTTCCCTCGCCGGAGTTGGCAGCGCCGCTGCCATGTCTTCCTGCTCGTGCAAGAGCACGAGAGGAGGAAGGAGGAGACTCGTGGCGTTGGGCTGCCTCCCCCCGCAGCGCCTAGGCCAGGCCCGAGCTGCCTCGCCTCGCTACGCCCTCGGCCCAGGCGAGCCGCGTCGGCCCAAGCCGCGCCGGCCCAGTCGGCCACTGCCTCCCTCCAGGCTTCCTCTACCGCCCCTAACGACCCAGTTCGACCGACTCAAGAGGCCCCCCTCAAGTTGAGCCCCATGTACTCTATTCCCCGCTCTGCACTGGATAGTATCCTGCGCCCATGTGTCGGCCCGTTAACTATTTAGGTTTTCGGAATTTAATTAATAAATTCGAGAAAAATAGGCGATAATAAAACGTTCGTAACTTTTATTCCGTAAGTCAGATCGCGATGAGTTGTATATGGTTTTGGTGTAGAATTTCACGTAGAATCTGAATTTACAACTTGCATATTTGTTTGATGTCGTTTAGCGTGCCTAACGCCTAGTTTAGCATGTTGTCTTGATAGGTTCATTGGCGTAGTTATTTTTCGCGCATGTCCGGATTGCCCGAATGCCATAGATAAAATGTTCATGTTTTAGGAACCACTTTTCCATGTATTTTAGAATAGTCATTCCTATTTTTGCGTGTAGGGGTTTGCCGCTAGTTTGTTTTTCGGTGTATAGGTTACTTTCTCGCATTTACGTGTGGCAATATTTTCGTGTTGCAACCCCACATGTTTTATATGTTTTCGGGGTAGAAAAATTCATTGGATTTTTCTGTGCAATTAATTTTAGCTTTTGAGGAAGTTAGTTCGCGTGATATTTTGCCATGTTGCCCTCTTTTCTTTTTCGTAGGATTTATTTCGTGCCTCGTTTGAAGGATTTGTCAACTAGAGAGTTGTTCTTTGATGTTTAGTCTAGCCCGTGGTATTATTGGTTGCAATAGAAATGCATGTTTAGGTGTAGTTTGCTTGCTCTCAAGTTGCTAGAAATAGTGTAGTTTTAGTGATGCTGAAATATTTCTATGTCTGGAATCTGTTATATTTTGTTGTTGTTTTGTTTTTCTTTTATCTTGTGAACTGTAGCTCTTTTGAGGTTGGTGCAATGGAGTTAGTTGTAGCCCTTGTGATTCTCTGGCATGCTGTGAATTTTCATGCCATTTGGAGTCCTGTAGCTTATGTTTTTGCTGCTGTTAATATGGCTTCAGATTGAAAACTGCACTTTCATGAGGTGTTATTTTCACTAAGTCTGAAATAGTTTGTGAGAAGCCATCTTGTGACTTCTTTTCCTAGTGATCCATGATGCCATGCTACTTGTTGTTAGTTGTTTGTTGTAGTGATTCTTGCCCTCTTTCGTGCCGTGTCTTGGTTGAGTATATCAGAGTTGTGTAGCTCGTAGTTGTGGGGTGTAGGAAATGCTATGTGGCTGATTTTGGCAGATTGTAGTGATTTCTTGTTTTGCTCGTAGTTTTTGAACCGTAGCTCCGATTTGATCGTGTCCTACATGAAACTTGCTTAGAATCTCGTGTAGTTTCATTTTCTCTTGCTGGATGTATGTTTTGAAGGGCTCGTGACCGTCGTTGCACACATATTGCATTCATGCCATCATATCTTGCGGTGCTTGTAACTTTTGATCCGTAGCTCCGTTGGAGATGTTCTCTATGTGTAAATTGCTTGTGTCGACACGTAGAATCACGTGAACCTATTTGTTTTGCTGTTTAACAAGCAATTAAATGTGTTAGTTCAGATCTGGACAGAATTGTAAATTAACATGTGAGGTCGTTTCAGAGGTGCTATATGACATTTCCGATCTCACTTAAAATGCCTAGATAGGTAGGTTAATTGCGCTTCACCTCTTGCCATGTTTAATCACATTTAGTATTGCCGTGTACCTAATCGGGATAGAACTAAATAACTCGTATCTGGAGTTTCGTCAATATGCAACTCGTTGCATATTGAACTTCACTTAACTCGTATCTGGAGTTTCGTCAATATCGTACCTAATCACATTTAGTGTTTGTTTGTGTGAATTGTCATGCCGTGACTTGCATGTTATCAGCTGCTCATGCATCGTGTGTGTTGTGCATCGTGTGGTGTATATCTTGTGTTGATTCTTGTTTCCGGTTTCCTCCGTCTCGATAGAGTTCCGCAAGCGTGTCGGATTGTGAGGACCCGTTCGACTACATCGGTTCGTCTGCTTCACGGAGGCATTCTTCTTCCAAGCGGGGTCTCAGGCAAGATGACCATTTCCCCAGATACCATTACTATCATTGCCATGCTAGTTTTATCGCTTCTATCGATTATGTCTCGTTGCCTACCACATGTTAAATATCAGCATCTCAACAATGCCATGAAAACCTTCAACCTGTTCACAACCTAGCAAACCACTGATTGGCTATGTTACTGCTTGCTTAACCTTGTTGTTAGCGTTGCTAGTTGCAGGTGCAGTTGCTTCCATGTGATAACATGGGTTCCTTGTTATATCACCATATTAAATGTTATTTAATTTAATGCACCTATATACTTGGTAAAAGGTGTAAGGCTCGGCCTTTCTAGCCTGGTGTTTTGTTCCACCTTTGCCCCCTTAGTTTCGGCTACCGGTGTTATGTTCCATAATTGAGCGCTCCTAACACGATTGGGTTGTTATGGGGATCCCCTTGATAATTCGTTTTAGATTAAAGCTGGTCTGGCAAGGCCCAACATTGGTAATACATTTGCCTAATAACCTAATAAAATTGCATAGGGACTTTTCGGACCCCGAGGATAATTTAATCAACCCCCCGGGCCAGTGCTCCTCATGAGTGTTGGTCCACCCATCTAGCAGTCGGCGATGCCACCTTAGGGCAACTCGAGGTTTGGCAACCGTCCACTATGCATAGACGGTGTGTCCTGAGAACGAGATACGCGGCTCCTATCGGGTTCGTCGACACACCGGGTGGCCTTGCTGGATTAGTTTTACCTTTGACGAAATATCTTGTGCATCGGGATTCCGGTGATGTTTTGGGTAATCTCAGAGTTGAGGTTTTCCACTAGGGAATTCGACGAGATCGCGAGCTTCGTGATTGAGGATTTCTATGCGGCTTGTGGTAATTTGTGATGGACTAGTTGGAGCACCCCTGCAGGGTTAAATCTTTTCGGAAAGCCGTGCCTGCGGTTATGTGGCAACGTGGAAGCTTTGTTTAACACTATTTCTAGATAACTCGAAGTTAACTTAATTAAAATATGCCAACTGTGTGCGTAGCCGTGACTGTCTCTTTCGTGAGTTCCTTCTCCTATCGAGGACACGGTGGGGTTATGTCTGACGTAGGTAGGTGTTCAGGATCATTCATTTGGTCATCAGTAGTTCACGTCCACTATGCGTAGATCATCCCCCTCTTTATTCTTGTACTCGTAAGTTTAGCCACCAAATATATGATTAGCCGCTGCTGCAACCTCACCACTTAACCATGTCTCACCCATTAAGCTTTGCTAGTCTTGATACCTTTGGAAATGAGATTGCTGAGTCCCATGTGGCTCGCGGATTACTACAACACCAGTTGCAGGTACAGGTAAAGGTTACTTGACGCGAGCACGTTGATTTTTCATTTGGAGTTGCTTCTTCTTCTTCTTCTTCATCGATCTAGTATGGGTTCCAGGCCGGCAGCCTGGGATAGCAAGGATGGACGTCATTCTTATTTTCTCGTTTGTTTTCGTCCGTAGTCGGACCCTGCTCTTACTCTTGATGATTATGTAATGTACTGATGTGACTCAGATGTAGCTTGTGGCGAGTGTAAGCCAATTATATATATATATATATATATATATATATATATATATATATATATATATATATATATATATATTCTCTTCAGTACATGTACTTGTAATGATATCCATTCTTGCGACATGACGAGATGCGCTTCTATCCCTGACGAGGCCTTCATGCCAAATTGAGGATAGGGTCGCATCTTGGGCGTGACACACCTGCCGCCCCCAACTCCAGCTCTATAAGTTGCCTTTCGTCTCGGAAAAAATTAAAAGAGAAGTTTTTGTCGCATTTTTGATACGGAGGCGCCGCCACCTCCTGTTCTTCATCTGGAGGGACGATCTGGAGTCTGTCTTGGGCTCCGGAGAGGGGAAATCGTCGCCATCGTCATCATCAACCTTCTTCCCTCTCCAATTCCATGAAGCTCTTCGTAGTTCGTGAGTAATCTATTCGTAGGCTCGCTGGGCGGTGATGAGTAGGATGAGATCTATCATGTAATCGAGTTAGTTTTGATGGGTATTGATCCCTAGTATCCACTATGTTCTGAGATTGATGTTGCTACTACTTTGCCATGCTTAATGCTTGTCACTAGGGCCCGAGTGCCATGATTTCAGATCTGAAATTATTATGTTGTCACCAATATATGTGTGTTTTAGATCCGATCTTGCAAGTTGTAGTTACCTACTATGTGTTATGACCCGACAACCCCGGAGTGACAATAACCGGAACCACTCCCGGTGATGACCATAGTTTGAGGAGTTCATGTGTTCACCAAGTGCTAATGTGTTGGTCCGGTTCTTTATTAAAAGGAGAACCTTAATATCCCGTAGTTTCCTTTTGGACCCCGCTGCCACGGGAGGGATGGACAATAGATGTCATGCAAGTTCTTTTCCCTAAGCACGTATGACGACACACGGAATGCATGCCTACATCACATTGACGAACGGGAGCTAGCCACATATCTCTCCGTGTTATAGCTGTTGCATGATGTATATCATCCAAACAAATCACCGACCCATTGCCTACGAGTTTGTCCTACTGTTGTTACTTGTCTTGCTCTGCTGCTGCTACTACTGTTGCTACTATTGTTACTTGTCTTGCTCTCCTGCTGCTGCTACTGTTGCTACTACTGTCGCTTGCTACTGTTGCTACTTGCTACTGCTGTCACTACTGCTGTTCCTTGCCACTGCTATTGCTCGTTACACTGCTGCTACCTCCTACACTTTGGATTCACTGGCCGTTGGCGGGAACTGACAATTTCCGTCAACGCGGCAACGAAGGCGCCATTGATACAATCGTTAGGAATAGTCTGCCGTCAACAGATCGTTTCTAACACCGTTGTTATCATATTACTTTGTTGTTACTACTATGCTTGCAGATACTAATCTTTCAGGTGTGGTTGAATCCGACAAATTTAGCTGCTAATACTTGAGAGTATACTCTCACCTCCCGACGTGCAAACTAACAAATTTGGGTCGAATACTCTACCCTCGAAAACTGCTGCGAACCCACGCGCTGGTGGGCCATCAACAACATTCTTCTAGTTTCATTACTGGGGAGTGCTATCAACATTCTTCTGGTGCCGTTGCAGGAGAAGGTTTGTTGTCATAAGCATTCGTCTAGCTAACGCCAGAGATTGCAAATCAGTGGGCCCTGTAGCCGGCCCCCACCTGACAATCCTACCGTTACCACTGTAACTCCTTGATGCACTATAAAGACACGCCCCTGTCCACTAAGAGAGGCAGTGGGAAAATAGATAACATTCCCACAATCACACGTAGAACACCACCTGAGGCAGCGAGACCGGCAGCGAGTGCTCTGTCTCCCTCCTCACGAACAGCTCAAGGAGCAACCTTTGTATTGTGATTACCATATAGCCGCACATGCAGTACTAGGGGTTTTACCTCATCGGAGGGCCCTGAACCTGGATAAACCGGCGTCATGTGTGTTGCGCCTACACCCGTTCCCACACACTGTCAGCGCCCATCGGCCCCAATCCACGAGTTAAGCCACCCCATGGCATTTGTCCTGAAAATACCACGACACTGGGACTAAAGAGGGGCTTTAGTCCCAAGTTATTAGTCCCGGTTGGTGAACCGGGACTAAAGGCCCTTACCAACCAAGACTAAAGCCTTGTTTTCCATTAGTGCTTGTTCGTCGGTTGGTTTGTACTCTCTCCATTTCTTCTTGGTCCGCAGTCTAAAATTTATCGGAAGTCGAACTTTGTAATGTTTGATCACCTTTATAAAAAAATATCAACATTCACAATACAAATCAATATCATTAGATGCACTATAAAATCAATATTCATGCTACTCCGTGCGATCCATGTTACTTATCTTAGATGTTTTCTAAATACATATGTATCAATACATGATTTAGTGTTAGATACAACAACAACAACCAAGTCTTTAGTCCCAAACAAGTTGGGGTGGGCTAGAGGTGAAATACATAAGACCTCGCGACTAACTCATGGTTCTAGCACATGGATAGCACACGTCCATGCACATGTGTCCATGGCTAGTTCTTTGGTGATGCTCCATTCCTTCAGATCTCTTTTTATGGACTCTTCCCATGTCAAGTTTGGTCTATCTCAACTCTACCTCGTATATCATCATTCCATATTCAATCCTTTCTTGTGTGGCCACATATCCATCTCAACATGCGCATCTTCGCCACACCTAATTGTTTCACATGTCGCCTTTTAGTCGGCCAACACTCACCGCCATACAACATTCTGGGTTGAACTGTCGTCCTGTAGAACTTTCCTTTCAGCTTTTGTGGCACCCTCTTGTGACAGAGAATGCCAGAAGCTTGGCGCCACTTCATCCATCCAATTTTAATTTGATGGTTCGCATCTTCATTGATATCCCCATCCTTCTCCAACTTTGACCCCAAATATCGAAAGGTGTCCTTTTGAGGCACCACCTGTCCATCAAGGCTAACAACTTCCTCCTGATCGTGTCTAGTAATACTAAAAGTGCACCTCATGAACTCGGTTTTAGTCCTATTAAGTCTGAAACCTTTTGATTCCAAGGTTTGTCTCCATAACTCCAACTTCATGTTGACCCCCATCTGACTATCATCGACTAGCACTACATCGTATGCAAAGAGCATACTCCATGGGATATCTCCTTGTATATCCCTTGTGACATCATCCATCACTAAGGCAAAAAGATAAGGGTTCAAAGATGACCCTGATGCAGTCCTATTTCAATCGGGAAGTCATCGGTGTCGCCATAACTTGGTCAAACACTTGTCACAACATTATCGTACATGTCCTTGATGAGGGTAATGTACTTTGCTTGGAATTTCACTAATAGAAAACAGGGCTTTCGTTCTAATCAATAGTCCTAGTCGCGTTACGAACCGACACTAATGTGAGCATCAATCCCGGTTCAAGCGGCAAGGACGCTGGACCGGGCTCGACGGGCATCAGTCCCGGTTCGAATGGGACCTTTAGTCCCGGTTGCGGACACTAACCGGGACAAAACGGGTTGCGACAGGCGCAATAACCTTTAGTCCCGGTTGGTGTCTCCAACCGGGACCAAAGGTTTGCCTTCGGTCCGGGTTTTAGACCCCAAACAGGACTAAATTTTTTCCTATATATATCCCCTCGCCCCTGCCCGCCCTCTCCTCTGTTTTTTTCCTCATAGAAGGTGGGAGTTGTGTGCTAGTTTTTTCCCCTTCCTATGCAGAAGAGGTGCTCGATGAAATGCTTGAGAGCATGGTGCTACTTGAGTTTACACAAAACAAACATGATATGAGGTGTACAAGCCACACTTAATATTTCTCCTCTTTCTTTCCTCCACGATCGAGGTTAGCACCTTATCCTTTCATCTATCATCAGTACAATGCATGTGTTGATGTACACTAACCGGGAATAACCGGGACTAAAGGTTTCCTGCATATATGTCATTGTACCCGAGCCACACACAATCCATTATTCTCCTATGTTCTTCCTCCAAGCTCGACCTCCAAGCTCCATTTTCCCCAAGATTTGTTTAGATTTGACGGTGTACCAACTATCCAAGTGTTCTAAAAGGTTAGCAACTTCATCCTTTCATCTCTCATTGCTAGTTTAGCTCATTTCATGCTCTAGAAGTAGAGTGATTTGTGGGTTTTAGTGGAGGAGTGTATGTGGGAGTTTATTTGATTTAGATGCAATTTGAGCTCAATTTAACTTCTTAGTTTGCATATGTGTAGGTGTGGTTTAGGGTGTCATCCCGTCCCCCTCCCCTTCCTCACCGCTCTTGATTGCCCGCACGGATCTCGTCGGCGGCACCACGATGGTGAGCCTATTGTCCTTATCTTTTAAAAAAAATCTTACTTGTATGATTTAGATAGTTACTTGTATAATTTTCTTACTTGTATTATTGTTTGTTATTATATATGCCATGGTTTTGATATCTGCCCCCGTCGGCTCTCGTCCGGTCTATGATTCAGATGTGGTATATTATCTTTTATAACTATTTGTTTCATTTAGTGTTTATGACAATTATGCCGACCAACTTGACATAGATGAGGTTCGGTTTGGAATACGATGAAGAAGAAGAGGATGATGACAACTACCCTATGTTCCGTGAATATGGTGATACTGCAAGGAGGAAAGGTGGAGATTGATATGGTAACAAAAGTCCTTCCTTGGCGCTAGGAATTCTTCTTGTTACTTCTCTGGTTTGCATTGGTTTTTCCCTTGAAGAGGAAAGGGTGATGCAGCACATGAGCAGTAAGTATTTCCCTCAGTTTGAGAACCAAGGTATCGATCCAGAAGGAGGGTCTCGTCAAGTCCAGAGTACCTGCGCAAGCACAAACAAGCTTGCACCCAACGCTTCAAAGGGGTTGTCAATCCCTTCAAGATTGTTTGCAAAGTGAGATCCGAAGGTAGAAAGTGCAATGAAGTAAAAAGTGTAAGGCTGAAAATACGGTGTGGAGTAGACCCAGGGGCCATAGTGTTCACTAGAGGCTTCTCTCAAAATAGCAAATATCACGGTTGGTGAACAAATTACTGTCGAGCAATTGATAGAACCGCGCAAAGTCATGACGATATCTAAGGCAATGATCATACATATAGGCATCACGTCCGAGACAAAGTAGACCGATACTTTATGCATCTACTACTATTACTCCACACATCAACCGTTATCCAGCATGCATCTAGTGTATTGAGTTCATAATGAACATAGTAACGCCTTAAGCAAGATGACATGATGTAGAGGGATAATCTCAAACCAATGATGAAAACCCCATATTTTTACCCTTGATGGCAACAACATGATGTGTGTCTCGCTACCCCTTCTGTCACTGGGTGAGGTCACCGCACGGTATGAACCCAAAACCAAGCACTTCTCCCATTGCAAGAATCATAGATCTAGTTGGCTAGACAAAACCCACAACTCGAAGAGAATTACAAGGATATGAAATCATGCATAAGAGAGATCAGAAGAAACTCAAATAAGATACATAGATAATCTGATCATAAATCCACAATTCATCGGTTCTCGACAAACACACCGCAAAAGAAGATTACATCGGATAGATCTTCATGAAGATCATGGAGAACTTTGTATTGAAGATCCAAGAGAGAGAAGAAGCAATCTAGTTACTAGCTATGGACCCGTAGGTCTATGGTGAACTACTCAAGCATCATCGGAGAGGTCATGGTGTTGATGAAGAAGCCCTCCGTATTCGAATACCCCCTCCGGCACGGCACCAGAACGTGCCCCAGATGGGATCTTGCGGAGACAGAAGCTTGCGGCGTCGGAAAAGTACTTTCGTGGCTCTCTTTGTTGGTTTCGGGATTTTTGGGAATTTATAGGCGAAATAGGTAGGGCAGAGGAGGCAAGGGGGGCCCACGAGCCTGCTAGGCGCCCCCAGGGCGCGCCTAGGGGGCTCGTGACCTCCCACGAGACCTCCTGCCTTGGTTCTCAAGTCTTCTGGGTATCTTCTATTATGTAAAAAATCATCCCGCGGTTTTATTCCGTTTGGACTCCGTTTAATATTCTTTTCTGAAAAAGGTCAAAAACACGAAAAAAACAGAAACTGGCACTAGGCACTGAGTTAATAGGTTGGTCCCAAAAATTATATAAAATAACATATAAATGCATGTAAAACATCCCAAGTTGATAATATGATAGCATGGAACAATCAAAAATTATAGATACGTTGGAGACGTATCATGCACCATTGTGAAAGTTCGTCATTCGAAGCACCTCGTGATGATAGGGTGTGATAGACTCAACGGGTGTAAGCCAGTTTTGCACATGTAGAACACTTGGGTTAAACTTTTATGAGCCTAGCATGTACAGACATGGCCACGGAAAACACGAGACCGAAAGTTCGAACATGAGTCATATAGTAATTATGACCAACATGCAGATGTTCACCATTGAAACCACCTCATCTCACGTGATGATCGGACTTGGGTTGGTGGATTTGGATCATGTCACATTCACACAACCCGAGGGATGTTGATTTGAGTGGGAGTCCTTTAGTAATATGATTAATTGAAATCATTATCAAAAACATAGTCTAAAGAGTTTTTTGCCAATTATGTTGTAGATCAATAGCTCGCGCGGTAGCTCCCCTGAATTTTAATGCGTTCCTAGAGAAAGCTAAGCTCAAAGATGATGGAAGTAACTATGTAGACTGGGTTCATAATCAGAGGATTATCCTCACGGCTTCACAAAAGGCTTATGTCCTTGATGCACCGCTTCAGGCGCCACCCCCTCCGGTATTGTTTGCAGATGTTGTGAATGTATGACAGACGTGTGCTGATGACTACTCGATAGTTCATTGTGCCATGTTGTATAACTTAGAATCGGGACTTCAAAAGTGTTTTGAACACCATGGAGCATATGGCATGTTCCAGGAGTTGAAGTTAGTATTTCAGGCAAATGCTCAGATCGAGAGGTATGAGACCTCTCATCAATTCTTTGCCTGTAAGATGGAAGAAAATAGTTCTGTCAGTGAGCACATACTCAAAATGTCTGCATACTACAACCGCTTAAATTAGTTGGGAGTTGAGCTTCCGCCTGGGATGGTCACTGACAGCGTTCTCGAGCCACTTTCACCTAGCTATAAAGGCTTTGCTATGAACTATAATATGCAAGGGATGAACAAGTCAATCTCCAAGCTATTCGCGATGCTGAAAGTCGCGGAAGTAGAAATCAAAAAAGAGCATCAAGTGCTGATGGTGAATAAAACCACTAGTTTAAAGAACGACAAGGACAAGAAGGGAAACTTCAAGAAGAACGGCAAGCTAGTTGACGCTCCCGTGAAGAAACCCAAGGGTGGACCCAAACCTGAGAGTGAGTGCTTCTATTGGAAGGGAACTCACCACTCGAAGCGAATTGCTCCAAGTATCTGGCTGATCAGAAGGCTGGCATTGTCAACAAAGGTACATTCGATATACATGTTATTTATTTGTACCTTACTAGCTCTCGTGGTACTGTCTGGGTATTTGATACCGGTTCGGTTGCTCACGTTTGTAACTTGAAATAGGAACTATGGAATAAATGGATGCTGGCAAAGGATGAAGTGACGATGCGTGTCAGAAATGGTTCCAAGGTTGATATGATCGCCGTCGGCACGCTCGCTCTTTGTTTACCATCGGGATTAGTTATGAACCTAAATAATTGTTATTTGGTGCTTGCGTTAAGCAGGAACATTATATATGGATAATTTATAATGCGAAATGGTTATTCATTTAAATCAAAGAATAATGGTTGTTCTATTTATATGAGTAACATATTTTATGGTCATGCACCCGATGTGAATGGTTTATTCTTTTTGAATCTCAATAGTGATGATACACATGTTCATAATATTGATGCCAAAAGCTGTAGAGTTAATAATGATAGTACCACTTTCTTGTGGCACTAGCGCTTAGGTCATATTAGTGTAAAGCGCATGAAGAAGCTCCATGCTAATTTACTTTCAGAATCATTCAATTTTGAATCACTTGATACATGTGAACCATGCCTCATGGGCAAGATGATGAAAACTCCATTTTTCAGTACTATGGAATGGGCAAGTGACTTGTTGGAAATCATACATACTGATGTGTGTGGTCCAATGAGTGTTGAAGTGCGCGGTGGATATCGCTATTTTCTTACCTTCACTAATGATTTGAGCAGATATGGATATAATTATTTGATGAAGCACAAGTCTGAAACATTTGAAAGTTCAACAATTTCAGAATGAAGTTGAGAATCATCGTAACAAGATGATAAAGTTTCTGTGATCTGATCGTGGAGGAGAATATCTGAGTTATGAGTTTGGTATGCACTTAAGTTAATGAGGAATTGTTTCACATCTCAAGCCACCTATAACACAACAGCGTAGTGTCGTGTCCGAACGTCGTAATTGTACCTTATTGGATATGGTGCGTTTCTATGATGTCTCTTACCAATTTGTCACTATCATTTTGGGGTTATGCATTAGAGACAGATGTATTCACTTTAAATCGAGCACCATCTAAATCCGTTGAGCACCGTATGAATTATGGTTTGTCAAGAAAACTAAGTTGTCACTTCTTAAAGTTTGCGGTTGTGACGCTTATGAAAAAGGCTTCAGCCTGATAAGCTCGAATCCAAAACGGAGAAGTGCGTCTTCATAGGATACCCTAAGCAAGCAATTATGTATACCTTCTATCTCAGATCCGAAGGCAAAGTCTTTGCTGCCAAGAATGGATCCTTTCTAAAGAAGGAGTTTCTCTCAAAATAATTGAGTGGGAGGAAGGTAGAACTTCATGAGGTTATTGAACCGTCACTTCAATTAGAGAGTAGCATGGCATAGAAAGGTGTTTTTGTGACGCCTACACCAATTGAAGAGGAAGCTAATGATTATGACCATGAAGCTTCACATCAAGTTACTACAAACCTGGTAGGTCGAAAGGACACGTACTTCTCCTGAGTGGTACGGTCACTACTAGAAAAATGGCTATAGCTAATATGGACATTAATGGCGCACCATGTATGCGGTGCGCCACTGCTATATAGCAGTGGCGCACCAGATACACGTGCGCCATTATTGGCCATATTACTAATGGCGCACCTGGTGTGCGGTGCGTCATTACTAGTTTTTGTCCTGGCCCCACACCCATTCCAGACTTAGCAGTGGCGCACCAGGGGAAAGTGCGCCATTACTAGTTTTAACTAGTAATGGCACACCACACCCATGGTGCGCCACTACTAACAATCTTTGCTCGTATTACATGCAAAATGCCACCAACCCGGCCCTAGGCTCCTCCCGCACTCGACCCGACCCCAGGCTCCTCACGCACTCGACCAGGCTCCTCCCTCTCCTCTGTCGCTCACTGCTTCTAGGGTTCGCCCCCCACGCCGCCGTCGCCGCCGTCGTCGAGGCCATCTCCGGCGATCCTTCCCTCGGCCCGAACCCAATGACTCCTCCCTCCCCGCGGGCTCCACCCCTCCCTCGGCCCGAGCCCAACGCCTCCTTCCTCCCCACGGGCTCCATCCCTCCCTCCCCGCGAGCTGCTGGCCCGGTCCGGCCCCTCCGGCGACCCACTCCGGCAAACGGCGCCCCACCCTCCTGTGAGCAGCTCCTCTGATTTGCTATGATGTGTTCTATAGATGTATTGATTGTATTGTGATGAAATGACAGACAAATTTTTCATATAGATGTATTGATAGTATTGTGTTGATATGGCAGAAATAATTTTATTATAGGTGTGTTCATATGGCAGAAATGTAAATATTGTTTGTACTGCTAGTTACACACATGGATGGTGGATAGATGGATGTATGTTGATGTTAGGTAGTACTCCGTATATGATTTGCTTGATGGATGGATGAGTGGTGCTAGTTTCTTGCTAGATGGATGGATGAATGGTGCGACTACGTAGAATTATTAGTCTAATTTACTATCTCTATAGTAGATAGTAATATTTTCACCTAAAGTTTGTTCAAAGGTTATTCAATCCATCTAAAGTAATATATGTGGATAGAAGATAGTAGTAGTGTTTATCAGTAATTTTGGTATGAGGGTCTACCAATGCATCTAGGGGTTAAGAGACTTATAATGTTGCTATATCCGAGTGGCCTATGTTTTGGTATAAGAAATTTTGCAATATGGTTAGGCATGAGAGGTTGTTCATAATATTCTCTGTTTTACCCCATCTTTTGTATTTGTTCATTTTTGCTATATTCGAGTGGCCTATGTTTTTCCGGAATGTTGATTCATTTTCGTTCCGGCAAATTTCAGGCGCTCCATATGTCCACTTTTTAGTAAATGTCATGCCCAAATTTTCTCTGTTTTAGGAAATGTGTGACGACGAAGAGGAATTCGTTATGTGCGAATACTGCCAAGACAAGCGCGGCCTTTGCGACACGCCTTACCTAGTTGATGATAGACGCTTCAGCATCATGCTGGATGAGGACTTCGATACAGTAAGTCACAACGACAAGTCTTTTTTCGTAATTAAGCATGACTTCTTTTGCTTCAACTTATAATTTTTATTTTTTACTATTCTACTAGCGTATCCTCTGCCATGCAAGACATTATGTGTTGGATAATATTGGTTTCAGTACTGAAATAAATATGGAGGTAAAGATAGTTCACTTGAGGACTCAGCATGGTTATACTTTTACCGTAAAATTGTACAATGCAGACACCTACTCCTTTGAATGCAAAACTTGGGTAGCACTATGCAAGGCTTATGCATTTGAGCCTAATATGCTTATCACCTTTGATATTCGTCCGGAAGATGAAATTGAAGGTAATATCGACATCTAGGTCGATGTGCAGACGCCTTCAGTTCTACCATTATGTGAGTTTCTCAACCATATTTATTAAGTAATCTATATTGTTTATTTAAAAATAGTTGACAACTTATTTCCATTGACAACTTATTTTCGTTCTTCAAAAAATGTACGAAAAATGGTAGACAGAACCTATTACTACAATGATGAAGCAGAATTAACTTGTAAGGAGAAACATCATCTTGTCGCATTTATCAATAATCTTAAGAATTACAATACCTATCAGCAACCTCCCCAACATTATGGTCAATATGTGTCACTAGTGCACGTGATGAACTACGGTAACATGCATGGAGGTTGCATGGTAAGATTTTCTATTATTACGACATCCATGCATCTTTTGCATAAATTCTTGTAAAACTAAACTACATTGCTAGCTACAAAGCTAAAACTATGTTTTTCAACAGAAAATCCCGGAAGATTGTGTGCCTCATCTGATCTTACCAAGAGGTCGCGTTGATGTTATGATGATACGACCAGCACGGCCAGGTCAGCCTAGGTATTTGCATCACTCCTGTCCATACCGGATTTCTAAAACCGATGAAGTCATGACAATCAAAGATTGGAAAAAATGTATGGTCAATCGTAGAGAGCTACTTGGAAGCAACATTGTGCGTAGGTCAAGAATTGGAGACAAGATGATCTCCATTCTCCATAATGGGGAGTCAGGGCCTATATTGTTTTATGATATTCCACCTAAGCACATGAGTAGGTCCTAGGTACAATGTGTTATTATGTGCTACAATGTGTTAGAGTTGACGATCATGATGAGGAGGAGTTGTGATTATGATTAGTGACCAACTTTTATTATATGATGTCTCATTGACGAAAATGATATTAAATAGTATTGGTGGTAATGACTATGATGATTATTAGTTATTTCCGAGATGATGTGATGATGTGCTACAATGTGTTAGAGTTGACGATGATGATGATGAGGAGTTGTGATTATGACTAGTGACCAACTTTTGTTATATGATGTCTCATTGACTATGATGATTACTTCTACATCACTATGTATCGCTATTTTCGAGATGATATGATGATATTTTATGAAACTATTGTATATAATATGTATCACTTACTTCTATATCACTTAGGGTGTGTTTGCTTTGAGGATATAGTGGCACGAGACGGGTTGATTCCGTCTGCGGTCCACCATTCCAATGTTTAGTTGAGGATGGAACCGGAACCGGGTGATCCTTAAAAAAGGAATATTCCCTATATATGCTTCATCAAGTGATTCCACCAAATCGAAGAAATCACCTGGTTATTCTTCTCTTATTGATAGAAGAAAAAAGAAAACACCCATGCTAATTGTTAAAACCAAAAATACGATGGAAATGTTGCTGAAATTTATATAATATTTCGATTAAAAAAAGAATAACCCCACAAGGTGAGTTGAGTCATATTCTTCTTATTTCATATCTCCAACCAAACACAAGAATTGAACGAACCCGTGATATTTTTTATCTTCAACCGAACACAAAAATGAAATCAACCCATTCCTTCAAGACCATGACATGTCATATCTTTTGGTTCTCAAACCAAACACACCCTTATATATGTATCACTATGATGAATTGTATCCGAAGATATAAAATGGAATGGTAGAAAAAAAGACTGTACTTGGACTCATTCGGCGTGCAAAGCACGGAAAGGGCCAAAGGGGAGCGGCAAATTAACAGGCGTAGCTGCTCGAAGGGTCACTTCAGTGGGCACAATCCATCCGTTTCCGTTGGCTGTAGCCTGTGGCAACCAGTGATGAATGGACCGTGCACGCGTGCGCTACCTCGTTTTTGGAGAGATTCAGCCAGCATGCAATGTGTGGCCCCAGACTGGAAGACTCTCTCTCTCTGACACACACACGCTGACACACACAGAGTCACACACACACGTTAAGTGGGAGTACATCATTTTCTCCCAGTAAAAAAGTCACATGGGATGTGAAATCGATAAAATTGATCCGTTGACGAAACAATTTCACAAACTCGACTTCGTTTAAGAAAAATTCATTTACCTGACCTTTTTATGTGGCGTTCTACATTATGTAACGCCTAACATATGTACGTTACACTTTTAGTCAGCGTGACATCCGGGGCTATACTCCTGGTTCTGTGGCGCCTAAGAAAAAGGACACACATTATATTGTGTGGCGCCTAGCTGAAATGAGTCACACTATTTTATATTAAAATTGATGTAATTTTAATTTGTACATCCGATGAAAATGTGTTTTATATGGGTATCATGTATTTTTCTGTGTTCTATGCAATGGTGTAATTTTCAACTATATTTGAATAATTTTTTTGATGAAAATTCTATTACAAAAATGCATCATAGTATAACTGGTCGAATTTGTTAAGACACACAAACTTTTCAACTATATAAGACTATATAAGAGACGAAATTATACTATGATGTATTTTTCTGTCATAATAAATTTGATCAGTTATACTATGATGCATTTTTGTAACTGATTTTTTATCAAAAAAATTATCCTAATATAGTTGAAAATGCCACCACTGCGTAGAACACAGAAAAATACAGAATATTCATATAAGACACATTTTCATCGAATGTACGAATTAAAAGTTACATCAGTTAAATATAAGATAGTGTGACTCCTTTCAATAAGGCGTCACACAATATAGTGTGGCTTCTTTCTTTTAGACGTGACAATCAAGAATGTGGCTTCGGGTGCCACGTTGGCCAGAAGTGTAACATCTTTATGCTAGACGTTACATAGTGTAGTGTGACGCCCGGCTGCCGGGCACTACACAAAATGGTCAGCAATGTGAATTTTTTTAAACCCAGTTTGATTTGTGAATTTGTTTGGTTCAGGTGTCAATTTTGTGGGTTTTGCCGAGATGTGATAACTACTGTATCAGAATACTTTTGGCGGCGAAGGAACAGCACGGTGAAAATTATCGCTCGTACCGTCGTACATACTGGTATGCAAAGTCTAATCACACTCCAACGTCAGGCTTTTGTCTTTTAAGAAAAGTAGGGTACAAATAGGAACTACTCCTCACTGAAAGCCTGATCGATAGTGCCCCAGCAGATCATCTCTAATCAATGTCACCACCGCATCATTTGCGAGAATCTGATCATTAAATATCCTGCGGCTCCTCTCCTTCCAGAGATGACATGCCACAAGGAATGACAACACTGACAGGTGAAGAAGTTGCTTGTTTTAGGCTTAAGAGACGGCGCCGTCCCCCGTCCATGGATACAGCAGCGAATCTAGGACGAAAATGCAGGGTAGGCTTTGTGTAACCTAGTTGTTCTAGGTTGCACCTATTTTTTTTGGACGGAGCCTGCCAAAAATGCTAAGGCTTAGTACTGAAAAGAAATCATGATTTCTGAGGGCTCAAGCCATGCGAAGCCTGGCCCTTGGATTCGCCACTGCATGGATAGATGTGGAAACCTTAGGACGCGAGGAGTTGAAGGCGAACCAAACCTCTATGGCCTCAGGAACATAAACTGTTTTTCATTGCATGCATGGCCGCCATACTTGAGCTTCGCCAACGAGGGTAATCGTCTGAAAATATGTTGAGATACAGAGTCTGATGCATGGCAGGCAGTGTCACGTCAAGATGGTGTAGCATGTGCGCGCTATAGAAGAAACCTAGCTAGACCTGCTCCACTATGGAGTAGCTTGGAGTATGATACAGTCGTAGGCCGGCTAGGCTAGGTAGCAGTATCCTGTACAGTGTACTCACGTACGAGCCCACGTATCGCAATGATGAGTATAGCTAAGTATGAGAAAACGTACGCGCTCCGCCACGGCGCGTGCCGTCTTGGGGCACCTATCCGTCAATCGTCAGCCGTCAGCCGTCAGCACGGTCACGGCCTCACCGTGTCTGCTCCTCTCCGGCTAGGCGGTCCAGCACGCTTCGTCTGCCAACTCTGCCGAAGAAGATAAAATAACTTGTGTGGAATCTTCGTGTCACCATGCATGCAATCACGCTCTGGATTACGATTAGCATGGGGGCGACGAATTGCTAGGCTAGGCTAGCCTAGGCAGGCAGATCGGCATAAATTGAATGCAGTTATGACACCCATGCCTGCCTCCGGACGGGATCCAACGATGGAGCAGAGGCGTAAATGCCATAACGTCGTGTCCCTGGAAGGCCGCTGGTCGATCGATGGCCGACGTCGCTGGGGCTCCGGCCGGTGTGGGATGGCCGTAAATGTGGAGACCAAGTGAACTGTGAAAGAACAGCAGGGCCGGGGCCAGCCGGGGATGAGCAAAGCTGACAGAGCGAACACCAAAGACTAACTTGCATGCAGGCACTGCTGCAGTGCTGCTCGTCTGCTCCCGGCCCGGCCAGGCCAGCGTGAAGTGTTAACTAATTGGCAGCAGGACCGGTGGCAGTACTGCTTCTTCGATGGACCACCCTCATACCTTCTGATCGCATCTACGTCGGTGCCGTGCCAGACGGCGCACGGCAGCGCCACCACCGGTCAAAGTACTCGTCCGGCGAACCTTGTGTTCTTGTAGGAGGAGGACGATGATGGGCTACCAGTACCACAGCGAGACGTGGTTCCCATCGGAATCTTGCATCGGCCACCAGGGCAGGGGGCGCGGGAAAACCCTATTCGCGGCTCCGTGCGATGCCGTGTCGGGCTTCGCACAAAGCGGGAGAGAGATCGCTTTTCAAATGGGCTGGCCAGTTAGGGGCGGTTGCATGTCCGGTTTTGGGAACATTTCAGAGGATACCAGCCGGGTTTTACGATTTTACAAATCTTTTAGAAGATTTCCTTAATCTACTTTTTATTTTTATACTCTTTTCTATTTCATTTAAAAGTAATAATAATAAATGTTTTTGAACTTTCAAAAAATGTTCTGTATTTTTTTTAAATTGTTCTCGGTTATAACATTTGTCCTTAAGATTCTAATTTGTTTTCAGTTTAAATAAAATCTTAAGATTCAAAAATTGTTCATGCTATATAAAATAATCCGCGCTTTCAAATTGTTTAGGATTTTTAAAAATTATTCTCAGCTTCAAATTTTGTTCTCAAAATTTAAAATATTGTGCTTTAAAAATTTCATTGCTTCCAAATTTGTTTGGAGTTTTTCAAATTTGTTCTCAGTTTCAACATTTGTTCTCAAGATTAAAAAATATTTGTGCTTTAAACAATTGTTCGCTCTTTCAAATTTGTTCATTTAAAAAAAAATTGTTCTCGGTTGCAAAAATTATTCTCAAAATTCATCAAATGTTCGTTCTTTAAAAATTTGTTCGCACTTTCCAACCTATTCTGGGTTTTTCAAAATTGTTCTCCTTTTTAAAATTTTGTTCTCAAGATTAAAAAAATGTCCGTGCTTTAAAAAATTGTTCACTTTCCAAATTTCTTCATTTTTCAAAAAATTGCTCTCGGTTTCCAAATTTGTACTCAAAATTTAAAAAGTGTTTGTGCTTTAAAAATTAGTTCACGGTTTTTCAAAATTCTTCTCCTTTTCAAAATTTTGTTCTAAAGATTTATAAAATGTTTGTTCTTTAAAAAATGTTTCATGTTTCCAAATTTGTTCATGATTTTTTAAATTGTTCCCGGTTTGAAAAATTGTTCTCAAAATTCATATAATGTACATGCTTTAGAAATTTGTTCTCGCTTTCCAACTTGTTCTCTGTTTTTCAAAATTGTTCTCCTTTTAAAAAATTTGTTCTCAAGATTCAAAAAATGTTCATGCTTAAAAAAAATGTTCGCGTTTCCAAATTTGTTCACTTTTTCCTGAAATTGTCCTCAGTTTCCAAATTTATGCTCAAAATTTAAAAAATGTTTTTGCTTTAACAATTTGTTCGCGCTTTCAAATTTGTTCAGGGTTTTTCAAAAAAATTCTCATTTTCAAAATTTTGTTCTCAAGATTCAAAAAATGTTTGTGCTTTAAAAAATGGTTTGCGCTTCCAAATTTGTTCATATTTTTTAAAATTGTTCTCGGTTTCAAAATTTATTCTCAAAATTTGGAAAATGTTCATGCTTTAAAAATTTATCCGAACTTTTAAAATTGTTTGGATTTTTCGAAATTTTGTTCTCAAGATTCCAAAAATGTTTGTGATTTAAAAGTTGTTCGCACTTTGAAATTTGTTCACCTTTTTTTAAATTGTTTTTGGTTTCAAAAGTTGTTCTCATAATTGAAAAAATATTCGTGCTTTAAAATTTTGTTTGCGTTTTCAAATTTGTTCTGGGATTTTCAAAAGCTTTCTCCTTTTAAAAATTATGTTCTCAAGATTCAAAAAATGTTCTTGCTTTAAAAAATTGTTCGCGCTTCCAAATCTGTTCACGTTTTTTTTAAATAGTTTTTCAAATTCGAAAAACACGTATGAACATTAAAAAAATGTCCATGTGTTCAACAAAACTATACATGAGACAATGTAATAAAATGTTTATCTAGTTCAGAAAATGTTTGATACTATTCAAAAAATTTATGTTACATTTATAAAAAAATCATGTGTTTCAAACAAAAAATTTATAACATTCTAAAAATATTTATTAAATGTAAAACAGATAACATATTCCCAATAAATGCTTTAAAATGTGTTTCAGATAATGTTAACATGTATTCAAAAACAAATAAACTTTTGAAAACAAAACGGTAAATCATGTTTTAGTAATTTTAAAAATATATTAAAAAGAACTCAGATGTATAGGGAAAATCTAAAATGTGTATGAAACACCTTAGGGCATATATTCCAAAAAGTGTTAATAACATACCTGAAAAATGTTAAATGTGTAAAAAAATCCAGTGATATACAAAAAATAGAGCAAATTATGTGCTTCCGAAAATCTTGGATCATTTTAAATGTCTGTACATCCAAAAAAGTTCATCACATGCCTGAAAAATATTTATTGCGACGTATAAAAATATCATCATGTACTAAATAATATTCATTCATCATATATTTCAGAAACTTTTCATCGTGTAATATGCAAATATTGATTGTGTCTTAAGAGAATATTCATATTGTACTTAAAAATTGTACATCATGCGTATTGTGTTAAAATAGGTTCATTGTGTATTTGACTAATGTTAAATGTGTACTCTCTCCGTCCCAAAATTCTTGTCTTAGATTTGTTTAGATATGAATGTATCTAGTCAAGTTTTGGTATTTAGATACATCCATTTTTAGACAAAGATAAGACAAGAATTTTGGGACGGAGGAAGTATTTCGTAAATTTTGGTCATGTAATGCAAAAACATTCATTGCGCATTAAAAGCGTTCATCATGTTTTCGAAAATTCAAATGTAATTAAACAATATTCAACCTGGTCTAAACATAAAAAGATAGAAACAGGAAATAAAAAATGAAAACAATCAATACATGTATCTAGTAATTTATGAAATACAAAATGAGAAGTAAAGCAAAATAAAAGCAGGAAAAGGAAATAAAAAAAATGAAAAATGAACATTGAAAGAAGCCACAAAATAAAGGGAACTGAGCGACCAATCCGTGAAGAAAATCCTAAAACAATGTACCAAAAAAAAATTACAAAAAATAACTTGAGCCAAGCCCTAATTCTACCTTGCTAAAGGCGAGGTTTAGCTTTTCCCTGCCAAATGGAGGCTAAATGCTATTCGTCGCTATTTGCAACAGCCAGTAGAACTTCCGCACATGCTTCAAAAGACAGCGATTCCATATAGGCCAGCCAATAGCGTTTTTTTTTTTCAGTTTTAGGAAACTTCTAGAAGGTTACCTGAACCGACATTTTTTTTGTTTTTTTGTTTCTTCATTTATTTTGGTATCTTTTTTTTATATTTGCCCATTTCAAAAAAATATTATGGATTTTCATAAAATGTTCTGGATTTCCAAAAATTGTTTTGGATTTTCATAAAACGTTTGGAATTTTCAAATTCAATTTTTTTTTGCTTCTTCAGAAAAGAATTGGAATTTCAAAAGATGATTTGTATTTTCAATTTTTTCTTCTTCATATTAAAAAAATGTTCTGGACCTTTAAAACTGATCTTCAAATTCAAAAAATGTTTTTTAAACAAATTTTCTGGATTTTCAAATTAAGAAACTATTTTTTCTCTTTAAAAAATGTTTTAGATTTTTCTGAAATTTCCTGAATGATATGTTTGAGATTTTCAAAAATTGTCCTTTAAATTCTAAAAGTGTTTTTGTTTTTTCAAGAAACTTTCGGGATTTTTCATAAATTGTTCTTCAAATACGAAATTTTGTTTGCTTTTTAGGAAAATGTTCTTAGTTTTCAAAAAATAGTCTTAATTTTCAGAAAATCATTATAATTTTCAAAAAATGGTATGGATTTACAGAAATTGTTCTTTATATTGGGAAAATGTTTTTTAGTTTTAAAAAAATGTTCTCGGTTTTAAAGAAATTGTTCCTCAAATTTAAAATAGGTTTTTGCTTTTTGAGAAAACGATCTACATTTTCAGAAACAAATATGGATTTTCAAATAATGTTCTAAAATTTCTAGAAAATTTCCTCAAATTCTAGAAATTCTTTTGATTTTTAAAATAATATTCTAAATTTTAAATAGTTGCAGTGTTTCAAAATCATTTATAACTTCAAAAAATATTTGGAAGTTTCAAAAAGTGGACGGTATTTACTGAAATGTTTGATATTTTCAGATATTTTTTAGAATATCGAAGACTTTGTTCAATTTTCAAAATAAGTTCGTACTTGAATTTTGTTCTTTGTTTCCAGAAAAAATCACGCTTTTAAAAATATCCAAATTTCAAAAAATTATTGTTTATATAACTTTGTTCATAAATTTTAAAAACGATCTGGTATTTCAAATATTGTTCATGGAATTCGAAATTTTTTTTTTGCTTCAAATTTGAAATGAAAAGAAAAAAGGAAAGAAAATAATAGCCAAAAAATAAAAGAAGAATGTAAATAACATGAAAAGAAAATGAAGAAACAGAAATAAATTAGAAAAAAGTTAGTTATCAGATTTTTTTGAGATAAAAGAAAACTGAGCCGGCTCATGTGCGTTCGAGGAACTTCTGCTGCAATAAGCAGTAGGTAGGACTCCCGTTAAATAGGGCGCCCCTATGTACTTACAGCCTGACGGCTTAGGGAACCCTCGCTTAAGAGGTCAGCTAGATGGGCCAGCCCACGCTTGCGGGACGCCACAGCCGATTTTGTCCCTTTTTTTACGTTTCCTTTTTTCGTTTTTCTTCAGTTTTGTACTTTTGATCATAAATATTCAAATTATTTATATGACAACAATCACTCTTTTCGTGAAGATAAAAAAAATCACTCTAAGAAAATATTAGAAAAGTTTTGATCAATCATTCGAAAAATGTTAAAGGTGCATAGAGAATATGTTTATCATGTATACAAAGAATGTATGAAAAAAAATTGACCATGTATGCAAAAAGTTGAATAAAATATTGGAAAAAATGTGAAACAAGTATTTAAAATAATGTTAATCAAGCGTTTGGAAAAACTTCGAAAATTATTTAAAAAGTTTGATCATTTATATAAATGTGTTAATCGAGCATTCGAAAAAACACTAAACAAGTATTTAATGTTGTTTAGTTCATTAGGGAAACGGTTGTGGCCCGGGCACCGGTCGAAACTTCGGCTGGTCCCACATGAGACACACGATCAAGCGCATCGCACCCTCGCGCACCTCCTCGTCCTAGCTTTTTTCTCTCCTTCTTTATCCCGATCCCCTTCTCTCTCTCCGAGTCGCATTCACGCGCGGCGGTGGCCACGCTCCCCTCCTTGTTTCTTCAGATCCCGCTGCCGGCTAGCCCCAATCTTGCGCAGGTCCATACCTTCAATCCCAGCGCCCACACCTACTTCTTCCGTTGCCCTTCGACTGTAGGTTCCTTCCGTCGAGGCGAGCCGGAGTTGGAAGCCGCCATGGATATGACATCCGCGAGCTGCTGGCGCACCCCCTCGTGTGGCAACGGTTTACAAAAAACCTTCAACCCCTTAGATGGAAAGCTCTAACCGTATGTAAGAAAGTTGTAAGCGGTCGGCGCCATCGCGAGAAAGCTACAACCGTTGATATAAAATGCTACGGCCTTAGATGGAAAAAGCTTCAACCGAAATGACACAAAAAGCCTTGACCAAGCGCTGTTAAAAACAAAATAGTTACAACCATTTGGTAGAGAAGCTTCGACCGTAGTTGAAAAAACCTTAAACCATTGAGAGAGAAAGCTACAACCATACACTATGCAAGTCATAAAAGTTGCAACTGTTCACGGAAAATGCTTCAATTTCAATCGTATGTGTGAAAAGCTTTAACCGACGATGGTGGTGCTTTGATTTTTGTTGCAACCGGCAACAAAGAAAGCTACCACTGGCGGTCATTTTTGCTACAACCCAATTTTGTACTACCGCCGTCTTTTTGCTATATAAGGGATTGTCCTATGAAAAAAGCTTCACCATTTATATGAAAAGCTTCAACCATAGGGTTGAAGCTTTTCATATAAATGGTTGAAAGCTTCAACGGGAAGAGATCCGTTAGGCATCGGTGCTGCAACTAGCTAGTGCCGGCGGCGTCTTAAGAAGTGGCATGCAACAGCGAGTCGGCGTTGCTTCAAGGTCGATGACGACACAGCGGTAGTCGAGTTATTTCATCCTAGAATCGGTGAGGATTCGTGCTACAAGCTTCATGGAGCATTTTTTTATTGAAGGAGGAGGAGGATGTTGTGCGAGAGCGGCGACTCGCGGCGGTTGGCGGCGAGCCCGGATGTGCTGTGGTGCTTCGTGGTCAGTCGCCTCGCGGGGGGTTAAGGCCGGGGTCGATGGCGCTCGCTGCTTTTTGTCTCCCTTCATGGTGTTGCTATTTATCGAAGAAAAACGATGAAAAAGATTGACAAATAGATGAGCAGATCTGATGGCTAGCAGTTCATAGGGAGTACATTTATTGTCATGCAAGACACATAGTAACACATCATTTAATATGATACGTTATCATGATATGATACTCAATCCTATTTTTTCATTTAATTCTGTGTCACCTCATCGAAATTGCCTAGTTGGCATGCATAATACTACCTATGATACTACCATTACGGACAACCTTATTACATTCATTTTTGTGACCGATACTTTTTTGTCTTGTTTTGCTCTTTGTTTAGGTGGGTTATTTTTCAGTTTTCTTTCTTTTCTATTTTATTCATGTTTATATTTTCCATTTTATTAAATTTTCCATTTTAAATTTTTTTTTTCAAAGTGCTCAACTTTTTTTGCAAATTCATGAGCTTTTCTTAAACTCGTTTACCTTTAAAAATTTGTGATTGTTTTCTTATATTCATGATATTTTTCTAATTCAATATTTTAAAAATTTATGATTATTCAAAATTCAAGAATTTCATCATGCTCATATGCATTTGAATTGCCGTGTACCAAGCAACATCTTCAAAGAGGATTGCGACGACAACGACGCAGGTGCATGGGTGGGTCCTAAGATTTCTCCCGGTACAGACAGGGTAGTGGGGGCGTGGTACACACGACACCCTTAAAGAAGGATGACGGCGCCCAAACGCGTCACTGTGTCGGTGCCGGCGAGAGCTGACTGAGATTTCTAGAGATTTATGAGAACTTGCTAAAATTTAAACTACAAGTGTGATGTATGTTGGTCCTTAAAATTGGCAAAAATCATTTTAAAATTTTGAATTGGTGGCATAGGCACTCGACACGACCAAAGCTGAAATTCCCAATCATCTCCCAGTAATGGTGAACCTTGCAAGTTTTACCACATCTAAAAAAACCTCTAAGAAAATAAGAAAAGCCTCAAAATTTGAAGTACTTTTGCATTGAGCCATCTTATGTGAACTAGTTAGTGGAAAAAATAATAAACTTGCAATTTTCATGCATTTCTAGTTTTTGGTAAGCTCTCCAAGTGCATGATACTCTAATTCTATGTTGACTTTTTTTTTTGCATGTTGCACCTTTTTAATTAAGTTTTGCTTTTAGGTAAGTTTGCATGTTGCACTGTTTTTGAACATGCAAAAGCCAGTGGACCTAGGAAATCCAAAACAAAACGTACACCAATTTAGTAAGCACGTCCAAACAAAAGTTAACAACATGTTTAAGCTTAGCAAATCTTAGTACGGCAACAACATATTGTTTTTCAGTTAACGCTGGTCATCCACATGTGAGATCCTCAACACTACCTAGAAGGAGGTAGGGAATGCTTAAGACCACATGTGCGTTGAGCGGCCCACATTTGGGCCGGTGCACCGGTGCTGATTTAGCGGCGTTCTTCTTCTCCAGCTTGGGTCGGAGAATAAAATTTTCCTCCTTCAAGTCATTGTATTCTTGCTCAAGCTTCAATATCTTTTTGCGTAATGCCATTTTGCTTTCCTGCAGAAAATGTGATGAGATAAATTTATCCTTACATTTATTTACCCCGTTTGGGAGACTTGACTTCTTGAATTCAGTAGTGGAACTTCATCTTCATCCGAGCTGGCTTCCTTTGTTTCCTAATAATCATTGTACTCTTCCTCGTCCGTGGACCAAAGGTAGGGATAGATATCCCCAATGATCTTATGGTCCGAAATATAGTGGGAGACAAAGCTCTTTCCATCGGAATCTTGAGACGACATAGTCTGAGGCCTGCCAGAAAAATAGCTCGAAACAAGAACAGAGGAAAAACTAAAGATGCGGTGGTCAAAACACGTGAGAGTATATATAATGCCAGGTCAGAATACGTGCTCGGGGAGAATTCGGAGTCCGGGAGGCGCATGAGGGCCCTAGAAACCATCACGGTGCAGCCTAGGGGTGCCATGTTGGCTTGTGCCTCCCTCGTGGGTCCCCTGAACTCCGTTTTATTTTTATATTTTTTCTAAAATATCAAAAGCAATAAAAATATTTTTTTGGAATTTTTGGAGTCGGTTTACTTAGTGTATCACGTACCTACCACTTTTTCGGGTTTTTGGAGTGTTCTAGAAGACTTCCTTTATGTTCCCCTCCGTTGTTATGACTTGGATGACATTAGTTTCCTCATTAATGGGTGTATCTTAAATATAATGTTTGATTCTTTGCCCATTCACCACTCTCACATTTTTACCTTCGAAGTTATTAATTTTTAAAGCACCGAAGCGATAAACCTCCTCGACAAGATCCTTCCCATTTGGAGAAGAGTTTCCCTGCAAAATATCTAAAACGAGAATTGTATAAAAGCACTAGGTCTCCTACATTGAATTCTCGTTTTTGAATTATCTTGTCATGCCATCTTTTAACCTTTTCTTTAAATAACTTAGCATTTTCATAAGCTTGTGCCCTCCATTGATCGAGTGAGCTAATATCAAATAACCTCTTTTCACCGGCAAGTTTAAAACACATAATAAATTCTTTAATTTCCTAATAAGCTTTATGTTCTAACTCAAGAGGTAAATGGCAAGCCTTTCCATAGACCATTTTATATGGGGACATCCCCGTGGGATTCTTATAAGCAGTCCTATAAGCCCATAATGCATCATCAAGTTTCTTAGACCAATTCTTTCTCGACCTATTGACAGTTTCTACATGATTAATTCTATTTCACAATTTCTTAATTCAACTTGACCACTAGATTGAGGGTGATAAGGTGATGCAGTTCTATGGTTAACATCATATTTAGCTAAAAGTTTAGGGAAAGCACCATGAATAAAATGTGAACCACCACGAGTCATTAAATATCTAGGGACTCCAAACCTCACAAAGATAATGTCTTTAAGCATGTTAATAGAAGTGTTATGATCAACACTACTAGTTGGAATAGCTTCTACCCACTTAGTAACGTAATCAACAACAACTAAAATATGAGTATATCCATTAGAGGAAGGAAAAGGCCCCATAAAGTCAAAACCTCACACATCAAATGGTTCAATATCAAGTGAATAGTTCATAGGCATATCCTCATGTTTACCAATATTACCAACTCTTTGGCATTCATCACAAGAAAGGACATACTTACGAGCATCTTTAAAAAGAGTAGGCCAATAGAAGCCAGATTGTAATACATTGTGTGTAGTTCTATAACCGGCATGGTGTCCTTCATAAGCCTTAGAATGACACTTCCTTAGAATTTATTCCTGCTCATGCTCAGGTATACAACATCTAATAAAACCATCTACTCCTTCCTTATAAAGATGTGGGTCATCCCAAAAGTAATGTCGTAAATCATAGAAGAATTTCTTCTTCTTTTGTTGATAGGTGAAGCTAGGCGGAATATATTTAGCAACAATGTAGCTAGCATAATCCGCATACCAAGGAGCACTACATGAAGTGTTTATAACAACAAGTTGATCATCAGGAAAATTATCATCAATAGGCAGTGGATAATCGAGAACATTTCCATTCTAGACAAGTTATCTGCTATAGGGTTGTCAGCTCCCTTCCTATCAACGATATGAAGATAAAACTCTTGGAGCAATAACACCCATCTAATGAGTCTAGGTTTAGCATCTTTATTTTCCATAAGGTATTTAATAGCAGCATGATTAGCATGCATAGTTAATTTAGAGTCAACAATATAGGGTCTAAACTTATCACATGAAAAAACAACTGCTAAAAATTCATTTTCAATAGTAGCATAATTTCTTTGAGTAGTGTCTAGGGTCTTACTAGCATATTGAATAACATTCAATTTCTTGTCTATTATTTGTCCTAGAACAACACCAACAACATAATCACTAGCATCACACATAATTTCAAATGGTAGGTTCCAATCAGGTGGTTGGACAATAGGTGCTGAAATTAAGACTTCCTTAAGTATTTCAAAGGCTTCTACACAATCATCATAAATAACAAAATGAACAACTTTTTGGAGAAGATTAGTTAAAGGCCTAGAAATCTTTAATGAAACGCCTATAGAAACCAGCATGACCAAGGAAACTTCTTATACCTTTGCTATCTTTTGGGCAAGCCATTTTTCCATTGCGTCAACTTTGGCCTTATCCACCTCAATACCTTCTTTTGAAATTTTATGACCAAGCACTATACCTTCATTCACTATAAAGTGGCACGTCTCCCAATTCAAGACGAGATTAGTTTCTTTGCATCTGTGCAAAACTTGATCAAGGTTTCTCAAGCAATCATCAAAGGAAGTCCAGTAAACGGAAAAATCATCCATCAACACTTCAGCAATCTTTTCGCATAAGTCACAGAATATAGAAGTCATACATCTTTTAAAGGTAGCAGGTGTATTGCATAAACCAAAAGGCATATGCCTCTAAGCATAAGTTCCAAAAGGGCAAGTAAAGGTAGTTTTATCTTGGTCCTCTTTTGACACAGGTATTTGAGAGAATCTAGAATATCCATCAAGAAAGCAAAAGTGTGTGTGCTTAGATAACCTTTCTAACATTTGATCAATAAAAGGCAAGGGGTAATGATCTTTTCTAGTAGCCTTACTCAATTTCATGAAATCAATTACCATCCTATAACGAGTTACTATCCTTTGTGGAATAAGTTCACTTTTATCATTAGGAACAACAGTTATACATCCTTTCTTAGGAACACAATGGACATGACTTACCCATCTACTATCAGCAATATGGTAGATTATACCTGCTTCTAGAAGTTTTAGTATTTCAGTTCTTACCACCTCTTCATTTTAGGGTTGAGACGGCGTTGATGATCAACAACTGGTTTAGCATCAGGTTCCATATTAATCTTGTGCTGACAAAAAGTGGCGCTTATGCCCTTAAGATCATCAAGAGTATATCAAATAGTAGCTGTGTGCTTCTTTAAAGTTTTGAATTATCTCTTTTCTTCATGTTTTGAAAGTTTAGAACTAATAATAACGCGATATATCTTCCTCTCATCAAGAGAAGCATATTTCAAGGTATCAGGTAAAGCCTTAAGCTCAAATACGGGATATCCCTTGGGTGGAGCTAAAATTTCAACTCGTAAGTTGTGATTAAGGATAGGTTGTTGATCAAGGAGTATCCTATCTATTTCATTTCTTTCATTCAAATGCATATCATTCTCATTGTCTAGCAAATATTATTCTACTGGATCGGTAGGAGGTACAACTATAGAAGCAAGACCAATTATTTCTTCCTTATGAGGCAATTCTTTTTCATGTGGTTGTTTACTAAACTTGGACAAGTTAAACTCATGAGAAATATCACCAAAGCTCACTTTGACCTTCTTAGTAGCACAATTAATTTCAGCAATAACCGTATTCAAGAAAGGTCTACCAAATATGATGGGACAAAAGTTATCTTGTTCTGAACCAGGCACTAGGAAATCAGTGGGGTACTTGACTTTTCCTCACAAGACTTCAACATCTCTAACAATCCCAAGTGGTGAAATAGTATCATGGTTTGCAAGCTTAATAGTGACATTGATATCTTCAATTTTAGAGGGTGCTGTATCATGTATAGTTTCTTGATATAATGTAAAATGTATAGCACTACACCAATATCAAACAGGTCATGATAGCAATGATCTCCAATTTTAACTAAGATAAGAGGTGTGCTTACCACTTGTTTATTTTTATCTAGTTCATATCATTTGTTTCTAACAGGTTTTGCAATTCTAGCAGCTTCATCGCAGAGATAAATAACCAGCCCATCAATATTATCAACTAGGAGATCTTTAACTGTAACAACATTAGTCTCAACATTTATTTGTTCACAAGGTGTAGGTGTTCTAACATATCTCTTATTAAACACCATTCTAGCCTTAGCATGTTCTCTAATCCTAACAGGAAAAGGAGGTTGATACTCATGATCTGTGTTGGGTTTTCCCTGAAGAGGAACGGGTTATCGCAACACAAAGTGGGTAAGTATTTCTCTTAGTAATGAAACCAAGGTTTATCGAACCAATAGGAATATCAACCACAACCGTCTTAAGCAACTGCACACAAAAGAACAAACAACTTGCACCCGGCGCGGGTAGGAGGGTTGTCAATCCTCTTGTCTTGTTATTTGCAAGCAAGTGAGGTGTGTAGATAATTGTATGTAGCAAGATAAAATAAAAACAAATAAATAACAACAAGGTAATGAAGGCTTTATCAATATGTTGTGAAAGGACCCAGGGGCCATAGCTTTCCCTAATGGCATCTCTCATGAAAAATATCATATCGTGGGTGAACAAATTACGGCTTGGCAATTGACACAAAAGCGGATAGTTTACAATATTCATGGCAATGATCATGTGTATATAGTATTACGTACATAAACAAATAGGCCGACTCCTGCTTGCACCTATTACTATTACTCCACTCATCGACCGCTATCGCATGCATCTAGAGTATTAAGTAAGACAAAGTAATGCATGGAGAATGATGACCTGATGTAGACAAAGTATACTCAAGCAATATGAGTACCCCATCATTTTATCCTTAGTAGCAGCGACGTAAAGATGCATCTTGGCCGCTTGTGTCACTAGGATATAGAAATTTGCTAGGTTAAATCTACCACAATGCACCTCTCTCACCGAAGAAATATCTATCTAGTTGCCCAAACTATTTCAATAGATTGGAGAGAATTACAAAGCTATCATAATCATGCACATACGAATTATATAAGTATTCATAGGTGACTCAGATATTTGTCATGAATAATCTAAACATAAATCCACAATTCATCGGATTACAACAAACACACCGCATAAAAGGATTACATCATATGGATCAAAGCAAAGATGCAATGATCATTGTATTTAATATCAAAGAGAGAGAGAGAGAGATTGCCACCTAGGTATTGACTATGGACCCATAGGTGTGTGGTGAACTACTCACACATCATCGTGAGGGCAGCAAGGTTGATGAAGAGGACCTCCGTGATCGAGCCCCCTCCCCTCCAGAAGGGTGCCGGAACGGAGCTCCAGATGGCCTCCCGTCGGACCAAAGACTTGCGGCAGCGTAAAAAGCGTAAAAAGAATGAAGTCGGGAGGACAACGAGGGAGGCACAAGCTATCACGCCCCAGGCCGCGCCTTGTTGACTTCTGGGCCCCTCGTGAGGCCTCCAGCCTTCTTCCAATACTCATTGGTCTTATTTTGGTCCAGAAAAAAATCACCAATAAGTTTTGGGGCAATTGGATTTCGTTTGGTATGGAAAACGTGAAAAGTGAAAACACGCAGAAATCAACAACTCGCACAAGGCACTGGGTCAATATGTTAGTGCTCGAAAATAATATAAATTGGTAAATAAATACCCCAAAAGTATTCTGGAATGATAATATATCAGCATGGAACAATCAAAAATTATAGATACGTTGGAGACATATCAAGCATCCCCAAGATTAATTCCTCCTCATCCTCGAGTAGGTAAATGATAAAAACAGAATTTTTGATGTGACATGCTATCCATGATGTAACCTTATGCATGTATGCTCATTGATAAACGATGAATTAAACAAACATTAACATAGCAATACTTATAGGTATAAGGAGCAAATCATTAATCTTTCAAAGCAACGATCCTCAAAGATTGTTTTACCCCCCATCCATCTTTATCATTTTAGCAAGGCATGACTCCATCTTCACCACATTAATAGAAATGTCAAGCACCACAGTGTTCAAACCATGCAATTGGATCATACTTTTTCAATATGCATCGACTTTTTATTCTTCATGCATTACATGAGTGTGAACCATTGGACAAAGCATAATGGTGGAATAGAATATGGTGGTAGGTTTCAAATGGGTAAAATTAGAGAAGATAGTCTCACATCAACTAGGCGTACCGACGAGCTATGGAGATGGCCGCCCATAGATATCGATGCGAGGAGTAGGCATTGCCATGCAAATGATGCACAAGAGCTATAAGTGTATGAAAGCTCCACTGAAGCTAAGTGGGTGTGCATCCAACTTGCTTGATCATTGATAATCCCCAAGTGCAAGGAATCATCATAGCAATTTCCAAAGGCGGAAGTGATAAGTAAGGAGTGTCGAACCCACAAGGAGCTAAAGGTAAGAGCAATATTCTCTCTAGTCCTATCTGCCACTGATACAACTCTACGTACGCCGAACGTTTGCTTCCAACTAGGAACGAGAAATAAAACTACGTTGTCGATATGAAGAGAATAGCTTTGCATGACATCGAAGAACTAAAATATAAAAATAGATGTTGTTATCATAAAGTTAGAATATATATTACAATATATTAAAAATAGCAAGTGTGGAATAATGATGGGTCGGTGCGCGGAATTGTCCTAGGCAATTGTTAACAAGATTGGTAATCATTATTGCAATTTTATATGAGGGATAGGCATAAGCTAGCATAGTTTCTCTACTTGGATCATATGCATTTATGATTGGAACTCTAGCAAGAATTCGCAACTACTAAAGATCATTAAGGTAAAACCCAATCATAGCATTAAAGCATCAAGTCCCCTTTATCCCATACACAACAACCCACATACTCGGGTTTATGCTTCTGTCACTCAAGCAACCCACTATAAGCGAATCATGAACGTATTGCAACACCCTACAGCCGCGACACATAGAGCACCATAGGACAGGACCAATAATATAGCATGCAACTCAAACCAATCTAGATCATCAATCAACCCATAAGACAAAGGGAATCTACTCAAAACACATAGGATCGCAACAAATCATTGGATCATAATATGTGGCATAAAGAACCATGTTCAAGTAGGGGATTACAGCGGTGTGCGGGAGAGTGGACCGCTAAAAAAAGATGAGGATGGTGATGAAGAAGGTGATGTTGATGAAGACGATCACCGCGGTGATGGTTCCCCCGGTGGCACTCCGACACTGTCGGCGTTCTCGGAACAGGGGTATTGAGACCTGCCTGCCTGCGGCCCAGGGCTGGCCCACTTCACCGACCAAAACCAATAGGCCCGGCATCACTCGAGACAAGGCCCACGCGAGGGACCGAGCCTTGCGAGGAGGAACAACTTCAAGACCGGCAGGGGGGCCTCCTCAGGACCCCTCCGGAGCGGCGAAGATACCGAGGCAAGGCCCAGCCTCACGAGCCAAGGATGACGCGGAGGAGGGACATGTGAGAAGCGGATTGCAGTGTTGGTGAACGTCGCATGGGAAACAAAAAAATTCCTACACACACGAAGACCTATCATGGTGATGTCCATCTACGAGAGGATATTTGGATCTACATACCCTTCTAGATCGCACAGCAGGAAGCGTTAAGAAACGCGGTTGATGTAGTGGAATGTCTTCATGTCCCTCGAACCGCCCCACGAACCGTCCCGCGATCCGTCGCACGATCCGTCCCACGATCCGTCCCGCGATCCTTCTCATGATCCGTTTCGATCTAGTGCCGAACGTACAGCTCGATGACAATCTCCACCTTCTTGATCCAACAAGAGGGGGAGGAGAGGTAGAAGAGTTCTCCGTCAGCGTGACGGCGCGCCGGTGGTGGTGATAATCTACTCCGGCAGGGCTTCGCCTAAGCTCCGCAGAAATACGATCTAGAGGAAAAACTGCGTGGTATAGGGTCGAGCAGCACGTGGCAAAGTTGTGTCTCAAAATACCCTCAATACCTCTAGTATATATAGGAGGGAGGGAGGGGAGGATGCAGCCTCAAACCCTCAAGGTTTGGCCGAAATTGGAGGTGGAGGAGTCCTACTCCAATCCTACTTGGAGTAGGATTCCACCTTCCCACATGGAAACTCTTTCCACCTTGTGTTTTTTCCTTCTCAAACCTTATGGGCCTTAGTGGAAACTTATTCCAGCCCACTAGGGGCTGGTTTATCTCTTCCCATAGACCATGAGACCCCTTGGGGCGTGACACCCCTCCCGATGGTCCCCGGCACCCCTCCCGGCACTCCCGGTACACTACCGATGAGCCCGAAACTTTTCCGGTGACCAAAACAGGACTTCCTATATATCAATCTTTACCTCCGGACCATTTCGGAGCTCCTCGTGACGTCCTAGATCTCATCTAGGACTTCGAACAACTTTCGGTTACCAACACCTATAACTCAATTATACCGAAACGTCACCGAACCTTAAGTGTGCAGACCCTACGGGTTCGAGAACTATGTAGACATGACCCGAGACACTCCTCGGTCAATATCCAATAGCGGGACCTGGATGCCCATATTGGATCCTACATATTCTCCAAATATCTTATCGGTTGAACCTCAGTGTCAAGGATTCATATAATCCCGTATGTCATTCCCTTTGTCCTTCGGTATGTTACTTGCCCGAGATTTGGTCGTCGGTATCCACATACCTATTTCAATCTCGTTACCGGAAAGTCTCTTTACTCGTTCCGTAATACAAGATCCCATGACTTACACTTACTCACATTGCTTGCAAGGCTTGTCTGTGATGTTGTATTACCGAGTGGGCCCCGAGATACCTCTCCGTCACACGGAGTGAAAAATCCCAGTCTTGATCCATACTAACTCAACGGACACCTTCGGAGATACCTGTAGAGCACCTTTGTAGTCACCCAGTTACGTTGCGATGTTTGATGCACACAAGGTATTCCTCCGGTGCCAGTGAGTTATATGATCTCATGGTCATAGGAACAAATACTTGACACGCAGAAAACAATAGCAATAAAACGACACGATCAATATGCTACGTTCATAGTTTGGGCCTTGTCCATCATATGATTCTCCTAATGATGTGATCCCGTTATCAAGTGACAACACTTGCCTATGGTCAGGAAACCTTTACCATCTTTGATCAACGAACTAGTCAACTAGAGGCTCACTAGGGACAATGTGTTGTCTATGTATCCACACATGTATTTGTCTTTCCAACCAATACAATTATAGCATGGATAATAAACGATTATTATGAACAAGGAAATATAATAATAACTAATTTATTATTGCCTCTACGACATGTTTCCAACAGTCTCCCACTTGCACTAGAGTTAATAATCTAGTTCACATCACCATGTGATTTCAACGAATCCAACACTCATATAGTTCTGAGGTCTGATCTCGTCTTGCTCGTGAGAGAGGTTTTAGTCAACGGTTCTGAAACTTTCAGATCCGTGTGTGCTTCACAAATCTTTATGTCATCCAATAGATGTTGCTACTACGTGCTATTCGGAAACACTCCAAATATCTACTCTATTATATGAATCCGTTTTACTACTCATAGTTATTCGGATTAGTGTCAAAGCTTGCATCAACGTAACCCTTTACGACGAACTCTTTAACCACCTCCATAATCGAGAAAAAAAATCCTTAGTCCACTAGTTACTAAGGATAACTTTGACCGTTGTTCAGTGATTCAATCCTGGATCACTCTCTGTACCTCTTAACAGACTTGTGGCAAGGCACATATCAGGTGCGGTACACAGCATGGCATACTGTAGAGTCTACGGTTAAGGCATAGGGGACGACCTTCGTCCTTTCTTTTTCTTCTGCCGTGGTCGGGCTTTTGAGCCTTACTCATATTCACACCTTACAATACAACCAAGAACTCCTTCTTTGCTGATCTATTTTGAACTCCTTCAAAAACTTGTCAAGGTATGCATTTCATTTGAAAGTCTGTTTCAGCATTTTGATCTATCTCCATAGATCTTGATGCTTAATGTTTTAAGTAGCTCTATCCAGGTATTCCTTTGAAAATCCCCTTTCAAACAACCTTTATGCTTTACAGAAATTCTACATTATTTCTGATCAACAATATGTCAACCACATATACTTTATCAGAAAAACTATAGTGCTCCCACTCACTTCTTTGGAAATACAAGTTTCTCATAAACCTTGTACAAAACCAAAAGCTTTGATCATCTCATCAAAGCGTATATTCCAACTCCGAGATGCTTGCACCAGTCCTTAAAAGGATTGCTGGAGTTTGCATACTTGTTAGTATCCTTAGGATCGACAAAACCTTCTGAATGTATCACATACAATCATTCCTCAAGGAAACCGTCGAGGAAAAAATGTTTTGTCTTCCTATGTGCAATATTTCACAAATAATGCAGCACCTACTAACATAATTCCAACAGACTTTTAGCATCGCTACGAGTGAGGAAGTCACATCATAGTCAACTCTTTGATCTTGTCGAAAACATCTTTGCGACAAGTCGAGCTTTTCTTAATAGTGACTTATCACCATCATCGTCTGTCTTCCTTTTAAAGATCCATCTTTACTTAACAGTCTTACTACTATCAAGTAGTTCTTCCAAAGTCTACACTTTGTCTTCATACATGGATCCTCTCTCGGATTTCATGGCCTCCAACCATTTGTCAGAATCCGGGCCCACCATCGCTTGTCCAAAGCTCGTAGGTTCATTGTTATTCAACAACATGACCTCCAAGACAGGGTTACCATACCACTCTGCAGCAGTACGCGACCTTGTCGACCTACGAGGTTTGTAGTAACTTGATCAGAAGCTCAATGATCACCATCATCAGTTTACACTTCAATTGGTGTAGGCGCCACAGGAACATCTTCCTGCGCCCTGCTACACACTGGTTGAAGTGACGGTTTCACTAAACTCATCAAGTTCCACCCTCCCACTCAATTCTTTTGAGAGAAACCTTTCCTCGAGAAAGGACCCGTTTCTAGAAACAAACACATTGCTTCCGGATCTGAGATAAGAGATGTATCCACTTGTTTTGGATATCCTATCAAGATGCTTTTATCCGCTTTTGGGTTCGAGCTTATCAGACTGAAACTTTTTCACATAAGCGTCGCAGCCCCAAACTTTTAAGAAACGACAGCTTAGGTTTCTCCAAACCATAATCTATATTGTGGCATCTCAACGGAAATACACGATGCCCTATTTAAAGTGAATGTGGTTGTCTCTAAAGCATAACCCACAAATGATAGTGGTAATTCGATAAGAGACATCATAGTATGCGCTATATCCAATAGGGCGCGACTATGACGTTTAGACACAACATCACACTATGGTGTTCTATGTGGCATGAACTGCGAAACAATTTCCACATTGTCTTAACTGCGTACCAAAACTCGTAACTCGGCTATTCATCTCTATGATCATATCATAGACTGTTTATCCTCTTGTCATGACGATCTTCACTCTGAAATAGCTTTGAACTTTTCAATATTTCAGACTTGTGATTCATCAAGTAAATACTCCTGTATCTACTCAAATCGTCAATGAAGTAAGAACATAACGACATCCACTGCGTGCCACATCACTCATTAGACTGCACACATCACAAATGTATTACTCCCAACAAGTTACTCTCTTGTTTCATGTGGCATGAGCTCCATGTCTCAAGTGATTCAAAATCAAGTGAGTCCAAACGATCCATCCGCATGGAGTTTCTTCATGCGTTTATACCAACAGGTATGGTTTGCATGTCTCAAACGTTTCAGAAATGAGTGAGTACAAAGATCCATCGGGATGGAGCTTCTTCATGCATTTTATACCAACATGACTCAAGTGGCAGTGCCACAAGTAAGTGGTACTATCATTATTACTTCGTATCTTTTGGCACAAATATTATGAACATGTGTAACACTACAATCGAGATTCAATAAACCATTGAAGGTAATTATTCAAGCAAATAGAACAACTATTATTCCTTTTAAATGAATAATCATATTGCAACAAACATGATCCAATCATGTTCATGCTCAACGTAAACACCAAATAACAATTATTCAGGTTCAACACCAATCCCGATGGTAGAGAGAGCGTGCGATGTTTGATCACATCAACCTTGGAAACGCTTCCAACACTTATCGCCACCTCGCCTTTAGCTAGTCTCCGTTTATACCGTAGCTTTCATTTCGAGTTACTAATCACTTAGCAACCGAACCGCTATCCAATACCCTCATGCTACTAGGAGTACCAATAAAGCACACATCAATATCATGTATATCAAATATACCTCTGTCGACTTTGCCATCCTTCTTATCTACCAAGTATCTAGGGAAGTTCCGCCTCAGTGATTGTTCCCCTCATAATAGAAGCACTTAGTCTCAGGTTTGGGTTCAATCTTGGGTTTCTTCATTAGAGCAGCAACTGGTTTTTTCGTTCCATGAAGTATCCCTTCTAGCCCTTGCCCTTCTTGAAACTAGTGGTTTTACTAACCATCAACAATTGATGCTCCTTCTTGATTTCTACTTTTCCAGTGTCAAACATTGTGAATCACTCAAGGATCACCATATCTATCCTTGATATGTTATAGTTCATCATGAAGCTCTAGCAGCTTAGTGGCAGTGACTTTGGAGAACCATCACTATCTCATCTGGAAGATTAACTCCCACTTGATTCAAGCGATTGTTGTACTCAGACAATCTGAGAACATGCTCAACGATTTGAGCTTTTCTCCTTTACTTTGTAGGCAAAGAATCTTGTCGGAGGTCTTATACCTCTCAATAAGGGCACGAGCATGAAATCTCAATTTCATCTCTTAGAACATCTCTTATGTTCCGTGATGTTTTCAAAACGTCTTCGGCGCCTTGCTTCTAAACCATTAAGTATTGCACACTTAACTATCACGTAGTCATAAAAAACGTGTATGTTAGATGTTCGCAACATCCACAGACGACGCTTGAGGTGCAGCACACCGAGTGGTGCATTAAGGACATAAGCCTTCTCCGTAGCAATGAAGACAATCCTCAGTTTTACGGACTTAGTCCGCAAAGTTGCTACTATCAACTTTCAACTAAATTTTCTCTAGGAACATATAAAAACAGTAGAGCTATAGTGCAAGCTACATCGTAATTCGCAAAGACCATTAGACTATGTTCATGATAATTAGTTCAATTAATCATATTACTTAAGAACTCCCACTCAAAAAGTACATCTCTCTAGTCATTTGAGTGGTACATGATCCAAATCCAATATCTCAAGTGCGATCATCACGTGAGTCGGGAATAGTTTCAGTGGTAAGCATCTCTATGCTAATCATATCAACTATATGATTCATGCTCGACCTTTCGGTCTCATGTGTTCCGAGGCCATGCCTGCACATGCCAGGCTCGTCAAGCTTAACCCAAGTGTTCCGCGTGTGCAACTGTTTTGCACCCGTTGTATGTGAACGTTGAGTCTAAGATACGTCTCAAACGTATCTATAATTTTTGATGGTTTCATGCTGTTATCTTGTCATCTTTGGATGTTTTATGTACCTTTTATATCTTTTTTGGGACTAACTTATTAATTCAGTGCGAAGTGCCAGTTCCTGTTTTTTTCTGTGTTTTTTTGGCTCTTTTCAAATCTGGTTTTGGAACGGAGTCCAAACGGAATAAAATCCCCGAAATGATTTTTCCCGAACGAAAGAAGATCACGGGGCTTGTGGGCCAAGCCAGGAGGGCTACAGGGAGCCCACAAGCCCCCATACGCAACCAGGGGGGCGGCGGTGGGCAGGCTTGTGGCCTCCCTGGCGCCCCCCTGACCTAGATCTTGCGCCTATATATTCCCTAAAAAACAGAAAAAAAATCAAGGGATCCACGAAAATACTTTTCCGCCGCCGCAAGCTTCCGTTTCCGCGAGATCTCATCTGGAGACCCTTCCCGGTGCCCTGCCGGAGGGGACTTTGGAGTTGGAGGGCTTCTACATCAACATCATCGCCCCTCCAATGACTCGTGAGTAGTTCACTTCAGACCTACGGGTCCGTAGTTAGTAGCTAGATGGCTTCTTCTCTCTCTTGGATCTTCAATACAAAGTTCTCCATGATCTTCATGGAGATCTATCCGATGTAATCTTCTTTAGCGGTGTGTTTGTCGAGATCCGATGAATTGTGGATTTGTGATCAGATTATCTATGATATATATTTGAGTCTTTGCTGATTTCTTATATGCATGATTTGATATCCTTGCAAGTCTCTCCGAGTCTTGGGTTTTGTTTGGCCAACTGGATCTATGATTCTTGCAATGGGAGAAGTGCTTGGTTTTGGGTTCTTACCGTGTGGTGACCTTTCCCAGTGACAGTAGGGGCAGCAAGGCACACATCATGTAGTTGCCATCAAGGGTAACAAGTAGGGCTCTGTCGTAGATATGAGATTGTACATCTACATCATGTCATCTTGCTTAAGGCGTTACTCTGTTCTTTTGAACTTAATACACTAGATGCATGCTGGATAGCGGTCGGCGTGTGGAGTAATAGTAGTAGATGCAGAAAGTATCGGTCTACTTGTTTTGGACGTGATGCCTATAGATATAATCATTGCCATAGATGACGTCACGACTTTGCGCGGTTCTATCAATTGCTCGACAGTAATTTGTTCACCCACCGTCTACTTGCTTTCATGAGAGAAGTCACTAGTAAACACTATGCCCCCTGGGTCTATTCACATGTATCTTTTCCACTCTCGCTTTTACTTTGCTTTGTTACTTTGTTTCTTTCAGTTCTCACTTGGCAAACAATCTATAAGGGATTGACAATCCCTTCATAGCGTTGGGAGCAAGCTTTTTGTGTTTGTGCATGCTCTTGAGATACTCCTTCACTGGATTGATACCTTGGTTCTCAAAACTGAGGGAAATACTTACCACCGCTGCGCTACATTACCCTTTTCGCTTCTAAGGAACACCAACTCAAGGCTCCATGGCCATGGGGGAAATCCTTTGCATATTTGCCTAGGAAGTACCTTAAGGCGTAGCCGTAGCAGAAGGATTCCTGGTGCCGTCAACACACCTATTTCTGGCGTCGTTGGAAGGTCTTTTGTTGCAGTAGCAGAAGTATTTCTGGCGCCGTTGCCGGGGAAGGAGAGGTCTATCCAAGTAAG